>NC_091483.1:25174016-25504692 GCF_947461875.1 Haliaeetus albicilla
CAATTAGCATTCCTTGTCCTTCCTATCTGATTGGCTTGTTTCTCTTGATGTCAGCTGAGAGATTTTGTAATTTGATGAACTTTATAGAGAGGCATTTCTGCAAACCACAGTATAAAATTATGAGGTTGTGTGCTAAAAAGCTGCACTGAACTTTGACTATGGTTTTCATTGTTTTATGCAATTGTTTAGTAATGGCTATGGTACATGTGTGATTCTATGAAACACCACTGAATCCTTTAAAATAGCAATCAAATAGTGCATATCACAATAAGAAACCCTTTACTGATCAAAGCAGCTAAAAATGTAGCCATTATGAGACTTACTTGTGTATCGAGTCCACAGATGAGCAATACTGACATACCTCCAGTCTTGTAAAAAATGTGTGTAAGCTTAAACTTTGCTTTTAGTCCTTGCCTTGGTGTGGAGAATGTGAAAAAAATACATTGTCATTTGCAGCTCCAGGACTGATGTTGGAACCAAGTGTTCACCAATCTTTTTCCTTTGAAGTGAGGTCTGGAAGGGAATATATGTGCCTGGAACAATATGTCAAGGAAATTGGTCTATGACTCCTTAGTAGTGTTGTTCCTCTGAGATCCTGGGTCAAGAGTCTGGCACTGGGTGGTGTTAGGAGGAATCCTAAAACATTAAGGGGACTGCCTGCTTCTCATCATCTGAAAATGTTGTTTCTGTATGTCCATGTCTTAACCTCCTCCTTCCTCTCTTTTGTCACCTCTCTCTCCTTTCTTAGTAGGAGCACATTCTCACCCCTGACCTTTTTTCCTCTTTCCTTTTCGGAGATACTATCATAAAAGTCTCAAACATTTAATTTCTTTTCTTTTTCATGGCTCAGAGATTTGTTTGGTTTTCTGCAGTTAATCAGACTCCCGTCCAGGGACCAAGTTCTTTAGCATAACAGAAGTACAAGCTGAAAAATGAAAAAAAAAAAGGTACTGCCTAATTTTGATCACCATGGCTACAATGATAAAGTATAGTCTTATTTCCCATTTTAGAGTACCATTCCTGTAGTACTTTTTGGAGTGAATTTGGTAAAGGTAAGAAATTTTCCCCTTTAATTCCTTTTGTAAAGCATTCCAATATTAATTCTAGGTTGAGGGAGAAGTAGAAGTAGGGTGGAACTAGCAGGATTGGAGGTGTGAAAGGAGGTGGAGATGACAGCAAAGAGAAGGCTAGAAATTGTTCCTTTGCAGAAAGGTTTTACATCAGAAGATGTTCGTCTGAGATGTTTAATGAAGATCTGTGCAGAGGCCCTCAAACACTTCCGTTGTGGCCGGATAATTAGAATAATACAACGACATCTTGAGGATCTAAGGCACAGCAGATAGAGCAAATTTTAAGCGAAGTAGCCTATCTCTGTAGGCAAGACCCAAGTGTCAATTTTCATTTCAGTATTTGTTTTTAACAACTCAGCTAAAACTTATCATGAGAACACTAGCAAAGTGTTTCAGATCAGAAATAGCAACAGCATGATTCCAGGATGCTGTTATGTTTCTGGGAATTGCTTGAACTGCTTATTTTCTACAACTGTTAACTAATTGGGCCTATCATTTCCAGTTCAGTGTCTGCTTCCAGTGACGGTACAGGGTCAGGCAGATTCTTACCCCATAGTGTAGTTTAGCACACAATTGCACTTTGTAGAAAAAGCTGATTTAAGCAAATGCCCTGGAAACAGTTGTCCTTAACAGAAACAAACTGGCCATAGTAAATGGGAGTTTTATGCCAGTTTTGTGCATTGACAAGATGAAGCTTTTTATTGTTTCCAAGAAAGAGAACTAGATATTTTAGATACTGTTTTCTTGTGTGTGCTCTTACAATCATCACCCGTCCACTTGAAGCCTTTTTCCAGCTCACTTACAAGCTATTGATATTAAACCCTGCTTTTCCAGCAGAACAACACTAGCCAGTGTTCAGGAAACGTTCAATAATTGTACATGTATTGCACTAAGGAGACAGAAACTTTCATTATTTTAACAAGTTATGCATACAGAGTGCTTTCAGCAGCCTCTGAGAAGTCTGGAAAGTAAATGGAGAAGCAAAGCACAAATGGTTCTAAATCACTCTTGATGAAAATGAACAGAAATATAAGGCCAAAATGTGAGCTGGCTAGTTGGGAAATGAAACCCTTCTCCAGTTCCATGTCTTCAATGCAATATTCCCTAATCATCAGCTGAGACAGTGTCAGAGACCTGTTGTAGCACAAAGGCCTTGGCAGATCTTCTCTGTGATCTCACTGTGTTGCTTCTGGGAAAGCCATCTCTGTCAGAGAGCTGCTACGGAAAGAGAGGAAAGGATTGAGAGGGTCTAGAGGTAAGGCCTGAAGTTGTCTGTCCGGGAGTGTATTGGTTATGGATACTGGGGTGCACTGGCTGCTACCACTTGAGGTGGATCTGTTCCACTGGGGAAACAGTTTCAGATCCCATCAGTATATTGCACATCACCTACACCTTACATTCCTGCATTTACCTAAATATACATAATCATGCAAACGGTGCAGAATAGAATAAAACATTTTTAAACAAGATTAAACTACAGGTTTTGCACAGATGACTGGTAAAGAGACAGTTTCCAAACTCAAACTGTGCTGCTCCCACCAGAGATTTTTTTTTTTCCCTGATTTACTATGTCAAATATCTTTACACTGTACTAATGTCTGCAGCCTAACTTCCAGCTGGTATGGTGGAAAAGGAACATCAGACACGGTGTGTGTTGGACTAAAACTGCATCAAAATAAAGGTTTATGAATTCTATACTAGGATGTTTTCCATCAGGGCAGGAAGATCTTGCAGAATGTCTAAATCTGCATACTTGCAGTACTATCTCTTTGGTTTACTCATTGTCCAAAATTCTGAGTTTGTGCTAGTCAGTGACTGTCCCCTTTTCCATTTCCCTTCTCTGTTGCATTAGATATAAATCACTCACCATCACTCATATAGCTCTTCTAACAAATCAGAGCGAAGAAAAATAGTCTGTCCTGCAAACTGCAAATAGATTTTGTTTCCCTAATGGTTCCACCTAATTGAGGCCAAATTGCTTTTCTTCTAAGTCAATGACAGAAATCCCATTCCCTTCATTAAGATCAAAATCCCCTCCCCAGAAGAGATCTGACTGCATTTCCAGAAACAGAGAGATCCTTTCTCAATACTACTTCACACCTGGTATAATCATAACCTAGTTTGTTTTGCCTTCAGGTGATTTTTTAAACACAGAAGTCCAATAACAAAGTGCCGCCTGGTGGACAAAATGACGTTTTTTTTTCTGTTGCACACCTAACTGTGTACTAAAATTTCTCCTTCCAGCAAGACCTGAGCTATAGAAGCCTCTAGGGAAGAGACCTAAATAAATTAATTTTAAATTTCTCTTTCTATATCTAGCTCTACCTATAGATACGTCAGTTTAAAAAAAAAATTTAGAAGTAGTCAAGGTGCCCATCTATTGTTCCTTGCTACCATAACTCCTGCTGTCACAAAGAATGCTGACAGTTCTAGTAGGAGCAGCTTCTGTGGCAGGCATGCAAAACACCAAGAATTAAAAGTCATGTAGTGTGAGTAGCTGGAAACTCATCTTCCTGAGGAGGAATCCTTTCCTCAAACTAGCTGTTATCACTGTCAGCTGCAGAAGTAGTTTTTACTACTAGTGTTTTCCTCTAAGCTTCTGCAAGAGCCTGATTTTTTGTGAATTTGTATATTGCTGCTAGGATCCATGGCATGGGGTTGGGAGGAAATGGGAAAACCTGGAACTCCTGAATGATTTACACTTCAAGCTCAACACACTCATGGGCTTGATTTTGTGAACTTAGGCAGGTACAGGAACACCAGCAATCAGTGGGAAGTAAATGCCTGAGGGCTTATTGTATCTGGATCTGTTACACTGAGCAAGATGAACTCTATTCACTACTCTATTCTAAGCCCATGAATGTTTGGGCCACAAGAGCTTTGCAGGAAGATGCAAGAAACTCCTCACTGGACATCTATAACACAATCTACCCCAAGAATGTTTCTTTCTAACAATGACAACTGATAAGATATCTCAAACATGATGGCTGAAGTCTTTCTCTACAGCTCATTTTTAAAGTAATTCTATCTCAAACTGTAACTACATTAAAAGGGAGATCCTGTTGACATTAAGACTGCACTCAATCACTAGTAGTGCTCAACATGAGTATTAGTGTCCTTCAGCATGGAAACTTCTCTGGTCTTCACTATATTTGGCAACACTGTTACTGTGTGGACATATAATACACATAATATGGTTTCTAAAAATGAATGAAAATAATAATATAATATACATAACTACTATATATCTGTATCCATATATAAAGCATAGTGAAGATGTACAGAGACTCATTTAGCTCTTAGCCACTAGGCGGTAGTATAAGATTAACTCATGTGAAAATAACAGGTAGTTTTGTATTCATTTTGTAGCAAACTTCGAAACACATGCCCTCCATAAGAAATTTTGTAAAACATTTTCTTGCTTCTTTATCAAATCAGGAAGACACTTGGAAGAAAGATTCCACAGTGGGTTAAATGCATTATTTGAAACCAATTAACCACAAGGACAAACGGTACCTAAAATCCCTCCGACTTTTTCCTTCACCTTATATGTTTGTGCTTAGTAAGGTTCAAAAAATGCAGTTTAGCCATTGCGGAATCTTATTTAGATTAAAGAACTACAATATGATCAACTTCTTCACAGTGCGCCATCAGTCTTATACCAGAGCTGAACTCAATAGACTAAATATTGGATAAGTCCCTCTTTTCACAGAATCACTGAATGGCTGAGGTTGGAAGATGCTTCTGGTCGTCATCTCGTCTGTGCCTCCTGCTAAAGCATGGCCACCTGGAGCGAGTTGCCCAGGACCATGTCCAGCTGGGTTTTGAATATTTCCAAGGATGGAGACTCCACAACCTCTCTGGGCAACCTGTGCCAGTGTTTGACCACCCTCAGAGTAAAAAAGGTTTTTCTTGCATTCAGATTTCATGTTTTTTAATCTGTGCCCATTGCATCTTCTTCTGTCAGTGAGCATGACTGAAAAAAGCCTGGCTCCCTCCTCTTTATTCCCTCCCATCAGTTCTATACACATTGATAAACCCTCCTAAGTCTCTTAATTTCATTTTCGCTAGAGTTTCAGATAAATATGGAAATTTCAGTTTGTGTCTAATATGACAAATTAATTTTATAGGGTTAGAAGCATAAAAAGGAAGATTATATGTCTACAGTACGCAACAGTGAGTGCGTTTTGGGAAGCTCCCAGCTGTAATAGAGTAAGCCTGGTTCACTTCCTCTGCTGTGTTTGATTTCTCAGCGCTCATGTGATAATGTAGTTGATTGCCTTCATTGAGTGCTAAAAAGGTTATACCAAAAATAAATTTGGGTAACAAAAAGGCTAGGTATGCAGTATTTTGGCTCTTTTTCATGCAAAAGAAACAATCAGGTCTTTCTGCAGCACCACCTGGGAGACCTGAATACATGCTTTTTTTGAGATCCTCATCTAATGTTCTTTTGTTCTACCAGGCCTGTATAGTTTCTCCTAAAATACCTGGGGCTATTGTTTACTGTAGCACTGTACTGCAGTATCTCTCTTGGATTTATTTTTTATTGATGGGGGAATGCAGGGAGATCACCAGGAAGAAAGCCTTTTTTAGATTTTCATCATTTAAGAATATTTTCTCTAGTGGGAAGAGGAATACAGTACATTATTAGGAAGATTAAAAAGTTCTCCCCAATTTATACTTCTTTTGCTAAGAAAAGACTAACTTTCCTTTGCAGTATATTTTTCAAAAGTTTGGTTTTTTAATGGTTGGCAACATCCTTATCAATGTGCATTTTGTAGAGTGCTGTGTGGATTCAGAGTATTGTAAAATGAATTGGCCATAAAGTCCAAAATGAAACAGTAAGGTGTTTTAATTTTAGGGTTTGTTTTAGCCTGTTATGCAGAGAGGAGCCAAAAGCTACATTAGATTGTGGGCTCACCCTTTTTGAAGAATAAATCCTATAAACGTTCTCATTTGACTGGAGTACTGCCCTTTAAATACAAACAAATTCATGAAAGTTCATGCTCCTTAATTCTGAATTCTATATGGTATGCATAAGCTAGCAAGCATGAAAAGAGTAATTATACTCCAACTAAAACTACCTCAGTCTAACAAAACCTTCCCACAAATACTAATTTGTACTAGCTTATTTTCATCCTGAATTTGAACCATCCTTGATGAATGTTTGCAAAACCAACCAGGGTTCTGTCCATTTTTATTTTAGCACAATATTTTTGAATTGTGGGACCTGATCGCTCAGGGAAAATGGAAAGACTCCCAGCACCTCTAATAGTGCAGGAAGAGATCATACAGGCTAATATGGAAAAGTCTTTTTTCCATCTCCTTTCATCCATTTTAAGTCTGATATAAGTCATGAATCCTCAAGACCCTTTTCCTTTTTATTTTCTATTCTTTTTGGAGTAGCTTCATCCCATCTATTCCTCTTTCTCTGTTGAACCACAACATGAAGACAGATATTGTGGTAAGTACTGTGGGGGGGGAGGTTTCAAAAAAAAAAAAAAAAAGCTGTCCTTTGCTTTTCTGTTTTTCTCATGAAGAAATTTCAATTAGCATGGGTCGTGGTGTGAACAACAAACATGTGACGCTGCAGTTCCCTTTGCTGTGTGATAGTATAGCTATTTCCTGGTTTTGTAGATATTGATATATTATATAAAAAGGCTTGAGGTTCTTTCTGTAAAAGAATAATATTAAACCCTCACATCTTAATATATTACCTTGAAAGCTCAAAGAGTCAATAGCTATTTTAGGAGGCTATCCAAAGGTTAACCAGGTAAATTTAAAATTATGGTCATAAATAATCCAAACAATGACCAGCCATAGAAACAGATGGTGCTTCTGGAAGGGCCCAAACCATTTCCACCCTTAATTCAATGTAAACCTCTTGTTTGGAGCTCTGCAGTTGAGGTCTTTCATGCCTGCCTTTAAATGCATTGTTTCTTCACAGGTGAGATTTATGACACAATGTGTGAAGCTGCTTTAACCAGAAAAAATGCTAAGGCCCTGCATGCATGATTGACAGAAGAATTTGGATAGTTCTCCTGAAATCAGAGAGACTGTTTATGGATCTACAGCTACACAAGTTGCAACCAAAAATAACAAACCCAGTCAGCCTTAGTTTCTACTGCTGTTTGCTTACCGTTTGTAGCACCAATCAGTACCTGTTAATGGCACTGAATTTTCTTAGTTTAACTTACCAATACAGATTACTCCATGACTGAAAACAAGAAATTTTCCTACCCACTTTTGATCTTACCCTAGTTTTGTTCTAGTACAGCTTCATTTACTTCGGTTACTGGATTTGTCAGAATCAGATGTTTGGTGCTTGAAAGATACCAAGTTACTGAGATGAATGCTCCGAAACAATCACCTGAGTGAAATGACTTAAATACCACGACTCTGCAGGGGCAGGTTTCTTAGACAGCATGCAGGTTACCTGAATGAGGATGAATCCAATAAAGGAGCATGCAGATCAGGCAGTGGTGGTGTCCTCCAGCAGACCTACTCCCAGTTATAGGGCTTTTTTTGGCCAGTTCCTGTCAGGGGAAAAAACAAACAAACAAAAAAGTGGATGTAGGGTTATTGCTAGGATGTGTTCACTGGACAAGTTCTTGCCAGAAGCCCTCTTTATGGAACAAAAAAAATCATTACATCATAATAATTTTAAAGAATTATGTGAAATAAGTGCAGGATATGCTCACTCCATGTAATGTATTAGTTCCTGTGCTTCATCAATCTTTCAGTCTCTTCTGCAACAGCTTATTTTTTACTTCCATGGTACAGAGGTCTGCCATTCCAGAAGGAGGTAAAGTTATCCAAAGTGGGAAAAAAATGTCTGGGAATTTATGAACTAGATACATGCAGACATAAAAAAATCATAAAAAGATTAAGTATGAAGAAGGGGTGCAATAATTAATAATTACAACTCTGGGGCAACATAAGGTAGGAATTAAAAGCACATCCTCCTCTTCTAAAAATATATTGGAATAAAAATTTAAGAGTTAGTTGCATAAACTTACTTTTGCTCTGAAGTGGTTGATTATGGTTGTCTTTGATCTCATTCAAGAACTAGGAATCAGCTGTATTTATTTATTTGATTGGCTTATACCCATAAAGGATATTTATAACCATGGATAAAATATGTAAGTCAGTGGATGGAGGTATTTCATACAGAATAATGCCTAATGAGTCACTGAAAAGGAGGAAAACATCTTTTTTGTACCCGCTTACAGAGTCAAGGTAACATAGCAACATTTGCAGCTCCGAAGACTAGATAATGTTTAATGCATGTAGCTCTGGAGTTTCAGGACCATCTCTTGAATAAGTTAAAAGTAAATACCTTTCAGGACAAAGAAGTTAATATGTTTTACAGAACATGGGCACAGGGAGGAACAGAGAAAGAGAGAGAGAAAGAAAGCATATGTGAAGGGAATAAATCTGTCTAGACCCCTGGAGTACTCCAGAGGACATAAGTTTTAAAAGCTCGCATAAGAACAGTTTCCACATATTTGTGTAAAAGGCCTCTGTCACTAAGGCATCTGAACTTTAAAACAATACTAAATAAATAAACCTTCACAATATTTTAAAAGAGGAGGAACTGACCTACAGGGACACTAAAAGCCTGATTTCCCTTTCCTTCAAGTAGGCTTACACCATTACAGAGCCATGGATGTGAGAGAAAGCACTTCACGCTCGCAGCAACGCGAGTGGGAGATGTGAGCAGCCCCCAGCTCGTCCTCCCGGGGGGCAGCTGAGAGTGCCAGATATGGGACCCAGCGTTGTGTACATGGAAACCAGTGTGCCCCTCAAAGCCTGAGCTGCTGAGCAGTGTTTCTCTGTTACCCCATGCGTGCTTATCAGCTTCTGATAATACTGGCCAAGTATTATCCATCGCTGTTGCAGTTCTTGCCACTTACATCACTGTTCATTATCTTTTTATGAGTTAGTGATGCAGAATTACATTCCAGCATACAGCATGAAATACTTTTTGTCCCTTTGAAGCAACATCTCCAGATGAAAACCAGACTGATCTGGTGGCTGTGTGGACAATGAGTTCCTCTGAGAATTGAATGAGGTAGATTTTCTCTACAAGTATTATTAACTCCCAAAACGCTTCAGGGCAAAATGTGATTACTGTGTCTTACTGCACATCTTGGAGCTTAACGAGGCATTTGGTGTTCGGAGGATGAGTAATTTCTATTACAGGAGTGACTTTGCTGAGGGCTCTCTAAATTGTTGCAGGCTTTCCTAGGCAGCCAGTATGCTATTACCAAGTTCGCTTTAGAGCCTTGCACAGTAGCACCTTATCTTGAGTTGTGCTCCTGTGCTCTACTGTAATATAAGTATTTCCTAACAATATAGTGGTAAGTCAGAATGATTCAAAGCACTGGCAGTGTCCTGAGGCAGGCCCAGGCACTTCAGCATTTTCTCTATCTGTATCGTGGGAGCTGGTCCTGAGAGAGGACATGGCCTGGTTTGCCTGAGTTGCCTTCGAAGAGTCTGTTAATTCTCCTGTGCTTTGGGTCTCTCTTGTTCCTGATGGTTACTCAGCACAATTGATCCAGAGAAGTGAATTTTAGTTACTGATGATTGTTTTCTTTTGCAAGGTTACTTATCTATAGACATGTTTATACATAGATTTAAACATATATATGTATGTATAAAAATACGTAAATGTACATATGTAGAAATATAGATATATATCTGTTTCTCCAATGGCCAAAGGAAAAGGAGAAGGAATAGGAAGAAGAAATAATGGAAGAAGCACAAAAATGTCAAAGAATGATGAAAGATGAGTTTCTGGTTTACTGAAGGTCAACTTTATCTTGATGACAGTGAAGACTTTGCAGTAGCAGGAAACATCAGGCTTTTGTTTCACTGAATGAGTTCAAAGATTTTAAATAGCACTTTTTCCTAGATATTCTTCCAACACTGAGGTAAGCCTGACAAACAGGCCAGTAAGAAGAGTGTTAGCATTTCTACGCAGAAGAATTCTGTGCTACTTTCAACCTTATCTTTCCACTAGCCACTCTCTAAGCAGAAGCAGCTTAGAGAGTTTTCAGTATCAGCACATGACTCCTGCATCTCCCTAGCTGTTAGTATTACTGAAAATATTTAATTGTTACTGCTACTTCCATGCAAGATGTGAGAATGACTGTTCTTTTCATTAAAATGGAAAAAACTGAACAAAGACCAAGCAGGGACGGTTTCTGCCAAGTAGGGTAGCTTAAAATATGTTAAGCAGACTTGTTTGCAAAAAATTATCCCAGCTTTAATCCTGAACTTGTTTCAGTGATGTTTCTCACAAACGGTTGTGCCACCATTCTCACAAGCAATCTTATGTGTCAATCCTATTACAAATGATGACCATAGGACTATCTCAAAGGTATTTTGAGTTTTCCTCCTGCTTATAAATATTTCTATCACCTAAACAAGAACCGCACGATACGATAGAGGTGTAAAGTTAGCTTGAGCATTTACAGATGCAACCAGTACAGCTATCTCACAATTATCTTTGGTTAAAAAAATAAAAAGAGCTAGTTGAAAAATAGACCAGAAAAGAATTTTCTTCTAGTGTAGCTTCATTAATTCAATGGAATTACATTGAAATTACTAAGTTCAGCCTAATCATCATACAGTTAGAACAGAAATCACACTTCCCACACTTCTGCCAGTGTGAGAGTTATAGCTGAAACAATTACTGCATGAGATGATTTTTAATTTCCACAAAAGCTGTGCTTACCGATTCAGCACTACATTTTAAGTTTACAAATCCAGTGTCAGAAATCAATGGCATAATGTTCTTATGGTAATCTAGGGAAAAGCCTTTTCTAAACCTAATGTACATTGTATTTATTCCTAAAATCTCATCAGCTAATCCCTTAGAAATAAACTGTTGTGCTATAAATGTCATGCATTTTCCTGTCTGTGTTTTCAATTCAAATGTATGTTTCCTTTTCTGAACTCTCCCACAGAGTATCTCTTACCTCTCTGGAGCCAAAGAAAAAGCGTTATCCTTCCAGGAAGATGGAAGACCCCTATGCAGAGTTCATAATAAACAGTATGTATGCATGTGTTATACACCTTCAGCTGGCTATACGTTGCGCACACGTCATGTAAGTTGTTGTCAACAGACTTATGCTGGGGAGCCAGTTTGCTATAGAAAGTCCAGTTGTATGATGTACAAAAGCAACCCTAAACTGTACAAAATTAATCTGGCATGGATTCTGTTTGTATAGTTCAATGGAGTTCGGATTTGTTTATATAAGATTTGACAGAAAACCCTAATTAAAAAATAGATACATCTTCATTGCACTGTTCCTTAGAAGAGAATGGGCAAGCATTAACTCCAGTATCATTTTAACCCAAATCATTAACAATTTCTTTTATATATGTGCTTCTATTGCAAACACTTGCCACTTATTTTTTTGTGCTGAAGATCACTGCCATCTATTACCACAAGGGACCTATTTTTTCCCTAGTGTGACTACATCTCAGTCACCAGTTTATTTCATGGATAGTCTGGGACAGCTAAAATTTCTCAAGTCAGACAAGGAACAGGTTTACAGATGGCTACACTTCCACAAAAATGATCTGAAGGTATTTTGAAAAATATATATGTGCACACACACACACAGAGTCATGCAAACCTTTTCATTTTTGGACTCTGCAAGGAAACTCCCAGCAATCCTCAGGGACGATGCCATTTGCATACCTTGCCTCTCAATGCCTGGGGAATTAACTGGCCCTCCAGCTGGCCTTTTGGTAGTGCAAGCACTCACCCTAGCTGTTAAGTTACCGTGGCTCTTGGGAAGGCAGGACCTACCACAACATATCAGATGATTTTTTCCATCAAGGCTGGTATTTTTCACTTGCAAGCAGTAAATATTCAATGTCCCAGAGAAAAGTAGAAGATCCCATTGGAGGAATATGGTGTAGAAATAGAAGAACATACCAAACTGATGCTGAAACCTGACTACTTTTCTAAGCATGCTAAAATCTTTAATTGCAGGCAGTTAGATTGGTGAATGCTTTTGAAAATTTAGTTATACAGCTTAGCCAGTTGAGTCCCCATGAGAACAATCTCACTGAGATTTTTCTCACAAATGGCGAAGACGATCTACCATTTCCTTTGCCACCTATCAACTGCAGAAACAAATTCAGATTCAGGTGCTAAAACTTTATTCCTTGATTAATGGGCATTCAAATCCAGAACTTTGGTTTGGGCCCATCTCTAAACAGAAAAGTTATTCAAACAACTAGTACGCTGCTGGAGAGTCATCAGTGCAATAACTGTGTTGAGTAATGGTGCTTCACAGAGCTGCTCCATCATCCACCATCAGCTGTGAGAGCCTGCCTTTAAAAATGACTTTGCATCACTGATATAAAACCCTACAGGAACCAATGGGAATTGAAGATTTAGTGCAAGAAATCTTATGCTGCGTTGTTTGACAGTAAAAGGGCACTTGGCTCTAATAATTTTCCTAATGGCTTGTAGTGCATTACAAAACTAAACTACCCAGAGACTGATTGCCAAAATTAACAAACTATGAGATCACTCACTTTTGAAAGAGAGAATTGAAACTCTGTTTGCAGTAGAAGTTCAGACAATTAAAATGTGCATTCCAGATAGGACCACAACATTAGCATCGCTTCTTTGTGCTAGCTTAGAAGGCTATCTTTTAAAATAAATTATGTATCCACCAGAGGAGTCAGTTCTGAACCTTGTTCCATTTTTAAATTCCTCTCTATCAGGCAGCTCAGAAGCCTCAATGCTCTCATTTCAGATTTGGCCAAAAATAATGAAAATACAACAGATAAAATAAAGCTTAGTGGTATATTTGAGTATAAAATGGCCTCATATAAAATGAGGTCAGCTTGGCTTATGTTATACTCAGAGCATAAGTGAACATGCTGAACTTTTTTAGTTGTTCTTTTTGCATGCTGTTCTTTATATAGTATGAAAGGCATTTATGATATATATTGTCATTTCAAGTATTCTTGCCAAGCAGTTTCTTAGTCTTTTCATAAATTTAAAGGAACTTTATAACAGTTCAGCACATTTAATAAACATACTTTATATGGAAATAACTTTTTGGATAGTAGCAAGATACAATTTATCTTAGAAAGTTCTGCTTTAGCTTTGCAAAAGCAAGCTAATCATAATCTGATTTAAGACCTTATGCTAACAATAACTTAAATGCAAATGCAAGCATAAATTGTCTGCACTGATAGTCCCTTACTGCACTTTAAAGACTGCAGATAAATCTGGAATGTGCTCAGAGACAATCTTGTAGTGAGAACAGAGAAATAGGAAAAAAAATCTAAGTTTGTAACAATGATCAGCTAAAAGTATACTATGCTGCCATAGGACACAGAATATAAGATGATTCAGACAAAGAAGTGAAATATGGCATGCAGTGCAGTAGGGGAAAAAGAAGTACATTCACTTCAATTCTCAGCTTGCAACAGATCTTTTGTGCCCTCTTTGGTGAAAAGAAATGTGTCTATTTGCCACAGAATTTCATGGAAATGAAATTCACCCACGTTGCAGTGGGTGAGTGGCAATGTCTCACATCATGCTGGCCGTCTTCTCCTCCAAGCCCCGTGCAGCACTGCTGCTTCCACAGCAATATCGAAGCTCTTACCCCGTGACTGCTTTGACCCTGGTGCTGCCTCTTTGCAGGATGCTTTCTAAAGGGGATCATTCACAAAATGGGACAGAAGCTATGAAATGTCAGCAGAAGGAACAAAGCTGCATATTCCAGACTGACTGTTGCTAGGAAAGGATCAGAGAAGATGGAAACAACAAAGACTTGTAGCTCCCCTCCTCTTTATCAATAAATGCAATCATTACTTATTATTTACATGATGGGTCAAAGTATACTGGGCATTGTACCCTGGATGTGCCACATTCTTATGTCTTCTTTTAATCTGCTGCAATTTATTTTGAAGTGTCATGCTCAAGTGTTACTGTATGTTTTGCCTCCTGCCTTGTTGCATTTCCAAGGCTTGATTAAGCAGGTTATAATCCCTGAGAAGATGTCTACTCAAGGCTTAGAGAATGCCGCAACATCTTGCTTTCTTATGTACTCATGCAATGCTTACAGATTTCTAATATTTATTTTCTAACCCCCAGCAAAAAGTATTAAGTGCTTTTTCTAGACCAGACTTCCCCTCACCCCTTCCCTCTCAGACCTTTTGTGAAAATCTCTTCACAAGAGGGTATGGGGCATTCAGCCAGGCTTAGCTATACTTCTTTTGTGAACTTGATGAAAGGGAAGAGAGGGCTTTACAGCATGCACCACTGCAAAACATTCTGCTGTGGGATTTTGATATGCCTTAATTAATCAACACTCTTGGTTAGAAATTAAGCAAAATCTAACGGTTACTCAGAATATACCACTTCCATAGGGATTTATATCCTACTGCTTCAAGTAGGAAATTGTCTTGCTCAATTTTTACAAAGACCTCCCACCAGATGTCCCCCTTTCCCCACCAAAGTGATGACAAAAGACTACTTAACTGGCAATTTAACCCCCTCTGTATTAATTCAGTTCTTCATTACGCTATATATCCTGTAAAATTAGTTACCATACTTGCACTTTGACACAAATAGTAGCTGCTTTTATGCATGATGTAGTAATAGCCTCAGCCTGTAGGAAGAGTAGGTGATCTCAAAGTGCGCTTTACCTTTAGAGAGCTGGAGCCGGGCAGAGCAGATACCTCCTTGCCTATCTCACAGCACATGGGAAATGAGGGGATACTTCAGATGCCTGTTTTCCAGCACTGGCAACTACCTGCAAACCGACTGGGAATGATTTTGGTCACGTATTTTTAGGGAAGTCAGAGAAAGACAAAAGTACATTTAAATCTTTTGGCCTACTCATTAGGAAGATGTCATTTCTGCACTTAAAAGTGAAAAAAGTGGGCTGAGCTCATGCATCTTTACATAGTTTTAAAAAGCTGAATAAGAACTAAGAAAAGAAATCTCAGGGGCAGAACTATCATCTTTGATATTTTACAGGAGTACTACTTGGAATATTTATTCTGATTCGTCATTGTCATTTGTTAGGATGCCAGTTAATCAAAGGGCATGTTTTAGCATTTACTGTACCACTGAATATGGCAAGCTAGCTGTTATTCCCACTTATGCCTTTGCTAGCATAAATTAGGCTTTCTGATCTTAAAAAAAAAATGCTTTCTGACCATTAAGGGGGCAATGCAGAAATGAAAGACTATAGACTAGAGGACAGAGACGTGTAAAGTTTGATATAACAAAGCCAAAATATTTCAGAGAGTCTTCAAGAAGTAATAACATGCAACTGAAATGGGCATTGCCATGAGGTGAGAATTTTTGAAGTGCCCTTTTATTAACATGCTTGCTGGCACATATGTCACTAGCCATGATGGTGCACAAATGAGCCTGAAAAATTTTGGTTGCACTTCTCAGCCAGATTTAATTTCATCCATGGCTGCAACAATCAAAATCACTCTTTCAGATATAGCCATCTTTCTTTCTCTGCATACACCTGTTTCCACTCATTCTGACAGTTTAGTACTTAATGTGGAAAGGGCAGCAGGGCCTGAGCATAAGATCATGCTTACATTCCACAGAGTCCGAGACGAACAGGAGAAATGAGTGCATGACACCTACTTCATAATGCACACAGAATAATGGGGTATTTCTGGTGCTTGATTTCTAGAAATTGACAATTAAATGTGGACTCTTATAAGAAGAAGTGTGCTTATTTGATATCTTGCCAACTAAACTGTGAGGCAAGATGCAGCGGATTTATTCTTCTAGCACTGCTAGTCACAATGTGAGCCAAACCCAGAACCTCAGTATCACACAGGGTAAATTGGTTTAAGGGAGTTGAGAGCCCCTGATAAACCTAGCCAGTTTTTAGACATGGTTGGGAATAGAATAGCATCTGCAAGCCACAGATGGTGTATTAACCCAATCCTATCGTCGTATAAGCTGGAACCTCTGTGTTCTAAGTGGGATCAGCACTGTAAACACCCCCCCCCCCCCCCGCAAAAAAACCCCACCCAAAACCAAAAAACCCAACCACAAAAATCTAGGAGCATGAAGACAGTGAAGTATCTTTACTTTCTCTGTATCCCAGCTTCTTATGTATATAGCAGAATTAAGGATATTTCTTTCATCCCACCTTTTCTCAGGTTTACACTGTCCTTGTACATCCCTTAACACAGAGGAGGTCTTCATCTGATAAACACATTGGATGGTTCAAGTAATAGTAATAACAAACAGTGGGGACAGCTTGACTGACATAATCTATTTACAGACACAAGGTGTAAGGAGCAATCTTGCAGGGTGCTTCTCTGCCAAATCAATGGCTAACGGTACTGGGCAAAGATAGTATTTTACAGCCTTAACCTTGTAGTTCCCTTCTCACTTTCTTCATGCAGAATTCTGACATGTAAAATCTGACTAAACTCAAAAGGCTACATGAGGAATAAAAAGGGGAAATCTGGTTAATAAAAGGATTTACTTCAGCTATTAAAAATAAATAAATTCCCAAACCTCCACTGCAATTGAAATGGACACTTCAAATATTCTAAGACATACAACTACTCAGTTGTAGCTCTAATGATTACAATATGAGCTTATGATTTGTATAAAAAGTGGCATAATTACTGTGAATATCCTACTGGATTTTGCAATAAGGAAAGAAGGAATTTTCATGCTTTCTACATTAAGGATAAACATAATTGATTTATGATTAACATGAAGGTCTAGGCTTATCTTCCAAATATATTGTATTTCACAGACAAATGAGGATAAAGGCATTTTTCTCATTTCTGTTGAAACAGGGTATCTGCAAGCCAGAGCAGCTAGGAACAATCCTGGTGAGAGCTCCTACTAGATGAAGACTTGGCCATCGTTCATGCTAGATTCAAGTCCATCTGTTGTATGGCAGGAGAAAGATGAATGGGAGGTCGAAAGTCTAAAGAATAATATGAACAAGGTTTTTAAAGGACATATTTATAAAGTAACACAATTAGGAGAAAATAGGTCCACATCTTCCTGTCAGTTCACCACAAATTAATTAAGCAACACTGATCACTAGGCATTTCTTGGGAACTAATGGGAGTCAGAGGTTAATAGTCCAAGCTTGTGCCCCAGACCACCAGTTCTTGCCAACTTCGCATGCCACTGAAGTGCCCCAGACTAAGGCTCTCATTGTAGTTTAGATTAAAAAAAAAAAAAGAAAAAAAAAAAAGGTACAAATATATTCTAAATTTACGAAAGCTATATCAATCATGGGGCAATAGTTATTCCTAAAGGTTGTAGGTCTGATCCTGAGAAACACCTAGATTCACCAATTCCCATCAATCCCTCTGGACCTCTGTTCTTCAGCAGCTGACAGAGGCTCTGGCAAGTCTCACTGAATCCCACCCTCAATTTCGTGACTTTGGTAGTCCAATTCAGATAATAACACAGAAGATGACTACATCTTCAGGCATTTCAGGCATCCTCAGCAGCCATGAATACTGCAATAAAATCACAGCAGTGGGTCAAATTTTACACTCTGCACTCATTTACAGAAACTCTTGAGTTACACACAACCCTCTCCAAAAAGGTCTCTTGCAAGGCCACACAAAATCAGACTACTTCAGAGAAAGTAAGGGAAAAGTTCCGGAGACCTGGTGAGTGCTAGAAAAGGCCTGTCCCCTCATTAAACCTGGTGGCTTGCATTTTAAACGTCTCTCTGGAGTACGGAATAATTTTGCAGCATCCTGCCCTGTTCAGCAGCAAGGATGACTCCTTACAGGCATAAGATGGATGAAAGATTACGTGTGAATCCACTGTTAGAGAAGGATAAGTATGATTCTGACCATCCCATGAGACAGGATGAAAAAAGCAACTAGTAGTCATTTCTGTGTACATCTGATCCCTTACTCTCTCCAAAGGTTAGACATGTCATCCGCGGCAGGATAGCCACTCCATGTCTGTATGGCTGGCTGAAGTGCCAGTCAGCTACAGAGCTCCCTGGCATTAAGGATTTGTGGTCAGGACTTTCCAAATTCGAGACACTAGTTTAACCCGGACTAAACTGCCAGTCTGACTCTCACTGACATTGATGACAGCGTTGGCTACAGCTCATTTCTTTAAGACTTCCTCTGAAGCTTCCCTGCTCCCCCCACTATCCTGGGATGATTCCCTGCAGTGTATAAAAACCAGCAATTTCACAAGGTTGTTTTAAACACTAGTCCTTGTATCTAAAATCTCTCTCTTGTTAGCTTTGCTAAAACACATGGCACTCAAGTCCTGGGTGCTTTCTAAATGGCCATCAATGGACTCTGCACTTAAAGGGCAAATGTAAAAAGAACAAACCGAACACATGTATCATATACCTTTTAGGGCTGAGACATTAAAAAGCAGAAGCCTAATCTTTGGAATTTTTCAGTATAAATAACTGAGCCTGTTTATTCAACTCCTGAAAATGTCTGCCACACTTTTACATGAAATCTTCTCTAGCTAGTGCTTTGAGGAAAAAACTTCTCAGCTTTTCACACTATCATTTTCACTGTTTTCAATTTATCAAAAGCAAATACAGCTTATTAAAAGTTATTGCAGTGTATTGGTCCTTTTTAAAACACAAGGAGAAATGCAAGACACTGTGCGAGAATATTCTGCTTTCTTGAAAAACTAATTTTTTGATACAATTAATCTATAGTTGTTGCTTTTATTAAGAATGACCTTCCTGACTTCTCCAGTTTGACATAAAAAAATCAAGATGGTAGCCACAAAATACAACAGAGATGGTGGCAGTCTGCTCTGTCTGTTCCTTATCTCCAGAAGAATTGAAATTATGGCCACTGAATAAGGGTAAAAAGCCATATGCAATGCACTTTACTGAACATTGATCTCTGCATATTTTTCAGATGTCACTAGACAAATGCTTGCACAGTGTTTTAAGAGTGCAAAGTATGGTTTGAAAAGTTGGTAATATTTATTAAGTGCTAAGACCTTCTCTAAGCTAATATACAATGAAATGGAGCAACTCTCTTTAGAACAGTTGTGCATGTATTCAATTTTCAGAGCAGACACACTAAAATATATGTGATTATTTAAACATTTCTAGTTAATGATGTTGCCCTACAGAATAACAGGAAAGGCGACTTTATAAACTGCAAGCTACAGCCAGTCAACTGTGTGTACTCTGCAGGTTACAGCCTCTCTCTTTATTGATTAATAAGGTACACAGGCCTTAACCTACATTCTTACTTAAGCCAAGCTCCATGGCATTTTGCTTGAATATACACTGCAAGGTTGCATCCCAAACACGGAGAACACTTGTCCTTGGGCATTGCTCCTACTACTGCAAGTGGGTCTTGCTGACCACCAGTGGCATAACTCAGCCAGGTAGAGCTGAATCTGTGCTTGCAGAAAAATTCCAAAATGCTTCTGAAGGTAAACCTGATTTCTCTTTAACTTTGCAGATATCAGGGAATTTTCTGAGCGAAGGAGATGCGTCCTTTCAGTTGGCGACTCAATACAAGGGATATGACCATAGCTGCTCCAAACACTAGTAACAGCCAACCTCAGTGAGCATGGGGAGAGCCAAGGGAGCTGGCTTTTGTGAACGCCTCTCACATCACGTAGTCAAGTATGAAGAATGACAGGCAGTTGTACTCCCAGCTGAAGTGAGCTTCACACAACTGCCAGTGAAGATACTTTCATGCGATTTCTGAGGTATTGAATATTTCATTATGAAGTATGCACTTATTAGTAAAACTTGGTAGAAAGAGAACAAAAACTCTTAAAATATAAAAATGGAATTGGTTAGATTTGGCTTTCCCTTCTACTTTCGTGGTTAATGTAAGCTAAACAGTAATGTTATGGTTTTCAGCTTAATAAATGCATTGACATGCAAAGTCTGTATAAGATGAATGTGTTACACGTTCTCATATGCAGCAGGGTGAATATTCTTTAAAGCTGCTGGTACATAGTCTATAGTTTTGCTCTGGGAAAGAAGATGTGAAGTAGCAAGGGAAATAAGGATGACTTTGGGCTTGTAATAATCCTGTAAATTATAACACCAGTGGGTGTTATGCTTTTCTTTTCTATGCATACTCCTGAAAAAACTCTTTGTTATTCAAAATATTGTGCCATGGTTTAGCATGAATGATAGATTTATTACGCATTGCTCATTTGGGGTTTTTTTTTGGATGAAATTCTAATTCTTCCCTTATTATTAGAAAGTGTGGCCAGGAATCTGAGGAAGGACTGGTGCCCAGGAACTGAATTAGAATTAGGATTCTGTGCCTATGACTTCTTTCCTCTTCTGTCTATGCCTTTAGGGAAATTTCTACTTTACTTTCCCTATGCATAAAAGCCTACATATCCGCAAATTTTAATTAGATGGAGTACAACACCTTCAGGATTTTAAGTGCCAAGCACTATTATAATCTATGACCTTCAGCTAATGAAGGAGTGCTCTGCTTTCACATAAAGCATGTCAGGTATTAGATCATGATACTGTTTGAGCACTCTGTCCTTCTGACACAAGCTGTGCATGACCTAGTATTTTGGTAAACCCTTGCTTACACACATACGCAACACCGCTGAAGTTTGTCAAGGTACAGTGTTTAGTGCAAGTCAAGGGTGTGCATGTTGTAATGTTTATATTCAGCTTATGAAAAATCAAAGCTTTTTACAATAAGCCCTGAGACAGATCTCACAGTAAAGGAGTATGATAACCTCTAATTTAACATATCTCAAATTACAAGATCAAATGCAGATTCGGACATGTTGGAATAGAAGTTCTGCACTGCTGATGATAGCTAAAAGAATTTAAATAATGTGCTCTGATATGGCCTAGGGACCTCTTACAATTTCCATGGAGAGTAACTAATTTTTCTTTATTTCTGTCACTTTTTCATAGTTAAAAGATTTTTTTCCTTCTCCCCTAAAGCTCATAATGTGGTAAAGAAGCTGTCGGGAACAGTTAAATCACTGTATAAATCCCCATGAGAAAGAGTCCATCACATATTTTGCATATCTCAGGGGTTCAAGGACAGTGGGCAGGAATCTGATCTGTGTTACAATAATTTAAAACCAGACTAATTTCAGTGAACTCACTGGCATTCCTCCAGATGTCAGTTAGAATAACAGAGAGCAGAGTGTGGCTCAGGAAGTGAAAAATAAAACAGAAGACCTGTGTCTTTCACCATTGATGCTGTAACTTGTGACAGAAACCTTCTCTGAAGCAGCAATGTGCTGGTGTTCCAACCATGCTGAATTCATTTACTTTGGCAGTTTCTTGATTGTTCCACTGTCTATTTATTTGAAATGGAAACCAAGTCATGTTGCCTGCTCCTTCTCCCGGCATATGATTACACAATACATCTTCCATTTTTTGCAATCAATCACTCCCACTGCTATTTTCCCATTGTGTACCTGGCTTTTGGAGAGGTTTCCATTTGAACATCAGCGTAAAGGAAAAAGTTAAAAATAAGAGAAAGTGTCTATGCATTTGCAATGTGTGAAGAATGTCTACGTTGTTCCATGCATTTGCTCGGTCACTTAATGACAGCTGATTTGGAACATATGCTTCTCAGACATTCAGTGTGCTTCTCAATTTTGGGTGTCAGAGCCAGAGATTTTAGTGTCAGATAAGCAAACCTTGTTTTTCAGAGAGAGTCAAGACTTGTCATTATTATAGACATCTCCTAGTTGGCTAGGCGCAACCCCCGTAATGTGGCTGTTCAATATCAGAGACAGATGAACCAAATGTTTGGTATTCTCTGGATTCTATTCAAATTGTTCTGCAGTCAAATAAAGTAAAAACTAAAATAAGGTAGATAAGAGACAAGTCACATCTAATGAATTATATGCAACACTTGTTAACATGCATTTCAAATGAAAAGGAAATGCATTAGAAGAATGTTTTGATTTTTAAAAAGGTAATTTAATCTAATTAAAATATTTTTTCTCTCTTCTAAGTTCAGAGGTCGCACATATTGGTTGATAAGAGCACCCTTAGAGAAGTAATTTTGAGGTTATTATACAGATGTAGAAACTGAGGTACGTAGATTAAAAAAAAAAAATGCCCAAGATAACCAGCAAGCCAGTGGAAGAGCAAGGAATAAAGTTTAAGAGACAGGAATAAAACTGAATAAAGGCCATATCTGAAACCAAAAAAGGTCTCAGATAGTGAAACTATGTGTTGCAGGTGGCCACTGGCTTCATCCAAATGCTGATGAAGTTCCCTTCCCTGTTGTGGCACACCTATGTCTGCCAATATCTAAGGAAGGGCACAGATTCTGTCAGCAACAGATTTACTTTCAGCTAGTGCTTCATCCGTCTATACAAAAGCTGCAGTAAAGCTACATAATGGATCAACTAATCACTCGGGAAAAGTGCTTCTGTTACCAAGAGTCTGTCATTCTCAAAGGGTTGGGATTTCCTCTCTTATTCCACTAAATCACTCTTCTCTGTCTCCTAGATGGCTGGTGTTTCTTCCCACTGGCCCTGCTGACCTTGTGGTCCTTTCATGACGCAATATCTGCTAGTGTCCCTTCCCTGTCACCCTCTCCTTGTGCCTTTTTGTTGCTTGTCCTCCTACCACTGACTCAAGCTGCTGTTACTGTCTCCTCTTTCTTGACCTGTTTCATTCAGTAACATAGAGACTGACCCTATGCCCAGGACCATTTATTTGTTCTCTGCATTTTACTTAGTCCCTCTATACCTCCACTCATTTTGCTGATAGAGGACTGATGCTTCAAGGGAGGAGCACTGCTTGATTTTGAAGCTCTGGAGGCTGCCACTGTGTGTAGGCACTGTTCAACGCCTCAGACAGGGGCGATGGAGTCTTCTTGCATCATTCACTTCTGCTTACAGTAGCCACAACCTGGTCTCTGGCTGCAGAGTCATCAGACCGTCATAAGTGTTGCAATCACAAATTACTGAAGAGCTAACTTTTCAAAAGCTGGGCCCACATCCAACAGCTCTCTTTTTTGACAGTTACAATTGCAGGGATTGCACATGCACACCTACTCCAACCGTGGGCGTAAAAGGCACCTCAGACAGAACAAGTGAGATCATTTTTCTGGAGAAGACTACAAATCCTACAGACTTGAATGGAGCAACCTGGCAGACACCTGACACATGCACAGGGCTCATCAGGCTTAGAAGAAAAGATTTGCAGTTTTGTTGCCAGACTTCCTGAAAATGAAGGGACAGACCCCTGGCAAATGTAACTTGGGACAGTGTTGTTGTAATGGTGAGAGCTACATTATCATGCTTCCTAGAGGAGCTACTTTCATACCTTCCTGCAGCGTTAAACCAGGTGAGCAAGTCAAATGAAGAAAATGAAAACTTTAAAAGGAAAACCAACCAAGAGGAGGACTTATTTTAAAATGTGTTTGTGGTTAATCCCTTCTATGCTATTATCAGGGAAGACCGCCACAGCTGCCGGATATGTACATCTCAACCCATTGACATGCTTAACTGGAACTGAAAAAACAAGGGGTGAAACTTCCACTGAACTGGCATCTAAATTACACCTTATTAAACAGAAAGGTGACGTGCAGAGCATATGAGTTTGGACTTGCTTTTTTCAGCATCTGAACATTCATTTGTAAAACTGGTTCTCTCGTTATTGTGTCAAAATGAGAGATTCCCAGCAGGGTGGTTGACAGGTTAGACAAAGAGTCTTGTTCAATAATAAAATAGTTATGCAGGTGTTCTCCAGTTTTCCCTCCAGCATTTGCACAGAGCATACGAACTGTGCTTGGGCCTGATACACTCTTGCCCTATCAAGGATTTGATAATTACTGCTATGGAAGTTGAGAAGAAGAGATGTTTGGACTAGCACTAGAATATGTGAAAGAAAATAAGAGGGTCAATAATATTTTGCTTCTCAGGAAGGTTGGTGACATGTTCACTGTACCCATTTGTTGCAGTAAATGTTGGTAATGTTTTCTGTATTAAGCACTGATGTCAGAGATTTGGTCTATCAGAAAGATTATAATTTTTCTCGAGAAACATATGACCATCACGTGCCATAGGTACAGGCCAGAACTAAACTAGGGATGGCACAGAGGCAAGTGCGGACCATCCACAGCCAAAGCTGTTCCCTTCTTTTATGTCCTCCTCCTACTTGATAAGTATTGCTCGTAGCCTTATTTTCTTTCACATAATTACAAGCCACACCTAGCACAGACAAGAATTTGGCTTACTTAAGGCCCACTGCAGTTAAAGTTGCAGGCTCCCTTGGATGAGCTTCGGAAATAACCATTTCTTGGGATAAGCATTCAGCTGAAGAAGTTCTAAAAAAACAGTCTGAAGTTCCCTGATGTGTGAGTTTCATCAGTTCTTGGGTTCTTTGAGAGTACTGTGCCCTTTTACAGCAAATTATTCAAAGCCATTCTCTTCTCAAAGCAATGTAGAAGAGGAATAAGTTGACTGACATGGATGGAGCTATCCAGAAGCAAAACAGGCATACAAGAAGTGGACCAGTTGGCGTGACATGGAACAACTTACATTTAAAAGAAACCTCAACTTGAACAAAATACTGAACAAGGCCCTGAGTAACTTGAGCTAGTCTGTTCTGCTTTGAATAGTGGATTCAGCGAGGTGACTCTAGAGGTCCCTGCTACCTAAATTATTCTATGATTCTGTGAAAAGTATGCTATTTGTTAGAGACAGAAGATGATGTTGCTGTTCTTCACCGATACAATACAAAGCTGCATCTGTTAGCATCCTGCTTCACAGACACCTTTGGAACGGTTACCAAGTTACTAAATACAATTAGATTTTTTTTTTAATCAGTAATATCTTGTGCTTATGAGCCATTTATTCAGTAAATGATAGCTTCTCAGTCCAGTTAGTCTGCACATATATGCAGCCAAAGCAGTAGGCCTTTCCAGGAAGCAAATGCCTTGTGAAGTGTTGCCCATCCTGGTGTCTAGCGTAGCGTGGTGCAGCCCAAGTACGAGTTCACGCTCTATGGTTATTTGGAAAGCAACCGTGAAACAGTCAACCAGTAAAGATGGAAAGTATATTGTTTATCAAATCATTGGTGCAATCTCATAGAAACACTCTGGGGAAGGCAGAAGCTTCCTATCTTCCTCTGCTTTCATCCAAACTTTTTTTTTTAGATATTATCAAATAGTTTATTCCTTTCCCCTCACCTTGTTGATGACTATACACCTCTTACAGACTTAGGAAGATTCCTTCTTTCCTCTGTCTCACCCTCTCTTATCCCCAGTTCTCCAGTGGCCCTAAAATTTAGCCATTAATACTCCGCCAAGCAAGGCCTACACACACTACCAAGGCCACTGCAAAACCAGGAATTAAAAATTGCAGGCTTTTCAGACTCTGTAGTGGTCTGTCCTCATCAGAACAGGATATGGGAAAAAGCCTGGCCATGTGACTGTTGTTCAGACCTGCAGTACACACCATAGCCACAGAACGTAAAGCAATTCACTGGGAGGACCTTTGTCTCTGTGTCTCGTGTTTTGAATTTCATTGCTTTTGGTGTCTGTCACTCTGCTGAAGATGCAGTTCTGTAAAAAGGGAATGCCTACTGACACACCAAGAGGACAGGTGGCCTACCAGTAATACAGTACATACCAAAAGGCAACCTTATGTCACATTCTTCTGAGAAATGTGCTTCAAAAAGCATCAAATATGATGCTTTTGCAACCACTCTTAGGTATGTTACTATCCAACACTCTTTCTTACCCAATACCATTCCCTAATAGAGATAGCTACAACCAAATGATATATCATTTCTGTCTGAAAAAAAATTTGGTGTTTGTTGTGTTTGTGTTACTCCTGGTAATGGGGCAGACATTCTCACATACAATTTGAAATGGAAAAGGGAAGAAATTGCTCATTCTTGCTCTCAAAACCTATATTTATATTGCATTTATATTTGCAACCCTATCAGCTCAGGTAGCAAGAAACATAACTCTCCCTGAATATCTGCAGGGGAATACTTATCTGTATTTGACGATCACAGGACCAGGAGTGCCAACACTTACTTTCTCAAATGCCAAGAACCTTTAACTGTCAGCAAAGCAAATAAAATAAATCATACATGTGTGCTGGAGGAGTGGTATGTAAGGGAGAAATGGATATAGTGATTATAGTTCATACTGGAAACAATGGTAAATCCTGATGCATGACTAACAGAATTTGTGAAAACATTTCTAAAGTAATCTTTGTTACGCTTACCCCCCAGCATACAAGGCCAGCTAGCCAAGAGGAAAAATGGGGACTCAATACACAGTGTAGAAGAGACAGGAAAGTATCTTGATATAATGCTGGAGAACTTTTGGTGCTCCATCTAACTGATGTAAAGCCAGACCTGCATCTGAGATAATTGGCAAAGATTGGGAACTACATAACCAGCAGCTGGGAGAAGACCAACATATATATAGTGACAATTCCAGGAGAACAAAGACATTTGTTAGGCATTAATGGGATTGCTATAATTTAACAGGCAGTAATAAAAGTTCAGACAGAAGATACAAATGCCCGGGGGGAGGAGCAGTTGATCAAGTATTACAGTGTAGTAGCCACCAGTATGTCTTGCGCATGTCCACATCACAGTGTACAAAGGACAAGCTACAGTAATTTAACACAAATGAGCCCAAATTCTTTTAAAGAATTTAATGATGTCCCAGACAGTCACAAAGCAGAAAGTTACGAAAGTAAATGGTGATGGATGCAAGAATAATCTAAGACAGAAACAGAATGGTAGATTTTCCACATTGCAAGATACCAAGCAATGGGATGTATCAAGGATTTAATTTGATGAATTTAGTAAGGATTTACTTTCCATTTCTGTGAATACAAAGAATCATAGAGCCACCGATGCTGCTTAGATGCCCAGTTAAACATCAGGCTAGAAAACATAATCATACAGACAGCTGGTGAGAAATTTTTAAGTACTCCATAATGGTTTAAACCCTGTGTAACCATTGCTGATCTTTGACTAAAATGAAACAAGCCAGCTCTGAAGACTTTTAAACTGGCATCAATCACACACACAATTAGTGCAACCCCCCTCCCTGCAGCCCTCCTCCATTAAATTGTTGGTACAAAATTAGAGACTAGTAATGATCAAGCTGAAAAATCAGAACATAGTTATATGTTTTCCTAAGTTTCAGCTATAAAAATTTACAATTATTCCATGTACCCAGACACGGTTGTTACTAATTTTAAATATTTAAATTGCTCCCCAAAATAACAGTTACCCGAAGATAAATAACAGCATCACTGACAAGACACAGTATTCCTTTTTCAAGGACATTTATCACATATTTTAGGAATTAAATGCTTCCCCGTTTCTAAATATTTTTTCCACATTGGGCTATAACACAAAACTCTATATGGGCATAAATCATAGCTTTGATGTAAAACTAATTCGTTCATAAAATTCAGGTATGGTTTATTATTGCAGCTGAAGTGTCTGTCTAAAGGAAAATTAATATATTAAATATTTTTCCATAGAATAGTCTCCATAAACTAGAAATGTTTGAAATAAACTTGATCCTAAGGACATGTGAAGGAGGTACTATTTTTAACATGAGAAGCAAATCATAGGTTCCAGTGTTTGACTTCCCAAATCCCTTTTAAGTTTCTCATTCAGTTTCAGATTGGTCTGTTTACTAGATCTTTTTCTCTAGTAAACCTGTATTTTATATATTTGGTGTGTTTGTGACATGACTTTCTGATCTTTCTTAATTCCAGTCTAAACCAGTGAGGCATTCTGGCAACCTGAAAATGAATTTAAATGATCCTTGCCTTCATTTATATGAGTATTGTAAATAAATATTTATGCCTTGATAAAACAAGGCACTTAACTACGTGCATAATTTAATCACATCCTTATTTCCTGAAATATAAACTCTCAACTACATGGAAAGGATCTGGGGCTGTTTTCCCATGTTGCTTTTGCCTGTTTCTTTTGTTACCGTGACATTTATGCACATACTGGAAAATAGTCACAAAAAAGTTCAACACATGGACTCCAGAGGGTGATCCACAGAGCGGTGACAGCACAGTGCTGCCACGGACACCTTGAAAAGACAAGTCTAGTGCATTTGCACACCTCTGAACAGCAGTGAAGGGAGATTATTGCAGATAATTGCGCATGTCCCCAGACTGGGGGGGTAGCAACCAAGCCCTGGGCCTGAATTTAGCTGCATACACAAGCACTTGAGTTTCTTTCCGCTGGTAGACTACTGTCAATGTTGAGTTACAAGCCCGTTTCCTCTCTGCAGTATCAGCTTATGGATTTCCTTTTATGTTTGTGCTGCCTTGCTAGGCAGCACCTGTCTGTGCCGCTTTCCTCATTTCCTTTAAAATGAGGCTAATAGATAGCAGCCTGCCTCTGAGGTGCACTGCGGGACGTTCCTCTTTGTGCAATGCTTAGATCTTGTAAAAGCCTGATTTAATGCCGTCAGACCCAACGGAACCCATTCTCGTCAACGTTTGTAGTGTCTTGGAACACAGGACAGAAAAAGTCCAGTTCTCAGCCCCACCAGTGCTATTGCCGAACTTCTCTGCTTACAGTAGCGCAACAGCTCTGCGTTTAGACCCACTAGTTACAGGCAGGAAACAAAAGTATTTGTTGTCAGACCCTCCACTGTTTCTATTTCCAAAACTCACGGAGAGTGTGATCTGGACAAAAGTTTCTTGAAGAAAAATCTGGTACCCCAGGCTTCCAAAATTTAACAAAAACATGACAGTTTTCATTGTGGTAAAGTGCTCAGATCTCCAACAGTAGTTGAGTCGTGCCCAGTTTTTGTTACCTTCTAACACAGATGCATTAAGAGGTCTGTATCTGATCTAATACAATATTTGGAGAATATGATATGCTGGCAAAGAAGCAATTTTCTGCAAAGATTGATGCCAGACTATCAAATATTTAGATTATTCATCATTTTAGAAGTATACAACAGTACATATGCATCTGATGTCAGAACTAAAGCATAAGTTACGCAAAGCACAATAGCTTTGAAAATATATAGCCTACTATTAAGAAAAAGAATAACCCTACACAATTTCAGAGACTTTTTTTCTACAAACATTAAAAAAAAATTCTGGATGAATTGCCAAGTTTACAAATATGCACACACATTCCACATATGGATATGCTTTAGTAATCATCTTTACAAACCTTTTAGGCTACACATGGCTCTAATAAATAACCCATTCACAAACAATATATTATCATCTAAAAAAAAGGGAAAAACCCCAAACCCTTTTCATATACAGCCCAACAGTTCGAGCCTTCACTTTCAACCCCCAGCTTCATGATCAATCATTACGTCAGTGTTCATTTTTCATGGTTTGGTGTTGAACAATAAATGGAAAAGAAAATGACTGAAATAATTAATATTGTCTCTGACAATGAGCAAAGCTCAAGAAAGAGCTCGCAAGCAACAGCTGAGGACAGTCTGCCCTCTGTAAGTTGCAAATGTAATAAAATCTGAACTTTTTTTCTCTTTTCTTTTTGAACAAAGTTCACATGGGCCAAACTGCATGATGGGAAGGCTCACATGTCAGTCCCTTTGTGTAAATAGTAAACAGCTGCAGTTAAATGTTTTACCCCTTGAAGGACAATACTTATTAGCTCAAGGTTAAGAGCCTTGCAGAAGGTCAGCCTAGCTACTGCAGAGCTGTGAAATATCATCCTCTGGCTATCTGCTGACACACAGTCAAGGGCTGAGTTATGTGATATGGGCAATGCAAGCTTCATTGCTCAGAAGACAACAAAAAGTTGTGCTCCCCAACCCCCAAATTATTGGGGCAGGAACTGCTTCTGATTGGTAAGACCCTTTCTCAGCCTTGATCCCATGAGTTGTCCTCACTCCCAAGTCTCACTGGATTCAGCTACCTCTGTCACAAATGTATGCTTCTTGTGTACGTGAGAGGCAGACAAAGACCTTTTGTCTACGCGGCCTGTTTTGTGCAGGGATGGATGCAAGCCAGGAGGAGCGGCAGAAGAGTCCAGGAGAATATATGACCAAGTGGCTCAAGTTGTTCTCTCCCCGTGTGTGAGATCCTGCGTATCTGTCCGTACATAGGCCGGCCTCATAACAGGGAAAGACAGTAGTGCCAACAGCAGCTGGGTAATTACGCCTTTCTGGATGTTTTTTTTTGAAACTGGGGTGCCCTTACGGGAGGGACTGACAAAGCCCTTTTGTACAGTGGATGTGGAGCTGAAGCAGGAGACACTTGGGAGTGCGGTGCTGGGACGGAGGGAGGTGAGGGCTGTAGGAGAGCAAGTGCTGAGGACCATGTTTTCTGAGCTGGGAGATAACAGCATGATCTTGACTGCACTGTCTGCATTTCCCCTAGTGCGGTGATGCAGGCGGCGGGGAGAGGGAGGTGACACACTCCCCCACCTTCCTCCATTTAAATCTGTGCCTGATATATCTAGCCAAAGTGCAATATATCATATTCATTCATGGCCTGCATTAATACTCCTTCTTCTACTAAATTGCACATAAAAATAATAGGAGGGCATAATCTGGCTTTTTTTTTTTCCTCATTGTTATTATTTTTTTCTTACATTTAATGAGGATTCTGACTTCTCAGATTTGTGAGAGTTAACAAGAATACGCAGCTTTTCCTTGTCATGTAGGACTCAAACTTCTCGTCTTAGTCTAAACATGCCCCATTTTTGTTTTCTCCTAATACCAACACATTAGACATTCAGCCTATCCCAAGATACAGAAGATGTATTTACCTTGGCAAAGAAACCATTTTGAGCCTGACTGATGCCAGACCCTAGGCAGTACTGATTATTTCTCTTTTTGGTGGTATGCAAAAGTCTTTCATCAAAATTAAGGCCCAGGGCATTCAAATCCTGATATATTTTAGCTGAATGTGACCATGGTTATGTTTCTGACACACTGAGCAGCTTTTGTCACAAAAATAAAATGCTCTGTGTGGCTCTATTTTCAGTCTGTATCATCTTTGTTTATCTAGTGCCTAACAACAGAATATACCCACCTATGAAACTCAGTGTGCTTACAGAGACCATTTTGGCTTTCTGCAGGTTGTTGCAAACTACTCCAGTACTCATTTCATGTACAGAAGCTACTTGTTTGATTGATGAAATACACCTCTGAATGCAGAAGGTAGGTACACAATAAAAACAATAAATTAATAAAATTCTAAAAAAAGAATCTCCATCATAAGTCTTCCTATCTCAGATCTGACTGCACAACACCATTTCCAAGGCAAAAGAGAAAGTAAAAAGGTGTCTTGAGCTGCCAGCAGGTTTCAGTTCCTTAGACTAACACCATCCTGATGCCTCTCCTCTAAGAACTTCTTGGGTTAGACTAGGGTCCTGGACGCTGCAGCTGATCTCATCTTTCTCCCAACAAAAAGAAGTAGTGTCTAATCCAAACCGACTTCTAGAGAATGAATCAAAGCATTTCAAAGGATGAGTTTTTGTTAATGGGTGAGTAGTACTGATCCCTTGTGTAAGTTTAACAGGGATGATAAAGGACCTCCCTATTGCCAGCAGTTACAGCAGGTTCTCCGATTCCTCCACAAAAAGAGGTTTTAAGGGTCTGGTCTCAAGTTCTGATTTTTGTAAGTGGCATTGCAATAACTGTAGATAGTCCCCTGTTACTGGTCCTGTGAGAAATAAACCCAGCACACCCAGCAGCACTGAGCACTGTAGCACTTAACTGCAGTAAGACTAGAAGGGAACTGGGCCCTCCGCCTGTTGTTTGCAGTGCAAGAGCTCACTACGGTTTGGAGACACAGAATAACACGCTTCCTGCAGCTAACAGCACCGAGCAGGTGGGCAGCCACATGTCGCACTAGCCTACATTTCCAAGTGACCTTCACTAGCAGCCCCGTGCACAACATATTGCATTAATCCTTTTTGGAGGTCACAAAATCATGGCTAAGTGTGCCGCGGTACAGATCCAAGAGAAACAGTTGCAAATGCCTAGCCAGCTGCAGATGGAAAAATGTGCTTTTCATGTAGCCTGTTCAGAAGACTGAATAATTTATTAGTGCATCACATGCTATTTTTCAAAACTATGCCACTTTGAAGGAAATCATATATTTTAAATTATAAGCAGGTCCTACTAACAAAGTGGATCGCAAATGCCAAAGCAGACGAACCATTGTGCGCCCGCCAATTCCACGTCAAGTGACTTTGATTACATCATTGCCAATGGATAGCTTAGAGAGAAACAGCACCTCACAGTAATGAAACAATTACTGCTGCTCCGTTCAAACAAACATAACGCGGTGCGCTCAAACCTCGCTAGAAAGCCCTTGAGGTAACCCTTCCCGGAGTGCCCCCAGTACCTCCACCCAGCCTCTCAGTAACAGACTATCAAAGGCTGCATAGTGGATTAATTCCAGTGGCTTTTCTGGAGCTGAGCGAGGCTGACAGATGAAATACAGTTTGCCTGTCTCAGGGTGGGTATTGTTTTCTGCACCATAATGCAGCACAGGTGTTGCAGGCCAGGAAGGAGAAGCACTGGCAGAAGCGTGATAAGGAAACTCGTGAAGGAAACCGTGCCACGGAAAGCCGGGGAGAGGAGGTGAGGCGAAGGGCCCCCCGGCCCCCGAGGGTACCGCTGGGCCCTGGCGTTCCCCCAAGACTCACGGCGTATCTTGAGGTACCATATGGTTTGAGGATGAACTTCCTGTGCTTCTAAGGGGTGGAAGAGAAGGAGGAAGCATCTACGGATGGGGAGAATAATTGCTTCCCTCTTCCGCTCCTTCTCCCCCTGTGCCCCGAGCATCAACTTCGCAGCACCATAAGAACGAGGTGCGGTCTGATCTGCAAGGAGGCGTTTGTAGATAAAACCTCGACTGAAACGCATGGCAGAGCAGAGAGTAAAAAGAAGACAGGATAGCACCCTAGGAGCACATGGTGCATCTCGCAACAGCAACAGCCTTACTGGCGTTTCGTGGTAAAATGGACAGCCATTTCAGAGGGCCTCAGATCATCAGAATCAGTTTTATTCTGGTTTCAAGTGGGATCTGTCCTATGTTTGCACCACACTGGCTTCGTAGTCGTGCAGGAGTCTGTGCTTTCGTGGCTGTACATGCAGTGACAAAAGATTTGTGGATACCCACAGCCCAGCCTGCCTTATCACATAGCTGTTATTGCACAGAACCATGTCAGAAAATCTGACAGTCCTCACCAAAAATTATTACAGTACACGAGGAGCATCATTTTTGACTGGAACAGGATGTGAAAAACGGAGGCAATTTTGTTGTGATGTATCACGTTTCACAGAATGTAAGGATCTGTGTTATTTCTATTAAGTTAGAATTCAATTAAATTTTCAGCAGCGAGGATAGGGCACTGAGTTGGGAAAAAAAAAAAAGAAAGGAAAGATGAAAGGGCTTGAAGTCTGCAAAAGCACTAGTCTATGGAAACTCCACCTAGAGGCAGATTTTCACACACATCTGCCAAAAAAAGCAGCACAATATAGGCTCAGTTGTGGCAGTGGCATGGGTAACAAAGACACTCAGTATATGCACAGGTTGATACATTGCTCCCTACCCTCATTATACCCGTAGTTTCCAGATTACATATGCGACTCCAGACAATATTTTTTCATTAGCAATCTGGATATGGTTACACAGAGAGCTTTAGCCATGTGCTAATGAAAAACAAAGAAACCCTGCTGGTGGTCAAAAGTAAACTGGTTCTCAGGAAATTGGAAATTATATGCAGTAGTGTCTGTGTCACATGCTTGTCTAACTTCTCCAAAGAAACTTATTATTGACAAGCACAGGTGTAGTTCTCTCTTGTGTGGCCTTTTTTTTTCTTTTTTTTATACCAGGGCCAGAATCATACTCAGAAGGTTGTTATTAGTCTCTAGCTTGGGCTGAACTGGCAGGATCTGGCCCTCATTTAGGAGAAATGTCCCTATTTGAAGTGATGATCATTTGTTCCTTTATTTCTGTAGGTAACCTGAAATGTGGAATGACAATTGTAAAATCCTATCTCAATGAATAGATTCAATCAAATTATCTTAAACTTAAAACTAATAAAATTATCCTTATCAAATAAAAAATCCTTATGTCATAAAAAAGGTTATATAATTTTACATATTTTGATACAGAATTTGCAATTCAATCTCAAAGTTTGAACCCATCTTTTCACAAAAGCTGCAGTAGGATAGCTCAGCTATTTTGGTGTGCTTGCAATGTCACTGGAGGTGATCTTTCTGGGTCAGATTTTTAGAACTGTTCAAATGCTTAATTTCCAATGAAATCAACCTTTAAAAAGCTGGCCCACTTTTTTCCAAATTAAAGTGGGTGAAAAAAAAAGAAAAAAAGAGAAGCTTATTTGAGAAGTGTTTAAATGTAAAATGAAACATGGTAATGCAGACCATAGATCTCTTCCTCTTCTCTTTGACTGCTCTACTTCAGTGTTCTACCCTGGATGACAACCTTAGCCTTTGGGCTGCTGTCCTCTGTCCTCTGAGTAGGACTGTCCCCTCAAGCTTTCACCAGTGTGTTGGGTGGCACTCACACCATTTGCCTACCTCTCCAGTTAAAAAGTTGGTTCTGGAATTTACATTAGCAAAGGCGTGACTGCATGTATTCTGTGTGGCATACTTAAATATACATGTCCCAGTTAGTCTTTTGCTTTGCTTTTACGTTAATTTAAGTCAGAGGATTTCTTCCAAGTCCCACTAGAGCCAGTCAAGAGTAAGAGGAGTTAAGCTCTTCATCCATACTTGGTACAAAACAGGTTTTGTATCAGACCAGGGAAAACAGACTCATAGGAAAGACAGTGCAGTAAATCTGTAACGCATTTTCAGTTCTAGTTTTGATTTTCCTTTTCTTGCCTTCTTTCAGCTCCTCTAAGAGCCACACCAAGTCCCTTCCATTGATACCTGTGGAACTTATTGCAGAAATCAGAGTAAATCTATGCCCCAAAGGGCATTCTCCAGCATATCCCAATTAACAGACCTGTGAACTTAACAGTTCTCCAAAGTTTATTATGTCAAGCTGATGAAATTTCTATTTGATTTTCTAAATGTTTCCATGCAAAGCATTTTATGGCAAGGAAGCATTTCTAAGCTAGATGCACATAAACTTTTAAGCACAAGGAATTAAAAAATTAACACTTTTACATCCTCATAAAATACTGCTGATTTTTATATTGATTTCCTATCTCTTTTCCTTCCTCCTTTCTCTTTCTGTCCTCCTGTTTTCCTGATTATTTGGGAGACTGAACATAAAAGATTTTTACAGAATCATTGGATATGTCACAGATTCACTGTATTATTGGCAAAAGCCATATTGAAAAGGACTTTGAAAAATAACTCCTTTCCAGTGGATTCAGCTTTCCAAATTCCAAATGTTCACATCTCTATTTACTATTACTTTAAATAGCTTCATTGCTGTGGATGGCTGATGAGCTTCCCAGATGGAATATAAAACTTTATGTAGCTCTTGAGGTGCTCCTTTTGCTCTTTATGAATAATAAAGGAAGAAAAATAGCTTTCAACTGGTAGGATTTTATGAAAAATAACTGTTCAGAAAATGGAAATATTTTCAGACAAACTGACCAGCTGAAGATTTTTGGCTATAAAATATTTGGTTTGCTTTGGTGAAAGTTTTTAAATAAAGATCAGACTATTTCTGTGCACAAAGAAAAGTAGCAGCATGACAGTACCTGATGCATCAAATGAGTGCATAGTATGCCCTGTTGTTTCACTGCTTTTTCTTAAATCACTTAAAGCACAGCTGCTGCATGCCTAAGAGTTGTGAGGAACATGCTCTGCCCTTGCAAACATATCATTTTCATTCTTAAACAGCAAGGAAAAAATAAAAAGTCATGTTTCTCCTCTATTCCAGCAGCCTTTGATTGAAGAGCCAGAAAAATAATTTGTCATTGCAGCTTTGGCTACAACCCAAGCATTGAAGTCAATGGAAACACAGAAGTCCAGCCTGTGATTCCACGCCCCATTATAAAGGCCTTCCTTTTACAAATTGGTTTTTTGGGTAGATTTTCTTTGATTTTCCTGAAATTCTTGAATTTAAAAGTGAGAAGTGAAGAACTGCATCAAAGTGGAGTGTTTATCTTCTAGTTCAGATAGAGCAACAAGTCAGAAAGATGTCATCTGGCTAAAAGCTGTGTTTAAGTGTTATGGTTAAAGGGCTTGCTCCAAAGACCACTGAAATAAAAAAACCCACCAACCTCTTAGTGTCTTTAGTACAGCTTGGAGCCGGACCCAAGCATGAGGAAAAAATACCAGAGTTGCAGACTAATCTTCTGTTCACGTTTGGGATTAAACTCTGCTCCATATGAGGCTACTAAGGTCCATAATAAATAGTTAGAGGCTACCACAGAGATGGGAAAGCAAGGGAGATTAGGGGGACTCATTTTTATTTCATTTGTTCGTAGCAAAGTCTGCAATACAACAACAGAAAGGGGAAACAACTTTGTATTTATTATTATGGCTGAGCTGCATGTAATAAATTATGGAAGAAAAAAAGACTGAGGGATAATTGACTGAAAAAACAAATGTCAGTTAAAGTAAACACAGCAGTTTCCACTGAACCTATTTGTAAAAATGTCAGAGGAGTTGAGTTGTTTTCCTTCACAATATTTGTGCTGGTATAAAGGGACTGTGGTTTAATTAAATTTCCCCACAGAGACTAGGTATTCCACTAGATGTCACTTTGAGACTTTGCTAAGATGAAGGACAGCATCCTGATGAATGGATGCAGCATCCCCCACTGCAAAGAGGATGGGCTGAGAGCTGTCTTGCAGCAGGAGCCCCCAGTCAGGAATGTAATACTGGGGTATATTAAGCACAACGAGGCTGATTACAGATACATAACCACCTGCCAGGAGAAAAGCTGCCATCTAGAAATGTATACTAGCAAAGATTACCCAGCCAGTAGAAACTTTTTGCACTGCTCTCAAGGGAAGGAGCGAGGAGACCACTGTCTTTGCCAACAGTCCACCCTGTCCTCCCTGCAGCGACGCAGTGGGAACAGGGTCAGGCTTGGTAGGAAGGCGGATGGCTCTTGGGCAGCAACCCTGTGCTCCACAGGAGATTTGATGGATGCATGCAAAGCGCTGATCCAGCAACTGCCCCGAACATCTCTCATCCCTCAGCAACAGGCCCTGATGTGGACATTTCTTCCCACAGCACCTTACAGGCAATATGAAGCAAATTAAAACTGTCTCCAAAGAAGGGAAGTAGATGACTGAACCTTGTTTTGAAACTGCCCTGTTCTTTTGGCAATCAACCGTTATTTAATACACCAGACAAAAGATGTCAAGGTTTCTCTAAATATCATATGCTGAATATTGAATAACAATAGGGAAAGTAAAATATAGCACGCTTGTTCTTTTAGAGGCAGGTGAAAAGAGAATGACATGTCTCTGTTCCCAGTAAGGCAATAAAAGAGTCATCACGGTGGCAGAACCCTGCCTTTTTAGCCCAGTCTAAAGAGGCTTAATATTAATCAAAAAAGGGAGAGCAAACCAAAACAAAACCCAGCTCATACCCTCTAACAATGCTGGCACACAGATGTCTCTGCGTGGAGCAAGACCTTGTGTTTGCACCTACACTCAGCTGTGATAATCACACAGAATAGGCCGCTGGGACACAAAAATCCAGGAAATGTTAAAAAAAAAGAAAAAAAAAGGCAAAAAGCACAAAGAAATATGTCTGCGCATTAAATACGATCTACCACATCTACTGCCAAGGGTGCCTGTCCAAAGCTCTGGCAAGCTGCATACTGTTTGTGTTGTCAACAAGCAGCAGCTTTTGTACCTATGCATGTTTATTTACTAAATATATGAAAATAATGGAGCTCAATTAAAAGTAGATTAGCCACACATGTACCAAAGGAATGTGTACTTAACTGACTATGGTGAATCTGGCTCCAGTTCAATCCCCTGGAGAGGCTGCTCTGGCATGTCTGCTGAGGCCTTATTGGTATCCCATCTAGGCCCAGCGGTGGTTATGGCTCCTCTAGAATATATTAAACGGATCATATAATAACCATTGGGCAGATGTTGCAATAGCAGAAGTTTGCTGCAAATGCGCAGATGGGGCGGCAGATTATCCTGGGAAGGGAACCATGAGTGGATGGGTTCATTTCCATTATTGCTTGGCAACGCACCACATGCGTCACCAGACAGGCTGGAAAACCCCTTTCAAGGAACCAGCAATGAAAGCTTACCCAGGGAGATGATTTATAAAGGAATACTGTCAACTGTGCAAGCCTATGGAGAGAATGTTCGAGGGAGTTTCTACTTCTGACTGTACTAATGAGAAGAAAAGAGAGTGCAAGCGAGCAAAGCAGCAGGCTACGAAAGTATATCTGAAAAATTACAGAATTAAATACGTCTCCTGCCAAAGACTTCAGGTCCTCAGTAACTCCGAGTCCTTCTAAGCAACAATCTGACTTAGAGCTGTGTCCAACCCAGCCCCTTTGATCTAAGCCATTCCTTCAGTCAGAATATTCTAAAGATTTTCAAATAAATCTAAGCTTTATGCTGACTTGGGTCAAAATCTTTCCATAGTTACTTATGGAAGTCCGATTTAGGATTAGCAGCTACTGGTTTGAGATAACCAAAAGCCACTTCAGTGATTCCACCCCCCCCCCCCCCCCCGATTCTCTTGCGAAGGGCTCAGAGAAGATTTATATCCCACTTTCTTTTTTTTTTTAAATTCAAATATATAGAGGAATATTCAGATGATTTTAAAAGTATTTCACTCACCAAACCCACAACTTTTATTACTGAGAAATGTATGATTAGGACAATATTTCAGTGACACACTGATATAAAAATTACAGAAACTGTATATGAGTTAGATAATCATGCCACAAAAAGGTTTTGCCTTTTTTTTTTTTTAAAAAAAGAAAGATTTCTTGAGGTTCTGACTTCACAGGTGAAAAAGTTTTGTCAGCAATAATTAATTGTTTTGTTGCTTTTGCTGATGAGCACAGCTTCCTAAATGATCATGAGGCCACAGATTTGTGTGGCACTGCAGAAGCATTTCTGGTATGTGACGGCTAGTTTGCTGGGGAACCCATCCCATTTTTTGACAGTAATATTAAAACACATATCTGCGATGCTATATTTGAAGCACTCTACAAAGAATTAACTAACCAGTTTAGCAGCCCTAATACAATGTTTTTTATTTGTCCCAACTAAAGCGGATGAGTCAAGGAGAGGCTAAGGGACACTCCCCAAAAGAACAATTCAGTTCTAGTTAGATGTATAATCAGAAACTCATACTACTGGTATCCTTTTCTAATGATTAAAATGAATTCTCTTTGCTTATTGAGGCAACTTAACTAAAGTCCAGTATTTTAACTTAACTGAACTCCAATAAACTCCAATAATTATCCAATATTTGTTCTAAAAAAAGCTAATATAATTCTCACATTACCTTTGGTAAAAGTCCTGTAGGATCTATAGAGAAAGAAAGAAAAGTTTTTTGAAAAAAACCCCAACAACCCACCTTCCAAAGAAATGCTTAGTTATCCCATCAATGTAGTTACAGAAGTACTTTCATCCTCTAAAATTCAATAGCTTTGGTTAGCATTTCTATAATACAGCAAGAAAATGATGTGGAGGAAATCCAGGCTCCATTTAAGTCAATGGAAATTTACAGGCTTCAGTGAAGCCAGGATTTTAGCATACTAGGTTTTGGAATAACATCTCTAGGCATGTATTAAATTTGCATACAGATTGTTGGGTCCACATCCTGTACCTTCTATAGTACTTTCCTATATACACTCAGTTTCCTTGGCTTTTGGCACAAAAAGTAGATACAGTATTGTGGGGTGTGGTGTGTGTGGGAAACATAGCACATTTGTTTAGTAAGCTATACAAACACGTTCCTATTTTCAGATTAGAAATAGTCCCATTAATTTGATAGAACTGGCTATGTATGTACAGAGATGGTGAAATTAGAACCTTTATGAAATGAAGTAAAATGTTTTTTTTGTGCATTACTGTTTTTAAAGTAGCAATGCATGTATCTTTTGTGTTATCTTTTTTGTTCTCAGTTATTGAAGAGTTTGATCAAGCTCCACTGGAATCTAAAGGTAAAGGACTGGACCCTAAACCAGATCTGTACTTTTCTGAAATAGTTGAAAATGTCAACAGACAACTTGCACTTATTTCTCTGAAGTATTTCTGTAGCAATGATGGTATGCTTTCAACTCCGTTTATTCCATTAGATAGATGTTCTGTATAAAATTCAAGATTCCATACTACGTTTTTGCACACAGCTTCTTTCTATTACCATATCAAAATATAATGTAAAAAATATCACTCCTTTTCATACAGCGGGAGATAAAGTGGATGAAGTGAATGCACTTTTACAAGTCTGCTTTTCCCCCTTTCTCTTCCTCTTCCCATCAAGGGCTGCATATTATTCCAGTGTTCAACTGAATAAATGTACAACTATGAATAAATTTACACTCGCATGGATTCCCTCCATATTACTCAGAATGAGGACCTAAGACAACTCTATCACCTTTAAACCTAAGCTAATTAGGTCTTTGCTACCTCTAGTATCTTCTGCAGCATAAATGCATCTTTGGGCTCAGAGAGATGAAGGGTTAAAATAAAAAAAAACAACTTACTTCAGGTAAACCCAGTGGTATTATGACCAGTTCAGAAAAGCATCAAATATTCTGAAGTTCTTAGATAGCTAATTTTCAAATGGATAGTAAACAGACACCAAACACTTGCCTTAAGTACAAAAGCTCTGGGCAAATAACGTTGCTGTCAAATTTGGTCAAAGTTGGCCAAATTTACTCAATGAGTATAATTTTAAGGTGTACATATTCGCAGAGTTACAGCTACTTGTCAAATAAATTGTTGGATGAATGCTTGCCGTATTTGTTGCAACAAGCATTTGGAAAACTTTACTGCTAGTTTTTAGGTCTAAATCTTATAACTGAACAAGAAAAAACCCCAATCTTTTAACCAAGTAAGAAAATGACACCTACTTCTATGTTCTAAAAGGATTAGTGATAGATTTATTGGAAAGATTTTTATCTGTCTTATGTCTGATTGGTGGAGAAAATGACAACTTATACAAAAGGACGTTTCATGTATACCTACACACACAGAGAAGCAGATCACATACATCTATTTATTACGCAAACACACATATTGTACTTCAGAGGAACAGTGATCTGATCATCAGGATTAATAGAAAATAATTGTGAAGACAACAGCTGTATTTTAAAATGCCAAACATACTGATATTTGGCAGACTAATATATTCAGTTTGGTTTACAATTCTAGAAATGATCATATTATCCACTACCAAATATCCTGTTACGTAAACAGAGATCCCTTCTGGAGACTCTAGGGGCAAATGATATTCCAAAGTGTTTTCAAATTAAAAAATCAATTATTTCAAACATATTGCAGAAAAAAAAATCTATTCCCAGATCCATTTCACTGGTTTATTCAGGCACTGCCACTGGGAAGAAAAACACTCATCGGACAATAGAATTACACTCTCCTCAGTATCCAAGGGACACCTCATTTACACTCCTGCCAGCATATGAAATTACATCTTTCATTCTCACACCGAATGATAGTCAAAAGGTCATTCTGCAGGCCTGATTTTGGGAGACATACCCCCTCCAAGATTTTTAGGTATTTACCTCTTGCATGATAACATTTTCTCAGTGCTGCCTCTCTCACTTCATTCATTTTTGTTTAGCCACTTTAGCTATTTTAAAAATTGATTTGACTTGAACACTTTGGGGTCTATCAGCTGACAGAAAGACATTCTCGTGGTTGCAGTGCAGTTTCAATCTGATTTAGATATAGGTAAATACACTCGTCATACATCTACGCTGCCATTGACCTACCAGGATTCAATTGTTAGACTCTTGGTTCAATCCCAATGATTTTCTTTCAACTTAATACATGTGGGAAGTGGTTTATGAGACCATTACATTGGTTTAAGTGGTAAAAATTGGTGTAAGTGGTAAAATGCTAACAGGTCTTTGAAAGTTTGTGGTAGATACAATTGTTGCCTTTTTCTTTTTTAGCACAGGGAATGATACCTGAAGATGGAGCTGTTTACAAACTTCTGTAGGACAAAAGGGAACTATATTTGCAACATAAAGAAAGTTCACTGAAGCAAGCACTGCAGTTACTTTTATTATGTATAAATAGATGTGCCAGTTTCCTAAACACTAGAATAAATTCATGAAGTGGGGATATACCATATATGTATTTTTTCCACAAGTACTTTAAAATGTTTCATTCCAAAAGGGAAGAAGTCAAAGAAACATTAGATGAATGTTAACTGACAAAAGGCTTGTATTTTTACCAATATTTATGTCTGATTTCTAATGGTGCTCAAAGTCTCCGATCTGAGTTCTTTATTTTTTCATATTTTATGCCTATGTGTGGTCATACTGATTAGATTTTGTTATCATATCATATTCATAGCTGACCTCTTTCCATTAATAATGCCAGAAAAGCTGTTATGTGCAGCTACAGATGTCAATCTTTTCTTGCCTTCTGCAAATCCAAGTTTATCCCCATGAGGAAGAATTTTCAAACCTGGTTCAATGTAGTCGGAAAGCAGTATGCTTGTATAGGATTTCTTTTTTCAGCATGGCCACTGGTGCAACACCTACACTCTTTTCTGGTGGACTTTCACAATCCTTCAGTGTGCAAAAATGATTCACATGCTGAAGTTAAGCAGTGCATAAATACTGGAAGAATCAGGGCCTAAATAATCACAAAAGCTGTCCAAGTACACATATAAACATGTTATATGCATATTCAACATATAGTCTCTACTGTGGTTTACAGTATCTGCAAAAGCACACATATCCTCTTAGGAACTTGAAAAAGGGTTTGCCCAGGTCCCTGTGTTTGCTTCACTGACAGCCATTATTACAACCTTAGCTTTTCATGTGGCTCTCACCTTCCTTCCGACAAAACATGCAATGTAAGCACTGCCTGAAGGTGCTCAATCCATTACTTACTTTAAATGGATTATCTACCCGGATTATCTACCTAGCTGATGTACAATTACTATTTTTTGTTGTGCTGTTAGACAAAGTTTTGGCTTTGTAATAAACTGTACTATTCTCACACAAGCATACGTACACACACAATCACACGCTGCCTTTTTCTTTCAATTGCACCAGTTTAATTAAGAGATTTTAATCAAGCTCCAGTGCTGTCATCAAAAAAATTAATCTTACCCACCTATCTGAATATAAGCAAGCTGTCAGCTAATTTTTTATCTAACTTTTTAAAGAGCACTGCATAAATAATTCAAAATACCATCTACACCTTGTCTAATTACCAGACTTAAATCCTGAAGCTTCATCAAGTCTCAAAACAAAAACAAAAGCAGAAACAATACCCAGGGTGTACTTTACTCTAGGGTAACTAGCATCAAACATACCTACAAATACTTTTTATTTTGGACTGCAGCCCCATCTTTTGTACACAGAACCAAGAAAGCCCAGCGGTCATTACTGACATTTGGAATAGCCAGTGAATATAAAAAGTTAATTTGGTCAAAGGACTGTCAGCATTCACAAAGAAAATTCTGAATTCAGATCCATGCGAGACCACATAGACTAAGTTTACTAAAGGTTTCACATTGTACCCTTGACCTTTCTGGGCCAATGATCTTCATAAAAAATCTGGCAGCAGTTCCTTACTCTCATTTAATTTGTCAGTACCAAGATGTATAACAACAATAGAGACACTGCAGTACAGCGACAGGAATGACTGCTGGATAAAGCACAATTAACTGCTTAGGGTCTACTGAGAGAAGACAGACAATACAGAAATCAGAGAACTGGTACCATATGCTACAGCAGCACTGAGCAGCAGCCTCCTTGTTTTCCATGGTGTCTCAATTTTGTGCATAGAGCTAGGGTGGAGTCATGCAGTGCACACTGTGGGAATCCATTCTTAAAGACAATGAAGATACAGAACACAGCAGCAAGATCTATGTCTGAAAGGAAACATTTCACTTCTTCTTCCCTGTCATGCCCAATGTTCTCAAGGAAGTTTACAAGCCTTAGCTTTACCTTTGGGTGGAGGCAGTGAGATCATTTCTCTGCGTGTTTTAATATGTCTTGCAGATTTTTGCTCTTGTCTTCTCACCACTGAGATAGCTGGCTCTGATTCATTCAGTTAGTAAGTGAAATCAGTGGTTATTAGGACTTACTGAAGACAGAACACCAGCAATGTACTGTGGCTCTTTATTTTTAGCCTGTTTTTTTTTTTTCTTCTTTTTTTTTTTTTTACAGTTTCTTATTTCAAAATAGTCCTGAAAAATCTCATTTCCTCCATCATCATATTTTTTGTAGTTCTACAAAACATCTTCAGTCAATGGTATCTTGAGGCTTGACTAACTATTGTCCTTGGGAGATTATAGGTGGTGAGAGAGGAAAGGGAAAAGGCAGAATGACTGTTCATAGCAAACCAGAAATCTGAGTAATTGAAAATATCTCCATAGATTTCCTTGGTCATATGTTCAACAGAACTGTAAGATTTTCTGGCAGTTATAAAGAGAAAACAAATGCTATTGTACTCAGAATCTCTGACCAACTGTTTATCTTGACTGCATGTGATTTCCCTTCTCTGCCTTTGTGAATATTTATCAGATAAACATTATGATAAACAATTTGTGCAACGTGCTCAGCTACTGACGGCTTGCTTGGGTGTAATTGATTGCAAGTTGAACTGTGTGTTATGAGCCAAAGGTGAGCCTTCTAATAGGGTCAAGGTCAATGGCATTGCCATAGGCAAAGATTGCTGTTAGCTGAATGAACCACTAAAGAAAATGGTGTGGTGTCATCCAACATCACCGATAAACCTGTATTCAGAATTATGACATGTAATAGCCTCTGGTAACTTTTCTATTTTGCAGCTTTGTTTTTTTTTTTTTAAAGCAAGCAACAGGTAGTTTCAGTGGATTCATGATATGCATTAGAATGCACTAAAACCAAAAGATCAACTGAAAATTTCATCTGGAATTTTTTAAATTGATGCCATATTGTACAGACTTCCTCCTTGCGAACTTTATGTTGCAATTCACACATCCAGGTCTTAAACAAAAATCCCTTTGGAAAAATATTTGGATCCATAGTTCAAAACCAAGACCCAATATCTGACATGACTCAGCTCTATTAATAGGAAAGACCTAAGATAAAATGAGGATTGAATTACCTAGCCAATTATGCTATATTTTAATTTATTGCTCACACATTCCCCAGGTATATGGCAACTGTCAATGCTATTGCTGGATTTCATCTGAAGAAAAATGTAGTTCCAGGCTTACAAAACTGCCTCCTTACCTGCACTGTATGTAGGAGCATATCTGTTGTTACACCTCTAGGGAGCTTTTTACTTGCTGGAAAACAGGCTATTTGGCATTTATTTTACAGTATCAGAAAAAAACAGTTTTTATGCTACAGTGATTGATTTTCAGTTGAAAACTTTTACTAAATCTTGTCTAGAAACAAATACTGAGGCTCTAGATATGAATGAAAGCAAGCAAGCCAGATGTGGACATCACTTTGTTGCTAATTTTTCAGAAAATACTTAGTACAATGGAAGTTCTTTAATCAGAATCCCATTAGACAACTATTCTGGCCAATTTACTCTGTTTGATGGACAACATCTCTCCCATATCCAATGCTGAAACCTCATCATGCTTTATATTTTTCAGCATTCACTGAAGAAAAAAGTCATGCCTTTTCAAAGTTTAAATGTATAGAAGAAAGAAACTTTGATGGGCATTATGCATTTAATTACAACTGGAAACTAAAAAATTTGTAAAGTAAAATTTTTGTCTAGCAGAAAAATTACAAGTGACATTCTCATATGCATTATATTAGTTCTTATTGTTTTGTTATTAAGTTGATTAAACATATGCATGTACAATTGATTTCATCAAGTGCTTTGACACTAGCAAAAAAAATTTCAGGAAATAGTGTTTTTGAAGAGTCTTTATAAGGTAGAAGAAGAATATCTGCAGAAAAAATGCAAGCAATGTTAACAACAAAGCAAGCTGTGCCCTGCATAGCAATATACTGCATTCAAGAAAAAGAGAAAAGTATTTTGCCAAAGCTGGTAGTAGGTGAATTTCCCTTGCCAAATTAGATCTGCTTTACTGGTAAAGAAAGGCTGAAAAGCCAAGTGATTTAGGGACAGGCAAGTCTAGATTTCTCTTGAACAAAACCCTTCCTTAAACTTATAAAGTTCCTGCACCCAGTTTGTCAGTCCCTTTTTGTGGTGGTGTCTGAGGTCAAGCTGAGAACTGACTTCAGGAATCCTGAGTCACAAGCCAATGCCCAAGCAATTAGCTGTCCTTCCTATCTTCTACTCCTGAAAAACTTAGGAACAATTTTGACACGCATGTATGAAAGCTTCTGAGGGTAGACATTCCAGTGCAAAACCAAATCCCCTGCACATCACAAAAACCTATCCCTCCTTGTGTGCTCATCAGCAACTGCTGCAGTTTTCCATGTGTCTATCCATAACTTGTTCTAAACACATTTAGGTAGAGTTGTTTGAACTTGCAATGTATTAAAATGTATATCCACATATCATTACAGAGGATCAGAGAGAGGAAGGCTATGACAGAGAAAATTAGTTACATTCAAATAACTCTTCATCAGTTGCAAAGAATTGCTGAGTTCTGGACTAGTGTATGATGTTTCCATGTAGCACAGTCAAAAGTAAATGCAATATTGTCCACTTCTGTCTGGCCTATGAAGTACTGCAGTATGTTGAGTAAAATGTCTCATTCTTTAAACAGAATGCAGTTAGTATGATTTGTGAAAAAGTTTACTCTCAGTACACTTAAAATTTGTATTTTTAAAGACAGATATAATTGGCACTTGCCAGAATATAGGTTGAAGTCAAAATTATTTCAGCTACTTTGGGACCAAGTCTGCCTTTTTTTCCCCCTGTCTTTCTCTTATGCCTTTCCAGAGCTCTTTTCCATCCATAGATTCAACCAGCTGCTCCTGTACTTCCAGGTAGACTTCTTCCCTTATCTTCTTAATGGGCTCTCCATAGACTCTCTTACCTTTTACTTCCCTGCATTGATTATTGGACTAGCTCCTTTCCGATTCTCCATGCACATCTGGGACCAGCTGAGAGAATCAAATATATCATTGAATATTGAATTGAATATTGATGCAATAGCCCCTCTTTTCCCCTCCAGCTCTCACCCACGTCCATTGAAGCTGTCTGGTGCAGTTTGCACATCAGCTACAGAGCTACGGACAGACTTAACATGAAGCCATTGTAGATACCATAGAGTCATCAAGTTTTTTTTTTTTCCTTCCATCAGATTTGCATCCAGTTGCCAGACAGCATAGGCTAAGGTGACAAGGCAATTCTCTTCAGCATGGCTAAGTCTTCATCAAACATTTTGCTGACAGTCATAGCTGACAAGCTATGTGATTCGTTTTTCGGCACTCCCAGCCAACATTAATGTCATTGGCAAAACAATCTGCAGAGACGTGCTCAGGAAAAGACAGCAGCAAGGCTTTGGGCTACCTGGGTTCAGGCATCCTGCCCTCACCTTCTGCAGCCTTCATCATCCTAAGCAAGGCTAAGTCAGCAAGACAATCTGATGTTCTCTGTGGTCTCAGCTCTCTCAGCCAGCCCAGCTAGGGCCATAGCCACATCTTTCTGGTTTTTTTTATGTTTCTGTAAAAAACTCCCACCAAATTCAAAGTAGCTTCTTCAGATAACTCATTTCAGCTTTTACCTGCTCCCAGATATGTGTCTGCTCAAAGAAATGTTTGCCAGTCAGTGACTAGCAATCTTCTTGATATCTTTAATACTCTTTCATGTTTGACTGTGCTCAGGTCCAGGGAGGGCCACCTTCTTTACAACACAAACAACAAAGGCCTTAGGGCCTGGGTATGGAGTTGAATGACATTCAACAGAAAGCAATAAAGAAAGAAGCAGATTTTGCTTGCACTTTCATACTGAGAGGTTAGTACTAGGTCCATGGTTGTCATACCAGAAAACTCCAGTGATCAGATCTTTAGAGGAACACAGAGGCTTGTCATGCTTTTTGCTGTGGAGATGACAATAAGCCTTAAAAACTCAATAATACAGGAATGAAGGAGTCTTTCCACTGTGGGCTTGGTCTTGACCACTGGCTTTAAAAACCTAATGAGAGGTGTTTTAGCTACGCTCCTTTGGAGTGCTGCCTCACCACTTATTATTATTGCGCTGGTACTGATCTTTATAATTTATCTGCATGGGGAAATAAAATATTCTATTGAGTTATTACTACACGCCTTGCATATGAAAGGTATATGGCCATTTCTCTCCACACTATAATTATTTGTTACTTCACAGGAGTTTGTGTTGTTTCATGAAGACTAAAACTGAAAAGTTGTGCTGCTTGTAAAAAGTTGGTTGTTATGAACCATTGTATATTTCATTTAAGACCTTATGAATATAGGATTACTACATTCACTGTTTCTTTCTGTACCCCTAGTGATAATACAAATACATACTGTGAAAAGATGGGCTTCACATCAGCATGGGGGGAATCTTACTCTGGAACTACAGCTAATTTGCATATTTGGGGTAGAAGATTTACTTTAAAAAAGGCGGTTAAGATGAGTGATTAAAATCAGACTTAGCTTTCAAGAAAAAATTGCACCCATTTCTCTTATTTCTTAAAAGCAATCACAACTTCTCTTAGGGTAAAAGAAGAAGTTATATTTATACCTCCTTTATTTTATACAGACACACCAATGAAACTGCAAGATCAATTTCTCCAATTTAAAACCACCAACTACCCACACATTATTCATTTACCTGCCTTGAAATTATTCAATATCAGAGAGTCTTTAACTACATGTGTATGTATTTCTTTTTCAATGTTATTCCCAATATTAACAATAAGGAATAGGAATCAAACTAGTGGAACCTTACAAGAGCTTTTAAGTGCCATGTCTTTACACAGGTCCATGCAAAACCACACATTTTGAAAGAATATCGGTTGCAAAATAAAATGATCAAAATGATTACTTACGGCATTTATTCACTTTTATATAAATTATGCGTCGGTCCTTAACTGCATGGTTGCATACATATTTTCAACAGCCATACTTTGTTCACAGCAGGTTTGGAAGGACACAGCATATTTTTGTTTTTACTCTTGTGTGATGGGAGCACCTTGTGATCCACTGAACATCAGCCAAAAATCATAGTGAATGTTCTGAATGTATATTCGGTCTCACAATGCAAGTGGGAAGGATGCCTATTTATATACACTGCATACTAGATGCTCCTGTCAAAGCTTAGAAGCACTTTGTAAGGGCAGCAGTTTTGAGATGGTCTCTACATATCCTCTAACCTTATATTTTCTTAATTTTAAATTCTGGAAAAAGAAAATAGTACAACACATACGCTCTGAATCTCAGCTACATTCTATGTGCAATATCCACACTGTCAAATGGAAGTTCAAATGTCACTGACATAAATACTTATTTCTGTGTTTTTACATGATAGCAAATGTAAGAAGCAGAGTTTGTCCCAAACCAGGATCAGACAGACATTTCCTAGCCAACATTTCAGTGACATGCTGAAGAAAGGCAGATGCAGTCAAAAGTACAGCAGGTACAAACAGGAAGTAGCTTTATATTTGTGAAGCATATGTGCAACTAAGCACCTATTTTGATACAGATACAGGGAGCTGTCTTGACATAATTTTTAATATTCTCACTAGATATGTGCATTGGACAAAATTTCAGGCTTTGGGAAAAGGTAGCAACAGAAAAAAAATTGAGGACAGAATTAAGGTGGTGGTTTTTTTTACAGTAACAGACTTTCCTTCCTTTAGTAACGGTAGCAGGACTTGTCCTGTTATTCATATAGCAGTGTGTTTTCATACATGAAGCCTCACAAGCATTAAATACATAGACAGAAAAAGAAGACTGACTCCCTGCCAACAGCGTTATACAGCAAAAGGGCCCTTTACCTTCAGTAGTCATTCTAAGCTTTACCACAGTAAAAGTTAGAGAACACAGAAAAATGGCAGAACATAGACAATAAATTAATGTAACAAGCATAACTTTTCTCTTGAGTTTTTCTGCAACCTTTCATTAGATGTAGCTCATATTTTCAAGTTTGATTTCTGTTACAGTGGGTAGCTTTTCATCTACTTCCTATTCCTGGCATAGCAGCTATTCAAGAGTGGGGCAAAAAAATTATAGTGATCACAGGTGGTCACATACACCTGTGGTTCAGACTAGGGAGGGCAAAGTTTAAATTTATTGAGGTTACCACTCCTAGATGTCTGATCTCCAGACATTTGTTTTTCAGCAAACAGGACTTCTGTAATCAAGCCACACCTTTTGGAATAACCACAAACTTGTCACAGCAAGGCAGGAGGGGGCAGATCTAATCTTACTCACTCATAGCTTTGACGATAAGGTACCTGTTAGGAAATCAGACTTAGTAACACAATGTGAACATTATTGTATTAATTTCCAGACTGTAAAAAAGTTATAATGAAATATCTGCCATTCTCAATAGTGAATATTGATTGCTTACCGAAAGCATGTACAGATGTTGAAAGGGACTTCTCTACTGTTGAGATAGGAAAAACAGATTGCCATAGGTATAGCCTGGAGGCAAAGAAGAAACTTTTGAGGTGCAACCACCATAAAACCTATTAAAAAATGCTAAAATAATTTTCCAGGCTGCATGGAAAAAGCAGCAGTAACTAAACATTTTAATTTGCTGAATAGTAAAGAAATTAGAACTTTTATCCTGATAAAAAAGGACAACTCTGTAATATGAAAGCATTGCTAGTTTGCATATCAGAATTTTGGGGGCTGGGCTGATGACCTTTGAGAATATGCCCCTTTCTTTGGCTAAAAAGTGGCAAGCTAAAGAGTGGCAAATCATGTTCTGTTCAGGTTCTTCTTCCATTCCTATTTACATAGATTTTGAGCATGTTTTGTATCTGAAATGAAGCTCTCATTGACCTTAAAGGAACCCTAGAATATTTCTTACAGTGTCCAGAATCAGGCCACAGTTTGCTTACTGTGTTATTTCTGCTCCTCGTGTCCAGACAAATATGTTTCTGATCCATTTTCCCAAGACTTTTCTTTGCAGGAGATGCGGATATTCTAAACTCTATGCCTATTTTCTGCCATCAGAGCCATCTGCTTATGGCAGAAGAGAGAAGATGAGAAGGAAAGCCCAATATTAGAGGTGAAAGAGATTAAAATGCAAATAAATGACAGTACATTTTAAGACTGCCATGGTAGTTTGTATTTGACAAAAAGGCAGCATGGCAGGTTTTCCCCTGTTACTGTGACAGGTCACTCTTTCTAATCTCAGGGTCATGTCCAAGTTCTCTCTTTCATAATTGCTTGGGCTGACATCTATTTTGACCTTTTTTCATTCTGGCCTCCCTGAATGAGGGAAGTCACAGAACCATAAAGAGGCAGAAGTTCCATAAAATGCCACTGGGATTATGAAATGGGACTACTACCCCTCTGGCCTTTGCTACAAATGTATATATAATGTGCCATGATATTTTAACCCTTGCAAGTTGGTAAAGTACACATATTTGCCCTGTTTTGGTATAATTTGAGAGGTACTTTTACAATACCTGCAGTGTTATTTGTTTGTGATGTACTGTGAAATATGTACTTAATTATAGACTCTCCCTATTTTTAGCAAGGAATGATTAATGACTAATTAGCCATATTTGCTAAGAATTGATAGTAATTACAATTAATCTCATACAATTATTCCCTCTGCTATTCTGAACAGTCCCAGTATCTGTCTTGTGCCCATTTTGTTCGACTCTGCTTTCTATTTAGAAACATTAGATTAAGGTCTGCAGCTTTCTGTGAAATATCTGTGAAGCTGGAAGCTGTAGAAATATTACACTGACCAAAATGCACAAAGAACAATTGAATCTCAGCTAGACAGCTATGATGCATAAGCTCTCCTTCTTGACTACCAGCTATACAGTGCTGGCTAGCTTCTTAGTCACATTATATTGTGATAAAACTCATATTCAAATATCAAACTGATGACAAATGACTGAAAAGCAACTGTCAATAGTCCTTTGGAAAGCTTCTCATATTGCAGACTTGTAAGGCTGAGGAAGATGAAGTTGAGCATTACAGGAGTAGCACTTGAAGGACCCTCCAGTTTAGAGATGTGTTTAGCTTCTCAGGGCTTTATCTATAGCCTGTTTTCTCCTGGTATTATTTTCTCTCATCTCTCCTTTGCTCTCTCTCTCACTAATATCATATACTAGTAGTAAATAGCATTATTATAATCCAGAAAATAATTTCATATCATAGACAACTTCAAATATAACAAAACCAACAGTGAATTAAATGTTTTGCAATAGTAGAGTCACCCAGGAAATGTGTACTACGTCTGAAGTTGTCCAGCAGGCAAATAATATCCTTTTTAATAACTATAGTGCATAATCAATCATCCTAAATGATAAATTAAGGGTATTATCTGCTCGGAAACCCCTCCTACCAGTATGATCTTTCTCAGACCAAGAATAGAACTTCTTGGGAGGTGTAAATGCTGAAATGAAGTCTGCGAGATCTGCAAGCACATCAGATGCTGACACAACATAAACTGATGTAGTTCTCTTATAAACAAGGCACCCTTGATGTTTTGCAGCCAGGAAGAGCCTTGCCCCAAATCTGGTAATATCCTTGACTGCCTATACAGCAAAACACACCTCTCTGTGCTGGGAGCCAACATAGTAAGTGATACCTTGTTTCTTGGTGTATGTGTAAAAATACCTTACTTTTTTCTTTTAATCTTATTAGTAAACAAATAAATAGTCAAAGGTTTGTCAATTTTTTTGACTAGTTCTCAGCTTTACTCTGTGGAAGAGTTCACTGTCCTAATACCATACTAGTGTAGTCAGCACATTGCACAGATCATTATGCAAAACCCACTGCATATATCATTTCATTAGCTTTTAGTAAGGCTGTATGTGGAAGCCAAGTGATTTTTTTCCTTAATCAAAGGTACTTATGGGATATGTTAGTACAATGATCTATAGATTATGCATGTAGTGTTGTTTCATGTCCTAGCCGTATTTTCCACTCAGGAGAATTTGGAAAGCATCACATAAGGAGCACTGGAAATACCTGATTTTAAAAGAATATGACTGCAAAATATCAGCAAAATAGGGGAGCAAGATCTTGAAAAATTAGTTGGTTTGCCTTGGAACTATAGCACAGAAATATAACTTCATAGTTCCATATAATTGTAGTTAATTCATATGATATTCTCTAAGGTAAAATAGAACTTGGAATGGGAATAAAACATTTAATAAGGTGAGCTACTAAGCATCCAAGCTGTATTTCACTGAAAAATCTTGCCTTCTGAAGAGGTCACTCTTAAGTCTCCATATTAGTTCAATGATAACAGAACAATTCTAATGTTACAATGATTTTCACAGTTTGGTTACATTTTATCAGATATATCTTTTTTCTTTTGTTCAAGTCATGTAATTAAGCACCATTAGGTACATTTTTGAGATTTGATTAAGTCATCCTTAAGTTAGTACTGAAAATAAGATGAATTGCTTTTCACAGTTAAAATGTCAGATCCTGGCAAGCTCTGGGAATAGACCTCCTGAAAATACATTGCTCCTCTGTGAGGTCATAAGAAACAATGTAAGGACGTTAGTGGAGTTTCCATGCAAACATACCAGGACTTTAAACATACCCACTATTTTTATAGACTATACAATACTTTTCACAGTGCAGCTGCATCCTGAAAATTACTTGCAAATAGTCATTGCTTGCACAAATAGCTCTGCTGGATTCTCTGTAACAAAGATGCAGTAGTCCTTACCAGGTGACAAACCTCACTGATCCACACAAGTGGTATTTTGGTAGGGTGAGACCACAGACCTTGGAAAAAAAAAAAGAGTAACATATGTTTGAAAGATGAGTAGGTTTCAGTACAAAGAACTCAAATCTAACCTAACTTCACAGGACAGAAATAAGCACAGCTGGTTTTACACTCCGCATCTCTGGTTAATGTTTAAAACAAATGAGTGCTGAAAACAAGAAGAAAAAGTAATTTGGAGAGCCTCTTAGAGCTCTGTCAATGCAAACTCTATCTTGCTTTCTTTCTCCTCTTCCCAACCCACATATTAAAAAAGGAATTTCAGATCTGTCTGGCATGTTGTTCAGTGACAGGTTTTATAACATTTGGTGAGGGTAAAAAACAGACACCAAAAAGGCTGGTTTAAGACATCTTGTATTCTTGATAGGCATTCTTTGATTAGAAGTAGCAATCCCTGAAGAAGATGGACAGGAAAAATTCCTGATTTAGTCTTCATTGCAATGTTAGCTTTGGTAATTAGCTCTAGATGCTGGGCAGCAGGTTCACCAGTGTGGAGATGGATGTATAAAGCTGTATCTACGTACTGCCTTCCACTGGGACTCAGAGCAACTCTTGTGGGGAACTATAGCTTTTGTGGGGTGGACTCCAGCTTTTGTTCAGTGGTATAGTAAGGCTCTATATTATTTTTTCAGAGGACTGCGGGAGAACTTGTTGGCTTCTATGGTGCACAAAAGGAACTGTGGGAAAGTGGTGGAGGACTTTCATCAGACAAAAGGATTAGCCTGTTTCTCTGTGGTAAAGCAGGTGGCTGCCAGCTGAAGTATGTGCAGCATTTATGCTCTTTAATTTTTATTGCATCTAGCCAGCTAGCTAACTCAAGTGGGAACACCAGGATATTTATGTGAATTAAGAGCTTGCATCTCAACTCAACTCTCCACATAAGACTCAGGAACATCCAGGAGAATGAACACTCATATCATCTGTACCGTTCCAAAAAATGGAAGTACTTGTACTCTGGGGGATCATATTGATACACTTCATTGCAAGCAAGTAATCCTGGATGAAAAAAGTCAGGTGAAAGAGACATGACATTTCAGCAAGCAACTAAGAGAAAGAAGCATTTCTTAATCAATGAGGTATTTACTTTTAATAGGAGAAAACAATGCCTAACACTGGAATCATACTAAAATGACAAGTAATTTCAGTAAGACCTGTCCATAAACAGTAGGAGATCATGCTTATATTGATATAGGTACTCCCAATTCTAACCCCTGTAAATGTCACAGGGAGAAGATAATTGAGCTCATCAGGATCTATGACTTCATGCATTCTCACTCTGCAGGAGTTTAAAAGCCTACTGTGCCAACTCACTCACCAGGAAGTATTTACACAAATTTTACATGCCAAGGAAGTTGAGGCCCTGTCTTGTCACAAAAGCTTCCATAGCTGTGGAAAATCTGTACAACTTTACTTCAGCCATCCTGTAGCTATACAATATGGTATACAGTATTTACTTACCCTGTGTGTTCCAGGGGCCATAGGATAGACGATACCCACTTTACAGCAAAGTCATATTAGTCTTAGCGTCACTGTTCAGTGATAGCTCTAGGCATTATTTACTGAATGTTATTCTTGATCTGCTATGTATTCTGAATGATTCATTTCCTCATAGTCCTACCCATACAGTATCCAGCTGTATCACAAATATTGACCTGTCATTTTAAAGGGAGGTGAATGGGGGGTAACAGTATTCATTCACGTGCTTATCCATTTATCCAGACTAAGAGGCACTGACTCTTGATTTCACAGCGTACTTCAATTGTTTGCCCTCTTTTATAGTCATGCCTGGCTTGGACTTCAGATGCACTTGTGCATGCTCACTATTTTTACAAATTAGACCTCAAGCTCCTCTGTTGGATTTCAAGAAAGTGAATGAAAAAGTAGAAAAAACTGCTTTTAAAATGGTTTTCCTATTACATTGCCTCAGGAGAATTCTACAGAAGATGCAAAAATAAAGGTCATTTGTCCAAGGAAGCATTTCCCTATAATACTTAGGTTAACTTTCCTTCCTTTTGCCAGTCTATGCTTCAGTTACTGCGCATGTTTGAATTCCTAAAACAAAAGAACCAAAAGTCTGTCCAAAACCACCTTTATTCTCCCACCTCATTTCTTGCTTCTCTGAGGCAATTTCATATTTTCAATGGACCAACAAAACCAAGTCCCTCTTTCCCTGCTCTCTAGTTGTCTAGCTGTCTTTTCTGTCAATGCTTCCGTGGCTTGTCAAAGAGATGGAACTTTAGATCCTCTGTCGAGACCCAATTCCAGATCAGGGTAACAAACATTAGGGTTGGGAGGCTCATTTTGCTGACATTTGCAGAAAGCAGAAGAATGATGAAATACTGGAATCTAGGGCTCCATTCTGGGCCATGGACAACATTCTTTGTTGGGTACAAACCATCCTCTGTACATATAATTTTGCTACATTTAGTCTCCTGGGTCCTTTCTGCTTCAGCCTCTCTCATTCTGCTCTTTCCCAATCTTCAATGCTTACTCCAGTTTTATCTTTCCTTCACCCTTGTCTAGTCACTGTCTCATTTCCTCAAGAAGGTCTACTCAAATAGCTGAATTTGGTCTGCATTTGGATCATGAATAAATTTTGCATGGACTGCTCCGGACAGATGATGCTCCCTGCAATGCCAAGGCAAATCCTGCATTTCAGACCATTCTCTTAATCGCTCAGAAACCAATCGCCATGTGCTAAACTCTGTGCTGACCTGGAAAAAACGGAGCTAGCATACATCTTCCAGCTAAATGGTCTTGGACAAAATCACCTGAATAGCCTTGTTCTCTGATTCTCATACTAATCCCAGTCATTTACACTCATAGTCTCTCGAGGAACTCAGTGCCTCACTCTCTTTCAAACTCCTGTTTACTTGCTCCCCAAATCCACTCTTTCTGTCCTTGCTCAGCCAGTCCCAGTTCTCCTTCTGTTGGTTCCTACTCCCAATATTCACTTATTCACTCTTTCTGGCTTGTTCTCTGCACCTCTTTGCTCAGTTCTCCTCCCATAGCTCCTTACCACTTGTCCCTCACTTTTCCCCTTGTTTCTTTTGCCCCTCTTTCTTTTCCAATTCCTTTCACCCTCTTCCAGTGGTTCCCTGTCTTTGTTTTTAGCTCAATCATTCACATCCTCCTTCATCAGCCCGTCTCCTGTCTCCACTCACCTATTCCAGCACAGCTGCTGGCTCCCTATCTCTCACCAGCTCCCAGGCCCCTTCTCAAACTCTCCCGTTCCAGCTTCTCTGCAGCTTGTTACCCCTTTCCAACAAGTCTTTGGTTTCATCAGAGTTTGGTTAAAATTTCTTGTCCTAGGTTCCTCTTCTCCCCACAGCCTCAGCAGAAAACCAGTCTAATATTTGTCCCTCTGATTCAGATAGGTATTCAACCACAGTGTTTCAGAAATGAGAGCTGCTGAGGCCATAGGGATGACAGACTGTACTGCTCAGCTCTCCCACATGAGCTTTCACCCATCTGATGCTGATCCTGCAGCAAAAGCCTTGGTGTCCTAGACCTGCACCTTCTCATGTACCTGCCAGACTGGCACCTGCATTGTCCAGACATAGAAAAGGGCGGAGAGGGGACAGAATATGCTCAGCTGGTCAATATCAATGACACATTTTGCAAAACCTTGATCAAGAATGGGGAGCTTTCCCTGGGGAAAAAAGGCACATCTCTAACACAAAAATCATTCTTCTTCTAAGTGTCATGTTCCATGCCAGCAATATAGAAGATGTTCTTGTGCTTAAAACAAATAGCCTTATTTTAGTTTCTGTCTGAGTCCTCAAAATCAGAAACAGGTTAATAATTTTGACTAAAAATAAAAAAGGAAAAAAGAAATATTCAAATTGTGGAAGACACTTCCACTCAAAAGGTTAAAGTCTTGAAAAGTTAAAAACATGTGAAAATAGGTCTTATAAAAGAAACTGCAAGCAGCCCATGCTGCCATAACAGAACCAAACATCCCTCTTATGTGTTAAAAAGGCTTTTCAAAAGGGCAGTTGAGGGATTGGAGAACCTGTCCTGAGGAGAAAACCCATGCTGTTTAGGTAGTCACCCACCACTTTCTCTGTCCCACGGAGTTTGCCCTTCCAGGGGAATGGCATTGAATTTCTTGTGCAGATTGGAGGGAGCCCAGAAAGAGATGAGAAGCACCAAGTCTATCAGGTCACAGAACCTCTCCCACAGGTCATAAAACATAGGCAGGACTGCAGTCCTCTATTCAGATAAACTCAGCAGTTGCCTCACATCTTTTGGGAACGCCACTTACTGCAAAAGGCCCCAGGATAATGTGGGGTCATGGCTGTCTACTTATCTTCAACGTGGCCTGAAGATACAAATATTTTGTAATAAAAACCAGCTGGAATCAGCTATAAATAATAAGATTCAGCAAAAGCTGTCTATAGTCTCATGCATTGGTATTCTGATAATGTTGGAGTAAATGAGATAGCTACAATTACCATAAGTGGACTATAACTCCAGGTAGTCAACTTCCACTTACAACCAAACTGTAAAAAAAAAAGAAACTAGATGATAAGAAAGTCTACTGTGCTCCTGACAGCTGAGATACCATCATTATGGACAGTCTGTTTCATTTGAAGTCAGTTTCTTTTATTTACAGATGTCATGCATCAAAATGAGAAAGAAGTGGTTTTGCCACCGGCTTTTGTTGAAATTTTCTTCTTTGAAAAGAACATAACTAACCACCTCAAGGTACATTTCCCTTCATCTTTCTATCCATACAGAACTCTCTGCAGCCAGAATGTTTCATTATTTTTATGACCATTTTGCTTAATTTAAGAGGTGATGAACTATTTTCAAAAAGTATCATAAAACGAGTATTATCAGTGCCATGATGTTGCATGCTAAATTTTAACATGATGCCAGTGATTGCAGAAACATCTGAAACACAAGTAAAGAGGTGACCTGGGACCTGCAATCAACTGTAAATTTGTACTGACAGCACTCAGCCATAATCTTACAGCTCACACTGTAAAGATTCCTAAACGGGACAGAAATTGTTTCACCTAAGCTTTGTCTCTGTAAACAGCTGAACAAAAAAGCCATGATCCTAATGCTTCTAAAAAGCTTTTAAAAGCAGATGTTGCACAGGAGGTAAAAAGAAATTTAGCCCTTATTACTGTGGTATAGTCAATTTTCTTGATTTTTCTGCCAGCATACTATAATAATTGAAGATGTAGCATAACTCATTCTGTTAAAAGTTATCCTCTCTACCTCTCTGAAATACTTGGGTCTTCATCTCTTTTCTGTATGTTATATATTCATTTACTCATTCATTTATATCAGCGTAGATTATTGCAAGAATAGCCATACAATAAGACCATTTTTACAGGGCAGAATTTTACACCTTTTTTTTCATGGGCCATTGCAGAATTAGCTCCGCAGGTATGCCAGGCTGAAACTGCGCATCTGTGGACCCAGAAGTAGGACCTTGGAAACCAGATACCTGAATTAGGAATCCAAAGCACAACTGAAGAAGAAATGAACTTAAATCCAGGCACTTAAATCACTTGGACATTTCTAAAAATTTATGCAGAATCTTTCTTTTAAAAGAGTATAATCTAGGAAGCATGTTTGTGAGCAAAGGATTCCTGTTAACATCTAAAAGAAATGAGCATTCTCTCACATAAATGCACAACCAGTCAGTCACTATGAATCTCTGCAAGAATTCCATGCAATGGAAAGGTTTTTCTTTTTTCATTTTCTTCTTTTGCCACTCAAAACCAAATAAAAAAACCCCATTCACTTAAGAAGTGATTGTCTGTAGACCTTTGAAGCCAAGGAGGGTGACAGCAAGGGCAAGAGGCTTATTTCAAGGGTCACATTTCATTTGCATAAGCAAGTAACCATAGGGCACTGTGGAATGTCTGTAAATGGATTTCATTACAGAAATTCAGCTTAAAGGGACTATAAATAATCCTCTGACAAACATTGTATATTGCTTCAAGTTCTTCTGTAATAAAAATATTTTAGTAACACAACAATCCGTGAAAGCAGGAAATGAAACAGGAGGAGCTGCACATCTTCCCCTTTTCTCTCTCAGGGCAACATTATATTGTAATATGTTTTAGAGGAAAAAACGTGATATTCATATTATTTTAGCAAAGTAATCCTACAAAAACAAGGTTATATAATTCCATATGGCTGAGACAGGGTGGCTAAACAAATACCCAGATCTTTACTAGCTCCTCTCCCCTGGAGATCATCTGTCCAGCAGGACAGGTGTGCAGGCTGCATGGTATTCTGCCCAAAGGAACATCTCCAAATATATTTGAGTGTGTAAATCTTGGATGAATTTCAGTGGAGAAGCCATTTAAAGAACACATTTTAATGGGTTGACCTTTTTTGATCATATGAAGAAATAATGACTGTCTAAGGCTCCAGTTCAGCCAAAGCATTTAAGCAACTCACTAATTTGGTGCACACTCAACTCCTGTTTACTTCAGTAGGACTTAGCTATATGGTCAAAAGCTTTCCTAAATGGGGAGGGATGTACTCACATACTTAAGAGTTAGTGCATATTTAATGCTTTGATGCATTAGTCCCCAGCACTGTAGGGTGTTCAAAGCTAGATGCAGCAGACAACTCATCAAATTTCACTTTATGCATTGAACTTCTCTGAGGGCCAGAAAGTCACCGGAGCTTTTGCAGTTCTCCTCTGTGTAGAAACACATCCACTGCAGTATCCCCTTAACAAGAGCTGGCTTGCCATCTTCAGAGAGGAGTTTGGGATATTATCTCATTGCAACTTCATCCCCCTTGGGGTACTAGCAAGGAACAGCCCTATTCTGAAGGGCATGGAAGCTCTCCTCTGCACCGGCAGTCAACTCTGCGGGAGAGTTTTGGCAGTGCCCCAGTCTAGCAGAAAAGGTCTCACCAAGTAGTCTGTCTCTATTGTTTCTAATAATATACTTGTAAAGAAAAGAAAAACATAGATACTTCTGCAAAAGTAAGGAAAAAGTGAGCCTTTAAAGCAGTAATTTAATTTCCATTTATGTTAGGTTTTGTTTCATCTTGTTTACCTTTCTAATAACTACAATTATTCTCACACTGGCATTACTGTTTTCCCTGGAATAGATGTGCTCACAGTGAAAAATCCAATTGAATCAGAGCATGTAACGAGAAAATGTAATCCATTGTTATTAAAAAAGACAGCTTACCTTTATCTGGGTGTTAAATAGTACAAATCCACGAGAGTCAGTGAATGTTTTGAAGTAAAAACGAAGGGCATTATGAAGGCTGAAGTGGATTTGTCACTGAATTATATGTATTACCTCAGAAATGGCCTAATATATGGTTGGGGAAACTATGTATTTAGCAGTGGGAGAAGAGAAAATAAGTCCATTTGCTTGTTTTCCACATTTCCAGAGACACTGAATGACATTTTAAATACCAGGCTATTTTGTGGAAAATTGTGAGATGAAAAGGAAGCTGAACAGAAATCACAGTTGTATCAGCATTTATACCTGAACGCTGCTTCTGATTGTCTGTGTATCAGGAAATGTGAACCAACTTGCTGTATGTGAAGCTAGGCAGCATGGTCACAGGTACCAGCACAGAATGGCAAGTTCAGCAAGGTACTCCCTGTCTCCAGCTCTCCAGACAGCTTGGTCAAATCACTTAACCCTCTTCTGCTGTCTCCACCATTAAGGAGGTAGTACGAGTTACTCATCTTTATGACACATTTCAAGAACTACCCACCACTAGAAAGCCACAGGGGTGCTACATGATTGTAGTACTTTGTGCTTTTGTCATTCTGAAACAACAGTTGGTGTTGACAGTGGAATAGACTTACTGCACCTCCGAAAATAAAAATCTAGCATACTTCATTCCTAGGCTGAGGTTGTTTGTACTAGAAGAGTGTGAAACATTTGTTAGAAACTCTGAAAAGAAAGCAAAATGGCTTTACTAGAAGATTTCTTTAGAGCGGGCTCAAGTTACAAGGCTTGAATGCTTGTCATGCAGGCGGGTGCTCTGGGATAGGGTTTTGCTGCAGTTCACTGTTGATGCAAAACTGGAGCTGGACTTCAGGTGGAGTCAGACAGTGTCTGTGAACTTCGCCAGTTTTGAATAAGATAGGAGAAATTTATACAAAAGTCCTTGGATTCTAGGTCCAATTTTCAGAAATGTTTTCGTACTTGATCTACAAGTTCAAAGCAAAAGCTTGCAATCAAGCAAATCTGCCAAATGGTCAGTCAAATGAAACATACATAAGCACAACAAAACACTTGTGTGAATCCATGGTCCTTCTAATGCCACACACGTGCAATGAATGCCTGGCTGCCAGAAAGAACTGTTGAATAAAGCCCAAACTTAGCCTTGTCTCCTTCCTCACAAATTGAATGTCTTCCTTCATTCAACCCCTGATTGTGCCCTTTGTTTCAAGCTGGGAAGCTTTTTCAGAGGAAGTGATTTAGGAAGCTTGGAGCAAGATCCTAAACTATTACAACTCCGCATTTGTTGGCAAAGTAGTGGTAAACTTGCCATGACACTTGTGAACCCTTATTGTCTAGGTTCAAAGCCAACTCTTAGCTTACGGTGTACATAGTCTTTTTTTTTCCTGGTGTCCTCAAACAATGTAGCCTCACTCAAAATATTTGATGGATGTAGAGAAATATGTATGTGTTGTTTAGTTTTTCTACTTATTAAGAATTATACTCCATGGTCACACAAGGAAAGACCGCTTACTCCTAATCTAAATTCCTCAGTACCTGGGCTGACTGGCAAGGGATGAATTTATAGAGATACAACATTCAAAGAAAACAGGTTGTGTGGTTCTGTAGTTACCCACTCAAACACTAGAAACAGCTCTAAACACTTCAAGAGTGAATGACATTTAGGTCTCCTAGATCAAGAAAGAGCAACATAACACTGAATTTTGATTAGGACAGGGAAGAAGCATATGCTCAGGATTGAGTGGGAAAAGTTCTCTGTACTGGAGAAAACCTCATTTCTTATCCCCAGGATCTTTAATTCTAAGTTCTTTTCCTCTCAAACTATTGTTTTTCTGCTAATATATTTTCTCTGTTCCTGGTAGAAATAAATATAGGATAAAGATCTGCAGAAATTTCTTCAATATAAGGCAATTTTGGAAGGTAGAAATGGTTTCACATTGACAGAAATGAATATTAATTAAAAGAGTAAAATTTCTATTGCAGCTTCTATATTCTAGAATTCATTTCTATAATTGACCTAGAAAAATGTACTCCTAGTAGTGACAGGTTACCCCAAATCTTTAGGTTTTTTACAGATAAATCTAAAATTTTTGATCATTTAACCAGGGAAGAGCATTATGAAATCTTATCTTTTCTGTGTGCCCAGTGTCAAACACACTAAATGAACTCCTAGATTATCTGGAGTAGAGCTTTCTCAATAGAGAATAGATGGCTGTAGCCAACTAGGAGGCTCAAATGCCAATATTTGGGTGGTAAAGTGTCCTTTTGACGTCTAAAACAAGGTAAATCATTGGATCCTGTGTTCATTATGATAGTACAGAGGGAAAAAGTATGCACATGACTCAAAATTAAGTGAGAGAATCATCTCACAGAAAGGCAAGATAAAAAACGTAATTGTGACAGGTTGGCACTCCTGGATCTTTTTAAGATCTTCTAGGGACAGGAACATCTGTGTTGCCAAAAGGCAACTTGGAGAGTTGGCCTTGCTGGACCTGGCACTGCATTTGACACACCATGATATGCCATTTAGTCTCCCTCTTTCAAGAGCTATTTTCATTTGGTTACTGTTGTCTGTGAATAGAAGGGGGAAGTGTACATGGCACATGCATCTGGAAATGGAATGGAGCAAATCAAATTATTTCTGAAGGGGGATGGCAACAGTAAAGCTGGGTATCTCTGATTTAGAGAATAGGAAAAATTGGGAAGGGGTGTGGAGCTAATGTGTTCAAAGAAATGGTTCTGTTAAAACACGATCAGCTCATGGACCATTTAGAAAAACAGGCAAATAGTGGTCAATTGTTCGCAATGAATTATTCACCCTGTTCTATTGGAACACAACGATCCCAGAATGCTAAATTAGGTGTTAATCAGGATGCAACCTCTCACTCCTCCTGTTTGGCATTGCCATTGACCTTATTGTTAGAGAAGCTGTGTATGGATACAACACAGAAATAGTAAAGCTTAAGCAGTATGCCAAAGTGTTTAGGTTTTAGCTGGCAACATAACTCCTATAAGTAACAATTATCAGACAAACAATGATCAAAAAACTCTGTAATATTTAAAGAAAGATGGGGTTTATCATTAATTATGAACAAAACAAATTCAACAAAGTTAGCAATTCCTCTCCCAGGCATTTGGTAGAAATATTTATACACCGTAGATGAGTAAACCCATTTACATTCTTAGTAATGGCAAAGTCTGAGGGAATAACTAGAAAAATGTGTAATGAATCTGCAAGGTGAAAATAATCAGAGAGTTCAACAACTATTTAATCTCAGAAATTATCTAGGAGAAAGATAGGATTATCTTGCATAGAAATAAAAATAAACTGTCTGCCATGGCAGTCTTTGGCTGGCTAAGCAGACCCTTCATTGAGGAGGGTGCACAATGGGGAAATTAGTGGGACTTAATGCACAAGATTTGCAAAGTGCAGGCCCAGGACACACAGACTGGAAGGGCATTATTCATGCCCTAAGCAGTGCTGGATTGTCTCAGAAGTATCCAGCACCAGATACTAGGAGTCCCTCAATACTATTCCTTCACGTAACTTTGGTAAAAACTACAAAAGCTACGTACACAAGGTACACAAAATGATGCTTTTCAGGATTGACAGGCTCTCCTGTATAAACTGAAATCCGCTGTATTCTAAAGCCTGTGTTTCTTATTTTAAAGGCCTTAATCCTAAATACTACTGCTTTTCTAGAAGCTGCAAAAAGCCTGAATTTGGATTTTTAGGAATACAGAAGTATTCCGTGAATTTCTCTAAGAAACATTACCATTAATTGCCAGAAGGGACTCCTGTTTTTGTGGCCTCATCTTCAGAGATGACGTAGACTCCCATCCACATTTTGACTTAGTCTAAGAAAAATGAACACATTTTCATTTATATATTTACTGAGTATTCTTTAGAGGGATAAGGTTTGCCTGTATAAATCCCAATCAGCTTAAAGATTTGATGTCTTTTCAGACTGGAGTATCACTGCGGTTTTACCCGAGTAAAGTTTGTCGCTTTAATAGGATCTACAAGGATGCATCTGAAGCAAACCAGCATCTTAATACCAAGATGTTATCGCTTACCTCTGCTAGTTGGGCTCTGAAGTAAAGAAATTATTTTAATTCCGGTCCTCAAAAATAAAATGGTAACCTTTCAGTCAATTTGTTTCTTTTCTTGTTTCTAAGCACGCAAAATCTCCTTGGGAAAGGTGTTGCACAAAAAAATCTTTTCAGAGGGGAAAGAAATGTGTTCCAAAGAGACATATGAGACCTGTGTATGTAAACATATTTGTGCAAACAGGAGATGGCAACCCAGAAGCTATACAGCAGTCAGTCCCCCAGTTTCCACTATGACACATCTTGCCCAAATCTCACTTTCTCTAAACTGTACTCTCATGTCAAGCCAGCTCTCAGAGAAGAAAGGGGCAAAGTTGCTCACCTCTGCTAATCTCCAGTTCTCATGGCTGGGCTGTTGTGCCAGATTCTGTTTGGATAACTGGCTTCAGCTACTGGTTCAGCGGAGGGCTTGCTCTGTTGTGAGAGTATAGTTACATGCTCCCAAATACTCCTGGATTTGGAAAGCAAATAACCTTTACTCTTTTCTGCTGTCTGCTTGTCCATGTGTCTTTGTAGAGTCAGGTCTTCTGCTCTACAATCAGTCTCCTTCTGGGTTCTGTAATTGGGCTTCCAGATAAAATAATCTGGAACAAATAATAGCTTGGAAAGAATTCTTAATCTTCATTTTAGTGTTGTATTTTAAGACCATGTTTTCCTTTTCAGCTCCTGTGATCAGGGCAAATTTCCTAACATTAGCTCAGATGTTATTCCACCAGCATATATATATAGCATAAGTGAGCAGCAATCACCATTACCAATTATCACCTATAATACCTTAATTATAAGCAGAAGCTCAATTTCTTATTTGAGGAAATAATAAGTAAAAAATATGCTAATTAGAACTAGTTTTCCCCCTTGTCTTCAATGGGTGGAAAAGGATTTTATGTAATCAAATCCTTAGCATACATGTTGAACAGCATTTATTTACAGCAACTTAGATGCTGGACCCAAGAGTACCATTTTTTCTCTTTGTGTTTGAGGATTCTACAGTTGCTTAAATATAGTAAGTTAACATTGCATTCATTTAGCCATCCAGCAATTCTAAGAGTATTTTTATATTATCTGTTCCAAGGAGAGGAAGTCACACTGTTCTTAAACTAGTAACTATATTCATTAGTCAACATAATTTTGTCTTCAACAGCCTTCTTTTAATAGACTTCTTTTACCTATCTACTATGCTCCAGAATAAAAAAAAAAGTAAAAGACTAGCAGGAAAATATACAATTCAACATCAGAAAAAATACAGTGTGCAATTTGTTGCCACTGGAATTTGCTATGCTTATACTATTTGGTGCTAAAGGGGAAGCATAAAGACAAATGTATGAGGACATTGCTTACTTGGATTACTTTTATTGCAATTTAATTATCAATTAAGAACAGTTTAAGAAACTTGTATTAGCTATTGACCTTGATCTTTTGTCTCTGGATACTATTAAGGAAGTCAGAATACAAACCTCATAACACTATAGTTAACAATTTTATGATAAGGGTATATATAATGCATTCTTTCTATCTGTTAGGTATGAACCAGTTCCATGTAAGATTTTCCATGTAAGCATATCTACTGTGGAGACATCCATTAAAGGACTCATAGGTAGTAAATTAAACCTGACTTCAAAGACAACCCCTCCTCAGACAAATTAGGCTACAGAGATAGAAAAGGGCAGGAGCAACCATTAATCTATTGAAGGCCACCTTCTGAAATGTACTGTTGTTTCTAGGTTCAATGACTATTTCAAGATTAATTGTTCATAATTTTACAATGTGTCTTTATAAATTATGCACTATTAGGTGATAAAATATTGCATACTGGAATCAGTTCTCCTTCATTCTACATATCTTAGCAAGTCAATTGCTTTAATTCAAAATATATACAGGGTTACTCTGAACTCCTGAAGTTTAGAAGTTAATTTAAATGAAAAAATTTTCATAATGAGGTCCACAAAGTTGAGTCTTCTGTGAGATGTTGCTTGGGTGTAAATGAATTACTTTATAAATTTACTAGGGCTGTTTACCTCATCACTTGCACCATCACTTAGAGTGCTATGAAGGGAGGAAAAGCACAAAAATTCTGATTGTATACTAGTCCATAGCAGAAGATGAAGAACTGGCATAATGTTTTGAAGAGTGTCTTTGTCCAACCTCCAAAATTATGTTTCAACCTGAAGAAAATCTGAATAATAGAATTATGTGAAAGATGAAGTCTTGGGTTTATTGGCTGAGATAAATTAGTTCATGTTAAACCATAATTTCTTCCCAAACAGTTTAATAATCAAAGTATCACTCATCTGCAGTAAACTTTTTTTTATTTTACTTTATTTCAGCTTCAAACCTTTCAAAGGATTTTCTCCTCCTTTTTTTTTTCTCCTTTTCTTTGTTTTCCTAAATGTAGGTTGGTTTTTAAAACAAAACCCTGCTGTTACAGGACATATAAATCTAAAGATTTCATAAAAATATAATCCTGGAGAAAACTGTAAGATCATTTGTTTACATACAATGCAGAAAGAGAAGACATCTGGCAAAAAATCCAGATCCTCCCACAAGCCTGGGAAGGATCACCTGTGAAGAGGCACTGAAGTGTCAGGCACACCTCCACCCAAGACATGCGAGTTGTGTGTTACAAAATGGTTACACACTCATGAATGCCTGATGTGGGATCTGGAGTCATGATCACCTTCACTTCCCAGATTGATAAGTGCCTGAAGAAACCTTGTTTATGTCAGCTGATCGGGAAAGGTGGTATGGGAAAAACCACCACAGAAAAAGAAAAGATGAGAACCAGCACTGTAAGGTATCCTTCCTCTCATCTTTATTTGTAAAATGGGTCAAATACATGATGGCACCATGTGGCTTATGGAACAGTTTTTATATTTTTATAAATATAAATATATATATAATATATATATGTTAAATATTCATATATATTATACATAATATATTTTAATACCTACTTCAGATTTGTGAATTCTTGTTGCTTAGCAGGATATTTGTTTTGTACACATTTTGGCAAAGATTTGCTATTTCAGAATTTATTTCTAAATTAAGTGACTTCTACTGCCTGTAGGTAGGTCGGGCAAAAGGACTGAACTGAAAGCAACAACAAACAGACCCTCACTCCTGAGTATTTTATTGTTAATTTATAAGAGATGTTATTTGTAGAAACATGACCCGCCTGCTGGTTCACTGAGTGAAAAATAAGAATGATAGCTAAGTCTCCACCAATTTTAGGATTTCACAGTGTTCACAAGTGGGATGGCTTAACGATGCTCATTTGGGCAGTAGAACATGTTGCAACCATTCCTCTTCCTCCCAAAGTTATATTATAAAGACAAAGCTAAAAGCTTGAGGCAGTACCAATGCTGGCACATTTGTTTAGCTGATCCAAAGATGACAACGCAATATTAAGAAAAACTACCTCAGCCTATAATATTTGAAACAAAAGGGACTGCAGCTTCCATTTGCTCTCCTAAGACATGCCAGTGAAAATACAAACAGCTCTAAAATAACTCCTGTGAATTAAATACTTAGCATAAGAATAAGTGTTTTCCTAACCTTGATTTACATGAGTTTAAGTTATTTAAACAGTTAAATTTAAATTTAACTACTTTAAAAAATGAAACTTCAACACTTTTCTAGGGACAATTGAATTAAAAATATCAGCAAACTCTACATACCCCCACAAAATTTGTTGAAATCTTTGATTTAAACTTTATTGCTAACACCCTGAATCTTTTCCTTTCACCTCCCTTAAAACCTGACTTGTATTAAACTTAGCATGAAAGATGGAGAGACAGAAGAACGTAATGAAAATATATTTCTTCCCAGGCTCGTGAATGTTGGCGAACACTTTAAAGTCAGTATCATGTGTGTGTCTCTGTGTTGGGGTCCTTCTGCTTGCCTTGGCCTGGCCAAATATTTTACATAAACAGCTTTTCATTCATAAGTAGAAGCTGGATAAGTAAAATTATTACAAAAAGGAGAAGAAAGAAGCACAGGGTGCACTACTGACAAAGATGGGAAAGAAAATACTGTCACCCAGTGCTCTTTTCAGTGGAACCCTCAGTTTCCCCCTCATTCCCATACATCAGGCAATTTTTTTAAAACCAAACATTTTAGGTAAATTACAAAAGTACTCACAGTAGGTTAATTTGTACTTCTGGTATGTCCTAAGCCCTTGATGGCCTACCAAGTGCTTCCTTTTCAATTCCATTTGGTATTTTGAGCGTGCTATATTTATTGACAAAAAAAGCCCTCCAGAGATAGGCAGTTCTGTAAAACTTGCCACACATCTGTTGGATTTTTGTTTATGTATTGAAATGTAATTGGGCAACTGGAGAAAAGTGGATTTGTGAGGTGTTATTTTCCTAAAGATTACATTTAATAATGTTGGTGTACCCTCCATAATTTATTTGATTAATAATATTTGATCTAAACCCAAATTATGACTTCCCACATATATGACATAACTAATGAACTGTGAAAGGAAAGCTGTTCAGATGGTCACCAATAACCAATGCTTAGTTAATCCTTTAAATAAACCGGAGCTCACAATGTGTCCCTTTGAAGTCATAAATAATGTATATTTTTCTTTTGACTTTTAATAAGCCAGTGGAGTTCATCTCACAGTCTCCAAACACATATATTTTATTATGGGCCTCTGCAGTTTACTTTAATTAGTGTGTCTGAGTGCTTTGGGAGACTTAGCCCTACTGAAAACAAACAGAGTCTTACCATCTATAAAACATTAGCTCCCTTTGGTTTATCCTGATACAGCCGAGGCTCAGTGAGAAACACATGGTGTAAGTAAACACTCATAATTGCATTAGAATTCCCGGGTGTATTGGTAATTCAAACCCTGCTTCATGATATTGTTAGAGCAGTTAGAGCAGGTTTACCAATCTCCTCATCTTCTGGGATTTCATGAAATTCCACTTGGAGAGAACTTTAAATGACAAATCTAATAGAAACAGCAACAGACAAAACAAGCCACACAGGCTCCGAAAAGGAAGCACACTGCTAAAAAACCCCTTGGTGTAAGTGTGTTTTGTCATGTCTCTGAAATTTCTCATTCCTCTAAGCTCCTTGCTGATGTGTTAATTTTTGCATAGGGTGGGTATGCCTGTGTCTTCTTCCACTGTCCCCTGCAGAACTTTTGGTCCAATCTGTCAAACAACCTGATATTCCTATTTCTCAGCTAATTTTCCCAGAAAATGATGCAGTCAGCTCCAAAATGAAACATATAAAACAAAATTAATACTATGGTTTTAGTAGCATATTGAATGATAACAGGTACACTTTTTTAAGAAAGGAAGAAATTGTTGAAGGCTTTCCATTGTAAGGAGGATTTAAGTAATGAAAATCCTTCACATGCCTACAATTTGCAATTTCTTTTTCCAAAAGAAATAAAGCATCCCTTTGAAACAGACCAACTTAAAATAGAAGCAGACTGGTTTGACTCTAGAAAAAACCACAGCTATTAGACTTAAACTAAATATTATTCAAACTGATGTTGGTAACCAAATTTCACTCTACTTAGGCCGTTATCCCAAGCCCCATATGTACTATCTCTGCATCTTCTGGAGTTCTAATGCAGTAATTTTAAAGAATAAAATGCTGACTTCTTTTATGTTCCTTCCATAATGCTGATGTAAAAGTGTGACTGCTTGAACAGCTGGATTATGAATTCAGTATAAAATGAATTGCATGGGGTTTTACTGTTTGCCTGAAAAATATATTTTAAAGGTACAGTGCTCCAGTATTTCTATGACAAGCTTTTCCAAACTACAAAATGTCTCCTCCAAACAAAGATTTTTCAGCAACATATGACTTAGTAGCTTTACAAAAGAGCAGAAACTTTTATATTTAAAAAAATCACAGAAAAAAAATTTCATCTAATTTTCAAAAGCAGTTCAGGGATGTGTATCTTTACATAAAGTATTCTGTCTTGGCGGGGCCAAATGGCAATGCCTACCACTAACAAGTACTACCTGTAATTTTTCTTGTAGTCTTGCTACTCATGAAATACAGAAATATTTATTTCATTAAAGTGCTAAACAGTTCTGACAAATAAAATGAAAAGACATTTCATTCTGCTGTCTGATCCTTGAGGTCCTCTTGAATCATTTGTACCTTTGTACTTCTAGAAACTGGTCCTTCTATATTTACTGGCATTTGTTTCAGCAGTGGCTTTGTTGGCCATTATGTTTCTTTGGTTTGCACCTTCTGTTTTTGCTCCTATGAAATGCCCCTCTTAAACCTGTTAAGACATTTCAAAATCTATTTCCTTACAGGACGTTTATAAATCCCTGCCATTGTTTTATATTATAATGATCAGTGCAAACAGAACACTATCAATAAAACCCAAGCTATATCCGTTGAAGTCCTGAACTCAGAGAGGGCTGAAGGTGGGTGGCTGGAGCTAGGCTTCCCGCACTGTCCCAGCCAGTGGGAGACAGGATGAGCTGGGACTCTGGAGTTACCTGCAAAATGCAGCGATGAGCGCTGCCGGGCCAGTCTTGCTGGCAGCCCACGCTGCCACAGTAGCCGTGGCTTGCCCTCCTGCACTGTGGAGCCCCAGAGCTGTTTCAGAGATTATAAGCTGAAAGCATGAACAAGAATTCACTGCTCATTTTCCCTTTAGAAATGCTAAGCCACTTGTTAGCTGTAGCCTACACATGTGGAGCACAAGTTTTGAAGATTTACAACTGTATTTTAACGGTGACATTTTGCTCACCCTGCTACCCTGTCAGCAGGGAAACGTGGGCGAATGGGTCTTTCAACCATGTTTCTGCGTCTGGAAAATCAGAGTTGAAAATCATCAGCTCTACCACCACAGTATACTGTTGGTCTAAACAACAATCTTTGCTGTGGAGAACTGGGTCATCTGGCCCAATATCCACACCAGTTTCACATACAAATTGTGCTAAGTGACTACGGCTGGATGAATTCAGTGTGTTCTTAAACACCAATTAAACTTACATAAATATACAACCTCTGACGCTGAGACTCTAGCAAAGCTGCAGTACTAATAAGGTTTGCTGAAGCTATCATTCTAAACCCCTCTGCATGGAATATTTCCTCTTTATTATATTCATCTACAGAAGTTATGCTGAAATTAAAACAGGACAAACCAAACCCCAGTTTGTCAAAACACACCATATTTATAATATTAAATAATTGAAGCTATAAGTAAATATATACAGTGTCGATAAAATCGAATTATCAGGCAAAGCATAATTGGGGTTTATTTAAGCTGTGATTGACTCCATTCATCTGTTATTCCAGTGGATCTATAAAGATAAATTATTTTCTCGGAAATTGAGACACAACCTTTTTTTTCTAAAAGATATTTTTCTTATCAGGTTTTCATTAGACAAGGCAGCCTGCTTTATATGTTTGTACAATTTAAGTAGGCTCTTGGTCTGTTTGTTAATACATCATGTTTATTTAAAACTCCTGAAGGAAGTTATTAATCTGTCAAAACTTTAAAGATTTGAAGCTGATAAATAAATGAACAATGCTAAATAATTCTTTGTGTTGTCTACAAAAACACAAAACAACTCTTACTGTTCTTCTCTAGAAGGTGAAGCCTGGATTGCTTTGAAATTACTCAATATTTGCCTACACTACACGGCTGCCAAAGCCTGCACTGGCTGATAAGCACACCCACTGGCTTAAACAAGGTGCCTTCCTGGCTACAAAGGTTGGTCAGGAATCAAAAATATGCTTTAATCCAATTTTCAATTTCATATCACAAGAGGTGCTATGGAATGATTGCCATTTGCAAAAGAAAAAGACAAGCACAATTAAAAGCTGAATCTCTAATCCCTCTGCCTATGGCTTAGAACCGGAGCCAAAAGAAATATTGCCTTAACAGGTACATGTCCCCTGAGGGGAAGCACACCCTCGACCACCTAGCTGGTGAAATGAAGAGATAATAAGATGTTCGGGCATATCAATGGCCAACAAATTGTGTGTTGGGTCCTGACAGAAAAGCCTAGAATTAGTGGGTGGCGAATGTGACCTCTGTTTTCTGACAGGGGCTGTTTCAGCATGGTGGCAAATCAAACAGCGTTGTTTTTCAGCCCCTGTCTCTAGCAGCCAAGTTACATACTGGGCTGTGAGAAAATCTGTGTGTAACTGACATTTGTCTATAGAGACATTAGAAAGTGACTGAAGGGCAATGTAAACTGCTAACCACTAATTAGGCTAATTAATAGTAAGGGTGGATGACAACTATTGCAACAACCCTTACATTGTGTCTCACTACCTGAAAGAAATGTGGCTATTAATAATTTTAGTCTATCAAGACTGAATCTATTACTTTAATACTTGGGAAGAGTGGGCTTAAAAATATTTTCTCCAATTCACTGAGGAGCTCCCCTGTTCCTGCAAACATTTTGCTCACCAGCAGTAACTCAGATGTGGCAGGTGAAAGATTTTACTTCCTTTTAGCACAAGTAATTTTTGTCTTGGATCTGGTTCATCTACAAGATAAACCTGCAAATGTTCCTCTTTGTCTAGATTAACAGACAGACCATTACATCTCATTTTAACAGGGCACAATTTTACATTTTTCATGTAATCTCCAGCAGAAAAGGAGTGTGAATAAGATTCTGTGACCAAGCTGTGGTGCAGACTTGGGAATGCTTTCTCATGGCAGTAACTGTAAGCCTTATCAGGCCTTCTCCTAAACACTACAGCATGGATCCCTTATGACTACACGGTGCCACTATTGAGTCAGGAATAGATAATTGTACGAAATGGTATCAGGTAGAGATGGTATTGCCAACTTTCTCAAGTTTTTCTTGCAACATCTGTCATTTTTTAGAGCCCTATCTCAACGCAAGAGAACCTTAGCTCTCACTTTAAAATGTAAGTTACTACCCTCTGGCTTCAGGACAAAAGTTTGAAAATGCAAACCTGAAAGGTTCATAGATTATCTTGGTCACTCATTACAGAACTCGTAATGCTATCTGGATATACACAATTCAGGTACAAAATGTAGTATCACACAACTTTTGTAAAAAACACACTGCACATTTTTTATATGGCAGATTGTTTCTTTCTTCTCTCAAAGTGTCTGTAAATAGACTGCTAGTTATTTAAGCTTCCTTTATTTTATGATGATTACTAATGCTGTGCCTAAGCCTCAGGTTGTAATAAATGGTCAACTACCATTATTCCACACTGAGGTACTGAACAGGCCTGTACATGATCAGTTGTGGTTGCTCTCATTTCACAACACAATTCCCCCCCCCCTCCCAATTTGATAGTCATAACTCTGACACAGAAACTGTGAAAATGATTTAATTGCCTGCAAAGAGGCATAGAGCACCTCAGGCAGTATGAAAGAATTCATTCTTACACAGCCTTTCTCCCTTTTGGGACTGTACTGGCCTTGGCCCTTACACCTGCTCTATGAGATTACTAATTTACTGAAGAGTTAAAGTATTATTTTCCCTCAAAAACTCTTAAGAAATAATAAATCCCAGTGTTATAAATATTCACTGTACTCTTAATTCTAGGCAAGCATATGCATGTGAACCGAAAAGTGTAGCCATTTCAGAATGAAAGCATGCTTCACCAAAATTGTTTTGTGGAATTAGTCAGCAGTGAGACTCAGGAATGTGATGTCATACTCAGCCTAGATTTTGCATTTTCTGGGGCAGCAAGAACTCTGTTGTTGACCTCACAGCCATATTTTGCCACTGTATAAATAAATACTCTGTGACTTCAGGGTCAAATGAGTATGGTCTCTGCCCATAATGCAGAAAACAAAGCTCACTCAATTCAATTGTGGTTCATCTGTGCTCGGCAGTGTCTAAGGCACAAACTTACAGGATGAGTCCAGCTCACAGAACCTTTGAATTCCTTCCAAATCAAACAATTCCAGCAACTGTAAAATATTCCCCTTTTCTGATGATGCACATTACGTAGGTTACATTTTGACAGGACCCTATTAAACAAATAGAAAGGAGTGAATCAAAGCAGAATCCATTCTCTTTCTTTCCATATTATAAAAGACAACTGTTCATATCAAGCTTTCCAGTTTAAAGAACACATCTGTTTAAACTAATGTCTCCCATGCCAGTTCAAACTACCTTAAGATTTTCTTGAATTCAATCATATTTCATTCACATGTCTGTAAACGGGCATCTTTCTTAATGTTCACTGCTGTATTTTACCGTATGTTCATACTTACACATAAATCCACTTTTTTGCACACGCTGTCTGAAATAGAAGTTTCTTCTCAATTATATGTGCATACATCTACAATTACTTAAACATGCAAAGAGCCATAACTCTATTAAACTGACAAACTAAATTTATCCTGTTCTTATTGAATTGGCTTATTAGACATAACCATAACACATTCCTAGATAAGAAGGGGCATTGGCTTGGCCTGGTTAAAGGAGTGGTATTTTTCAGTTATTTTAACCTGACAATGCTTTCAGGCCAGAATAATGTGACAGTTCTCTCAAAATGAAGGCTTCCAAATGGTATGTAGGCAGCACACAACTCCTTTCGCAAGTTAAGATTTTATTGATTCAGACAACAGTCACTGGAAGATATGCTCCAGCCTATATCTGGAAAGACTGCTTCAAAAACTTAGGAAAATGGCTTAGGCTTTACCAACAACAAATGTAAATTAATAGCAGAGTGTCTTGCAGTGATTTGTGAACATGAACATAGCCTTTGAACTCTTTCATCTGGGAAGTTTTTTCACATTTTACAGATGGGAGTACGTAGGGAAGCTAAAGGCCTAATGCAGAATAGCATTTCGACACTGAAAATAGGTGTTAAGTGAAAGTTAAGTAAATAGGATCAAAATCTTTGTGAGCTGCTCATTAATTGGCACAGCTTATTCATTTTTAACCTGTAATTTCTGAAAGGATTGAGACAGTAGGCCCTTTTGTAGAAGGCATTCCAACAGAGTGCAGCATTATCTATTTCTTAACAAAAATAGGTTTAATAAGCAGACCCCTTGTCCAGATTGCAGACAGTCTAGGATCAATTTCCACCACTGTCTGAAGAGACTCAGTTCTATTGCCAAGAGACTTAACTCTGCCATCTCTCTAGGGAGAGCTGCTCCCTGCTCAGTGTATCAGTGTCTTCGGGCCCTGCTCAGGACACCATCCATGTCTGGTGGCATAATCCAGGCTCCTGGATTCAGCTTTTGCAGACAAACACACAAAACTGTGCTTAAGCCTTGCCCTAAAGTTTCATAGCCAGCCAGTGATGAGGCAAGCACTAGAGCCCACGTTTCCTAGCAAACAAAACTGTTTCCTAAGGTTTTGATCTCTAAAAGCCCTCTTGCTTGCTCTGTGCTCTGAGTGCTAGGCTTCAATGCCTGCTCTCCTCACACCCCAGAAATCCACATGCAATTATTCCAGAGACTTCAGCAAGCTGACGTACTAAATACAGTAATCATTCTGATTTTTCCTTTAGACACTTGGTTGTGTCATACTGGAGTTGGTATGACAAAATGTACGGTATTCAATAGCATTTATAACTTGAAATGGGAAAATTCAGCTGCTTCCTTTTTTTTGAACAGTCAGGAGTCTTGATAGAGCACATGTAACAAGTTGAATACTATAAAGATGAAATTTACAGCTAACTGGGGATACACTCCCTCTACATAAATTGTTAGTGAAATCAGACCTATGGCTGTATGAATGGTTATACCGTGTTTCTCATACGTTGTTTCTGACTCCAGTAGCAAGCTACATGTTAGGTTTTTTGCTACTAATTTACTAAATAAGATTAAGTCCTCTATAGGTTGCTGGCAGAATTTCAAATGCTTAAGGTTGTCCATGTTATAGCCCGTACCTTGCAATAATGAAGTGACTTGCAATTTTGAAGACAATTACACTCCACCACAGAGAGGAAGTGGGAATGCGTCCTGTGCCTGGAGTTTGTGGAAACTGTTTCACAATGACTTTTTTTTTGAGAGTGGCATGGTGTAAAAATACCTCAGGGTATGCTGTGTATCTCCCATTTTTTTCTGATTTACAACAGCAATAAGCACTGCATTCCTGGAATATTAGCAGAAATATTCAGATAATGACTTGGGTAATAAAAGGGATGATTTTATCCTTTGTTCACTGTGGAGATCACTGTCATTAGACTGCTAAGGCTTTGAGGTCATTCACTGTGGTAAGAAAAAGAAGACAGAGGTAAACAATGGAAGGAAAAAGGAAGTGGCATGTTCAATGCAAATAGGCAACTGCGAGACTTGGGACATTAATGAACAAACTGCTGAATTTTTATGAGTTTAAGAAGTAAACATCCTCAGCAATCCATTATATTTCCATAGCTCAGGCAGCAGAAGGGAGAGTGCTCAGCTCACTCTGGTCTTTCAGCTCAGACTGTCAAGGAAAATGGCTTTTGGCTGGAGGGCTGGAATTTGTGCTGAGGTGCTGTGGCTCAGATGGCTTTCCTGGGCTGGAGGTTGCCACAAAGAGGTGAAAAATGGGGCAGGAACAGAAACCATGGCTGTAATATTTGCCAAAGTTCACCTCTCATTCCTCAGAACACCAGATAAACCAACAAATAATATATAAAATCACTGGTGTTGTCTGTAAGCAGTGTTTTTATGTATTCAAATATGGGGAAAGTGGATTATAACTTCATTTACAGGCAAGTAGAAGGGGGATGAAATATTTCTTTCTGCTCTCCACAAGGCAATAAAGAAATTATGGTAATTCCAAAAAGTCTGTCTCTCTCAGCCCTTTCTAAAATGCTTAATATTTCTTAAGGCATGGCCTTATGAATAAAATCGGGGTAATTCTAGGTTGGTATAACTCATCTTTTCCTTTGGTCTATCAGCCTGTACACTACAGCCATCTAGAGCCTTCTAGACAAAACAGAAATTACATCTCAGCAGGTGTCCTCAAGGTACTGGAAAGGAGCAGAGTCTGACTGATTTAAGGAACTGAGTGAAAAATAACACTATGGATGGCACAGCAGCAAAGATCAGAGTAGACTCATCCCTGAATTTGACTGCTTTGTATTTGAGTGAGGCTGGCTGACTGAAATTATAATTCAAGTTACTCAACTGAAGCATCAAAAGCAGCCCCGACATCTAAATGTCAGTATTGTTCACACAATTTTTCTAATTTACATTGACAGGCATTTTGAACCTGTGCTACACTTCAATCCCTGTTGGGATGCCAATAAAGGCAGGTAGAAAATAGAAATGTCCACAGGAAGAGAGCAGTTATGTTTTAAAACTGGTATCAGCATTTCTAGGAAGACTTTTTATCTCCTTTTGCTGAGTTCCATGCTTAGGAGAAGCTATCAATTCCAAAAGGTAAGAGAAATACATCATGTGAAATGCAAAAGTTTTGGTTTGGAAATTCATGAAAGAGTCAGTCTGAAGTGTTTTATTTAAATTATGTAGATTAGACATGGATTTTTTTTCCCTATTTGCTTTGAGGAAGCAGTAATTTCTCATTAAGATAAAACATTTCTAGTATTAACAGCCTTCAGCTGAAAGAAAAGAGAAAACATTTAGTAAGAAGAAAGCTTTAAACCTTTTGAGATTTCATGCACTCTTCAGTAAGATGAAAGTAACATTTTTAAGTCTTAGGCTCACATAGAAACATTTTGAGGTGTGCTGTTACCACATCTCATCAGCTTTTGCACTCCAGAGCCATTTCAAATCTTATTGTGGTATGTTTGGCAACACACTTAAAAGATTACCACTTAATCTAGTTAAGTAAGTTTGACTTCAAGCAAGTGTCTGTCTGTCCATCCAGCTGCTTATTACTTTTTGTTTCTTTGGAAAAGAAAGGAAATGAAAATCATTGAGGAAAAAATGGGACAACAAAGTCTGATCTTATTCAGTTTTTCTTGCAGCTGTGAATTTTACTAGACAGACTTTTTAGTAGATGGATTATTGCCATTAATTCCAGTGGGAGCAAGGCTGTTTCCGGAATGCCTCATTTTCTATGGTTGACTTTATTTTAAATGAAAAATGTTTCTGGCTTTGAAGAACCAAAGTGAAAGAAAGTTTTGCCCTCAAGTTCAAAGGCTGCCTAATGGAATCTGACATGTCACATTTCCAGTTACTGTGGGGATGAAGAGAGGAGGTGGAGATGCACTTTAAGAAGGTGATAAGCACCTACAGGTATAGCAGTCATCTTTATGTGACAGAGGAGTAGCTACCCCACTGCACAGCAGTCTTCTCTCTTGCCATTCAGAATGTAACTCTACCTAGTCCAGATCTTGACTATGCTATCAGTTACTGTAGCCCGTACAAGTTTGAATTCCATGGATAACTACACAGATATTCTAGACTTGTACCCAGAGACTGCAGCCATCTAGGGTCTGAACTCCAAATCCTCCAGTTTCTCATGTAGTTTGCTAAACATCCCACACTTTTCATTTTGCAGCATTGGACTTGCAGAGACAGAGCACTAATGAAAGACAGAAGGTAAATAGGAGAATAAAGAGAGTGGCAAAATGTACTAGAGAATGGAAGTAAGGTTTTACGGATTGCCTTAACTCTAGCATTTCTTAATTTTTCACCTTACGTTCTTCTGTAGAATCATTAATTCCCTTGGGTTTTGAAGTGAAAAAAGTAAGTAAAACTTGAAAAGATGACACTGGTCTGTATGGTAGGAATAGAAACAGCCACTAAAAATTCTACTGGTTAGCTCTGAAGACAGAGCACTAGTGCACCTTCTGTTGTTCATAGAGGGGTTGATTCAAAGTCCATCAAACGTGATGGGAATATTTCTACTGACTCCAAAGGTCTCTAGTGCTCATTCTGTGTGCACTGAGCTTCTAGTGTTCATACTTCATAACACAGAATAGTGGAAAATAATTTTCCAAAAAAATATTTTTTTTTAATTCAAAATTTGTGGCATGGGCCCAGGGTACTTAAAATCTTTGTAACCTTCAGTGGATTTCACCAGAACACTAGCCGAGTTAACAGAACCTCATTTCTGCCTTACCTTCAGTTTTCACACTTTGAGATACCAGACTTACTAAAAAAAAAACCCAAACAAAACAGTTGCAAACATTTTTTGTAACCACAAACAGTGTATGTTAACTTTTTCATTAAACAAAAGCAACAGTGAGTTGGGAGTTTTCTGTTTGCTTACTTTTTCAATCAGGAGATCTTAAACTGCTTTGCACAGGACAGCAATACTTCATAGTTGGGAAAGTTACTGCAAACTTGTTCAGTAAGCTCAAAAGTGGGAATAGAATACAGGTTTATTAGATCCCTTCCTGCAGCTCTGACCACTAGACATTGCTACTGTCTAGTTCATATTGAGGAAAAGCTTAGACACATTAGCTCAGAATTAACAGTGCAGTTTCTGCAGGGGGGAGGAACTAGGCTTTGGAAGTTTGACAATGCAAGAAATGGAAAAAGACTTTTACAATGGAAATTCTTATGCTACTGCTACTCATTCTTTCTATATACACGAAGGTATGTCTTGAAATAATTAAAGATAATTAAGTTGTTATACTGCTATTTTAAACATTAAGATTTCATTTGCATTAATAATTACCTGCATGTATGTACATGGTGTGATCCCTGCAAAACTTAGCAATTGTGCTTGGCTTAGAGAGCAATAACAGTAAAACATTGCCTGAAGGAAAGATATTGAATTTGAATTTATTTTACTTAAGCAGAATATCAATTTTGATTTTTTTTCTACACAGCTTCACTATTTTCACACTAGATTTTGTGCATTTTCTTCACTGTGGAAGGTATAACTAACTTTGTTGCAACAGCAACATACTGGTAAACAACTCTTTTATGTTTATGTTTCCACCCTCTGTTGCAGTCTGGGTCTTGTTTTTGTCTCCCATATAATGCAAGAGACACCTTCAAAACCACATTCTTTTCTATGTCCTTTCCCTAAAGAAAACCCGATAAAGTTGCCATCAACTGCCTTTTAGCTCTCCAACTGCCTTTTAACTCTCCATCCTTTTCCACTACCTGTGATAGAAATCAGTGGTGATGTTCAGCTTGGTGCATTTTCTGCCATAAAATCCCACCCAGTAGTGAAGAAAATGGAAGAAATCAGAGGGAAGTCAAAATAGAGCGATAACATGAAATGAAAGACTTGTATTAGCAAAGCAATGACCCTAAAATATCTTCTCTCATCTATATGCTAAACATTTGGATTGCACTTTCAGTTAACAAATTCTTGGAGCCTTCTATTCACTGTAAAAATAAGCACCACAAATGCAGCCAAGCTAGTCCATTTAAATAAGCATGGAAATGAGACTATTTCACCAGGTAGACAAATATTGTAAATATTTATACTTGAATAACAACAACAAAAACCTACAGAGACCAACTACAGAGAGACATCTCATGCATGCATGCGTAAATGTGTTTTCACCTATGATCTGTAGTGGATGTTAATAGCAAGAATGCATTGAATCTTAATTGTTACTACTATCCTTATTTCAGATCTCAAATAATAAAGGACACCTGAATCATCTGCTCGTGATACCAGCTTGTAGGAGAGCTCTGCAGGCTAAAATTGCTACCTTCCTAGGAACAGATTATATTGATAATACTGAAAATATTGAATTAAAGATATTCTTAACAAATGTTCCTCTGATGTATTCTAAGAGGACTTCAGAGTCCTATCTTTTGACCATGCATAGAGCTCTAGAAAACAGCTATCATATAACTCCTCTGTTATACTAGCTGAAACTTCACAGACCTCAATGAGAGGGCTTTGCCTTATTGTATACCCTATTTAACAGGAATGAAGCCCATAGAGATAAGTCAGTCAAGAATTTTTGCCTTCAGAGTCGCAGGCTGTCTTGTTGGGGTTTTTTTGGTTTCCCCCCACCCCCAAGAGCTGGATTTGGCTGAAGAGATGAGAATTTTTAAAAGAACTTGCTCACTTAAAATAACATATCCCGCTAACTTAAATTGTTATACAAAAAGTCAGATGGGCTTTGGCAGTAAGTTCAGACAGCCTGTGTTGTACTGAAGAGCACATCCTGTTCTCTGCACTAAGATATCTGACATGTCTGGACTCATACCTTAAAAGCTACTGTATTAGTGTCAGGAGAACGTAGGACACGTTCCTACTTTTTGTAGGAGATGGAAATGAGAGAAAATAATCGATCTTTTCTAGTGTACACTACGTGTGACTGAAGCCTGGAAAATAGCTGGATAGATCCTGCAGTTATAAATAATGAAATGAAATGATCTGATCTTTTTTATTATTAAACAATATATCCATCAATTTTCACTATCCTGATGCTGAACTTAATCTAAGAGAAAGCTAAGACATTACAATAACGACAGGAAGAATCATATGGAAAAGAAACTTAAAGAAGAAATATGTGAAAAGTCAGTCTGACAGCACTAAAATCATAAAAAAGATAAGGGAAAATAGAAATTTAAAAGAACTGACAATTGCACTGATGCTGTTTCAGTATGTGATACTCATATGGAAGACTGAAAGAACAGATGGCAGTGAGAATGAATCCAACAGCCATTCAACATACACTTATTTGTGCCCCTAGAGACTATTGTTAATTTTTTTCCTTATCCCTTAGCACTGAGAAGGGTAGGGATAGGGGTACTCTGTTACTGCTCTAGCAATTTTGTCTCCTTCTCTATCACCTAAGCAGAGTTATCAATACTAGAGACAGGCCTAAACTGTTTGATTAAGATCATGATCTGCATTTCAAATAGTCAACACTTAAAACTATTGTTTGGAAGGGGATTTTTGTATTCAGTGATGTATGGTTATCTATGGATATAGAGATGCATGGGCAAAGTGTGAAACTTGAATCTGGGTTGGACTCTGAACACTGTAGTGTTTGGGGACTAAACAGGTGGTGTACACTTGTAGTTTGGTTCAGACTACTCAGTAAGGATATATATGGAGGTACAACATGTAACGATATAAAACAGTTCATAAACTATATATCTTGATTGCTTTTTAAAATTAGAGAAAGGTAGGTACAACATGAAGAAGGGACAGAGGAATCCTAGTGCAATAGCTGTGCCTCTCGAGAAATGGATCATACAAATCAAATACTCTCCCAGGCATCTACTGTACTGGTCAATACATGGTGTACGATAATCTGAAGTGATGGGGGACATCTGGTCTGAAATGTCTGGGTTTTAACAAGTAGAATTAATTCAAGTTAAAAAACAATAATCACTTCTATGACTTATAGATATACTTTTATGCCATGTTAAGCAACAGTCCTAAAACACCTCCTCCTCCTCAAAAAACTCAAAGAAAACAAAAAGAACCCCTTGGGCGATGAGGTGAAGCTACTGCAATGAAAATACATGCCGGCCTTCCCAGTCTATAAACATACAATAGAAATTTCTCACTGTTATCTAGAACCATCTGGAAGCTGATTCACAGGAATGGTGAAATAAAAGCAAGATGGCAGTGAAAGGTAATGCAGGCATCTGTTACAGATATTTCAGCTACTTATGCCACTACTGACTGATTCTTCACGAAGGGTTGATTGCTCTCATTTCCAGTGGCTTAGGAAGATGTCAACCTCTTAGCCAACATTAAAAAAATACAGATGAGACCTGCTAGTAGTGAGCCAGCTTGCCATATCTGGAAAATATTTCCTTCTCAGTGCAGCTGAGAACAGATGAGTGACCATAAAGGGCCAAAATAGTATTTTGAGGATATCAATTAAGTTGGGAGCACTGTGTGAGCTACAGTTTATCGTGTACCTGTCCTGCACTCTTCTGATGGAGCTGTGCTTCTAGGTCCTTATTTCAGTTAGCACCAGCATCGTTGACTTGCATCTGCTAAAAAGAGGGAAAGGAAGTGGGGAGATGAATTGCTTTAGTTCCCGTAAAGACCACGAGAGGTCACTCCAGCTATCTAGACCACAATTTCTCACAGCGTTTCAAAGGATTTGCTAGAAAGGACTGCCTGTTCCTCTCTGAGCTTGGGAAAATTACCTTTTCCAAACAAACAAATGGTTTCCATCACCTGAATGCATTTCAAAGGTTATTTACAATTGATTCATAAAATAAAGAAGCTTAAGGAAGGCTTTGTATGAATTAAATATTTTACTGATAAAAAACCCCCCCAAAAACAAAAAAACAAATGGAAGACTGTACAAATACGAAATACTTGGATTTGAATTCTAACACACACAGACACACAAAGGCAGCATCATGTCTTCAGACGTGAAGAACTGAAGGTCTCCCTTCCTACCTCTCTTGCTCCCTCCTCCCCTTCACTGCTTTGTGCACCCTTGATACAAGTTTGAAAAGAAACGGGCTGGCAAACACAGTGCTTTATTCTTCCCTTTATTGTGCCAAGCAAGATAAGAGATGGTAGCTGTATGAGCAGGCTCTAGTGATTTGTGACAACTACAAGTTTTTCCCAACAGGAAGTCAACAGACAGTGTTTCAAGTTTTCTATCTTTGAGGTGCCTGAACAGTACAAAGCCAACAAATCCTTATAAGACTTGCCCCTCTAAAAGCAAAAAAGCAAGCAAATAAATTACATTCTAAACAAATCTCAAAGCTATGCTACTGTTCAAAATCACATCTAGAGATGCCTAGAGCTCAATTTTTGTCTTAACTTTGATTTGATGAAGCATCACTTTGACCACTTGCCAGTTATACCATGAATTTGCTACACTGGAAAGATAGCAAAGCTAAAGTCCTGGGCTCCTGGGCCTCTGTTTATTCTGAGAAGCCTACTGTACACACAGCCAATGCACCACACAGCTTACTTAGAAAAACTTTAACTCCGTCCTACTGCCAGTTAGTCTTTTAGCCCTATCGCTTTCCTTGATACTGTCATCACATCTACCTGACATGATGGTAAGCTTTGCAATGCAATCAGTTGTTTGCTTAGACTGAGATCTCTGGTCAGCAAATAGTATGGTAATGTAACAACATAGCTTCATAGAGCTTCAGACCAGGAGGCATGACATTGACCCTTGGTTACCTACACAGCACAATTTTTCTAATTTCGGATCGAGCAGACCATCAGATCTGTTTGATAATACACACAAGGCTGAAAGAAAGATTTCACATAAAGAATTCATCACAGTTTAGGTACGCTATTGAAAAAGTGAAATCCTTAGTGTGAAAAAGTGAAATCCTTTTTAGCACACATTACTCAGAAGTTGGCCATGGACCTGGGTGTAGGACTCTCAAATCCACCTCCAAATCTTAGTTTAGTTCTCTGTGTGAGCCATTACAACTCTTCAGTCAGCATGATCTACCTGATAATCATACCATACCTGCTGTACACCTAGAGTTCTCCAAGCATATCTGATACTAATTATGCATCTTGTCAAATCAAAATGAAGCAAAATATTTCTTCTGTGAGAGAAGATGCCTCCAAAAAAGCACAATGCAAAGAATGAGATAATGAGTTTGTACGTCAGCCATGAGATTCACATAAAAATGTATTCCTAGTGCTTGTAAAAACAACCGGAACATGAGCTCTCTGTCAGGCCTACTTCTGTGTAATATACTTTGTAGTTTGGAAGAAAAATAGCTTAATTCTAACTGCAGTCATACAGAGTCATCCATGAATAAGCAACTCATAGAAAGATATCTTTATGATGTTTTCTCTGCGGGTTGGATTGCTCTCACTCTCCAGCGTTAGCATAAACTGTGGCAACTAATGCATACCCTGAGCTACTGCTGAATGAAAGACAATACAAAAATCTGATGAAATTTTATTTGATTAAAATGTTTTATTTAATAATCCAACATCTACCACTGTTGTACAATTACACAATGGCAACCAGATTCTGATAATGGAGTTTGGATTTTTCAATGAAATTGATAAGTAGAACTTCTTTTAAGTGATACTTTCAAGTCATTTTTTCTTTGCAATTAGCTCTAATGCATGAAGAACATTTAGTACTGTAAAATGAAACGAATGAATGTGGACTTTACCAAAGACTAAAACTCCCTGTATCATATGAACTCTATATATCAGAAAGACAGCTGATGAATAACTCTGATATAGTGCATATGGTAGAAATGGCAACCACTCAACCCTCCAGCACTGGGTGAACCTCAGAACGTTTGAAAGTTTTGTTTTGATCACCTTCCAGAAAATGAAATTTTCTCAACATAGTCCAACCTCTTTGAGTCTATAAATCAAATATGTTATGAATAGGTTTTCTTGTAACACTTTTGACACTTCCTGGTTTCAGACAAGTTGAAAATGCCACGAGAAGAGTCTTAGAACTAGTATGTTCTCATTTTTATTTTATTGGAAATTACTCATTTACCAACACACTAGAGTTCACCATATCAATCTCATGGTGTGCAGGGATGCAAGGAATGCAAACAGGCTTTGACTGCTGACATTTCAATTGGCTTGTGGGATTAAAATCCTATGCAGTTTAGAATTTTTGGTTTCAGTGAAGCTCACAATTCTGCACTGTATTATGGAAACTTTTTTTAAAAAATTGCCAAGAGAAGTTGCCAATCACATCTAGATTTGCTGCAAAAATTGTTCATATTTGTTGCTCATAAGGACTCAAGTTTTATCTTCAGTCTGGTCTAAAACCTTATGTGCTGGCATTTGCCATACCCACTGGACTGTATTCCTGGGAGACATAGCTATCAGACCTGTCACTTCTTCTTCCTCACCCTCCTCCTCCTGTTTTTCTAGAAGTACTATAGTTCATCACTCTCAAACTAAAATGGTTAAATTTTACCTTATTCCTTCCTTAATTTTCAGAGGCTGCTCACCCACGGGCTATTTTCTGCTCCAGAGAGAAAGGAACTACTTTTCCCTTTGCATTCATGTCAAGGATCTGGAGAGCTTGTGTGAATGCAAGAATTGTCATGCCTGTGTCAGCTGAGTTACAATAAGCTACAGTCCCCCTCTTCAGGTCTTTAACTTCTTTTCCAAACATTGACCAGATAAAGCCCTTATTAACGAAAGTATGTATGGCTGAGTGTTGATGAGGACAAGGTGTCTCACAGAGACAGGATAACCTACTTTGCTGAAAAAGCACCAACTTAGTGTGGGTATTATGAGCAAAGATGATGTGCAGTTGCTACTAGTGTCTTTTCAAAAACACTGCTGGACTGAGCACATACAGGAAAATCTGTAAGAGTTTTACTTTCACTAAGCCTGAAGAATGACTGCAAGATTTTTTTTCTCCTACACCAGTGGATCTGCCTCTTCTGTGAATACTCTTCAAAGGCAATTATCAGCCATACTCTGTATTTCAGAAAATGTATAAATAGTCCTGGAAAAATCTTGTGCTAATTTTGCTGTTTCCTTAGAAGGTCAAGTTCAGGCATCTCTAAACTTTGCAGCTCACATCTTAACCGAACAGTAAAATTTAAGCTTCTAAAGGCGTGCACAGCTGTAATCCAGCCTCTGGTTTCTAGGGACCAAAGGTCAGCACATTAATCTATTTGGGATAATTCATAGAATCTCTTTGGAGAAAAGAAAAACATTAACATAAAAATAAGCCATGTTTCCTGAAAATGAATCAGAACATTTTATGATATAAAACAGCATCCCAATGATGACCCAAAACAATTACTTTAGTATGTTCAGGCTCAGGCTTACTCTACTCTGTTTCACTTTAGGTATTGCAGCTCTTTTGTTAAAATAATTTTTTGGAATAAGTAGTTTTGCTCTGATTATGAAGTCAGTTGCTTTGAAAAGTAGGAAAAAAACCCCAAGAAATGTTTCTGAACAGCTGTGATATGAAAATAATCAAACCATCTCCCACTGCATCATAAACAGCAATAAAACCTTTAATAACAATAAAAATGTGTGTGAAAATCTGTTGTTCCTACCACATTTGAAAATGACTGACATTAGTTTGCAAGGGAGTGTAAGAGGTTTTTAACAAATGCTTTTTGAAGTGGGTGTTAGTAAAGCATTACAGAACTTTGCAGAACCCAGCCTCAAATGTCTAAAGTTGAAGCTGACATAATTTATATAATTTACATCAAAGATAGATTATTCTTAGACAGTATTTTCACCTAGCTTCCCTTCTTCACTAGGTTTAATTATTTCTGTTTTAAATACTGCTTCTTGCTATTTTTGCATAACAATATATGGAGGTAACTGTTCTAATGTACAGTGATAAAATTTCCAGTTTACAAAACAAGAGCTGCCCAGCAATGACAAAAAGAATGTAAAGAAATAATCTATATTAGAATATGAGAGCAGGAAGGGGTTTTAATTTTCAGATGGTGGGGTTTCGCTCATGGCAGTTCTCTGCTACCGCCTGTGTATTTCATATACTAACAGAGACATGGAACTGATTTAGATGTGAAGTTCATTGTTAAGCTTGGGCTTACTGTCAAATTAATTCAGTTATTGCTCATAATGTTAATGCCACTGATGTAAAGAGCATAACTGAGAGCAAGAGCAAAAGATGAAGCATGTGCATGTGCTTGCATGTGTGTATTTACATCTGTTCACGTGTGTTAAGGGGACTTCTTAACCTATCCAGGTTTGTTTTCTCAGCTGGTGAAAGACGTGATAGCTGTGACACTTACACTATCCCCTAAAAAAGATTATAAATGGCCCAACTGTCATCTTCTCCTCTCTTCCTCTTCCTCCAAATTCTCCAAAAACTCCAAAATCCAAATCTGGGTGAGACACAAGACCTGGATTGACACAGGCACAACTGAACAGGCATGTGGCAGGAAGCCTAAAATACTTCGGAGGTTTTGTGGGTGAATATTCCCTTCTGGCTTAAGAACTGCATAAAAAAAAAGTAACTTTGTTTTTAAACCATGAATCATTGTGATTCTGGTGACAGGAATAAACCCATTGCAAAGAGGTGATGACCTAGAGAAGATATTTTCCATAAAGCTAAATAAAAAAAGTATGATTAGCACATTTCCAAATATAAGAACAAAGCTAGTGGGGAATCATACAAGTTCTGAGGAACATCAAGTTGCATGCAGGGCAGCCAGTGCCATGGAAAAATATGCTCTTTGCATCCATCACAAATTTTGTGGAAATGTTCCATAAGCACGAATGAACTGCAGTAGCTGTTCAGGGACTTGATTAGTATGGATCCATTGTCTCCAAGGTGCTTGGCTGTGGTGTGTTTTTACTGCTATGGAGAAGGACTGCTGAGAAGGCATATTCCAGAAGAGATTTCTTCTGCTGTGTGGTACCTTCCATAGGGGATCCACCAAGTCAATGAGAATTTTGCATGGCACAGCATCATTAAATATCCAAGGATTAATTCATTTGCCTCACTATGAACTTGGTAGAACTATGAAGAAAAATGAATGATGAAGATGACAGAAAGATCTTTTCTGAATCCCTGTGCTGTCATGCAACATGGATAAATAATGAGAAATAAGTTCTTGGCAAATGCTAAGTTTGGCTCCTGAGAGCTTAGACATAATGGTAATATGATATTCAAAGAGTGCAGTGCTCAGTCAATTAGATGAATAGCCTGCTTTTGCTCGTCCTTGTCCAATAAATTTGAGAACAAATGACATTAAAGAAACCCAATTATTTCTGCAAACTAGGTACTGGAACCTGGCAGATGACTGAGGGATATTAAATGATCCTTCACAGACATGCTGGTTTGGAAGGGGGAGCTGTTTAATTGCAATGCAGTGTTAAACAAGGCAAGAAATGCCTCATGTAGCTACAGAGTTAATCCAAAACCTTGTTTTGTTGCCTTTGCTCTGCTGAAAAGCTCAGCTACTTATTAGCCCTAAATCAGACTTGTCAAAATGCAGAAACCTGTTGGTCTTTTCTGCCTAGTGCTATGTGCTATATAGAATTCCTGTTCTACTACCCTAAAGATAGCACACAAATAAGCTTTAACTAATAACGTTTGATCAATACACTTATATGAGCATGATCTCTTCCAACTGCCAGCTGCCTTAAGGCCACAAAGGGCAAGACAATATAAAAAACCAAAATTGACTTGTGCTAATTCCATATTAATTAAGCTTCTCTTGACCTGTCTTGTGTATTCTTAAGGAGACAATGGAAGATCTTTGCATGCAGAGCAGCAAACATGCTCTTTTGGGATAATTTCAATAATCTCACTATATCAGGAAGATTCATGCCCTGAATTCATGCCCTTAATCAAGTTGCAGCATGTTAGGGCAATCTAGAGAGGGTGAATAAAGCTATTATTCATTTCTGCACGAAAGCCAATATTACAGCTTAGCACAAGGCAAAGGGTACAAATTTATATGTGCTCAACTACAAGCCTTTTTTTCCTCCACTGTACAGAATATACGATCCCTGTTTCTTTACGCTCTATCATAACTTTTTAGGCTTGAAATATTTTCCCTGTTATTCACACATATACTATTGTAATAAATGTAAACTGAGAATCCAGCTATCAATAGGCCAATCTCTTAAAGGTTTGTTTATGGCTGAGGTAAACACATCAGCAAATATAAGGCTGTCAGCTTGTATGTTGCCCAAACACCATCAGCTCATGCCTCTACCTGAGGTAAGGCAGTGGCCTCTTATAGTGATTGATTTGGGCCATTAGCTCCAAATCAAAGTCGGTTTCAGTTCATCCATCTTTCTAGAACCTCAGCAAAAATGTTATTTGAAAATAAACACTGGCTCTTCGCCTCTTTTGTCAAAAGAGCAGCAGGGAGCTGATCGACATGTCACTAACTACATCTCCATTTCTGCTGCCACAGCAGCAGCCTCCTGGAAGCCACGCTGCTGAATTTAGGTATTTTGACTACTTACAGTCCCAAAGTGCAGGTCTGGCGGAGGAGAGATTGCACTTCTTTCCAGTAGCACTGAAAAAAGGTTTCTCATAAAGTCAAGTCTGCTGAACGTAAAAAGCAGACTTTGATACTTAATCCCTCAGTCCAGCTGACCAACATTTGACTCGAGATCAGGAAGTGGAGGGAAAAGGCATTTTTAAACCACGTTTGCAAAGCCTGGAGTATCAAAGCAATAACTGCCAACAAAATAAAGCACCTGGGGGATAGCTCTATAACCTACAGCAGCGTGACCCTGATCCCACTTTGGGTGCTGAACACATAGGGATTCACAGGACACTGTAACCATGGTGCTACCTAGGCTTGACCTACAACAGAAATCAAGGTGACCTGGAATAGAAGTGACTTTGCATCCCTTGAGGATTGCTCTAACAAAGGACAGGTTTACAAATGGCTGGTTAAAATGGAGTTTGCCACTGGAGTCTGTCCAAGGGCCTGGCCTGAACACAATTAATTCAGAGCAGCATCTCTGTCTGCCAGATCTATGTTTGTAATGATAGGCCTGCAGTATCAAGTGTTTGCAGGTGCTTGAATCAAGGATTAATTCTGGGGACGAGATTTAACATTTGTTAATTACCAAAGTTCTGTCTGCCATACCCTAGGCAAGCTGAGTGCCAGGGTAGGTCCAAGCCCCAGCTTGATGGATGCAGAAGCTCACCAACCTATCACTGCAGAATTGTGTCATGTACTGAGGGGAGGCCTCTAAAATGACTGCTATTTACATGTTTTGTGATGCTTCAGACATTCTTCTTTTTGCTCAATTTTCCTTACAATTTAGAAAATTGTCTTTTTAAAAATGGTACTCTGCTGCTGCAAGCACCTGCAGCTCAATGGTTTTGGGGTTTGTTTTTTTTTTTTGGTTTATAGCTGTTCACATTATGTTTTCACACATTTGACTGAAAGACTCCTCTCAAAAAACGTATGAATCAATACTGGAATTGGGTATTCAAGTGTGGCGGATTACCCCACAGCCCCTTCTTCTCCAGTGTCTCTTTAATGCTGATTCTGCATAACCTGCCTCTCCTTGACTGCCCTCCCCCAGCTCTGATCTGACTGGAGGCAGGGGGGCCTCTGAGACAGTGTGGGTTATCTGAGGACTCCCTCTCCAGAGCCTTACTACTAAGAGAGGGCAGTTTATGCTTGTGGAAGTACAGTAATTATTTAAAAGAAGTATTTTTTGATGGGGCCTTGTTACCCTAAGAGTCTTTTTTCCTTTGCCTGTCTTCATCGAGAACAATGGCAAATTTCCAGCTTTTTTTTTTTTTTTTTTGACTGGGAATGGGCATGCTCTGAAATCCAAACAAGCTAATTGTTAGTAACTTCTGATGTAAGGAGCTAAATAAATGTGATGGGGAGAAGCCACCAAAGCTTGGGCTAGCTTCACTGCTAGGCTTAGGCATTAGAAAGAGAAAAGGTTTCTTTGTACACCTCATTGGATAAATACATGTTGTGAACTGCAGTCAGTATTTTTCTTTAGCATTTTAGGAGCTGATAATTGTTAACAGGAGGCCTTACAAGGGAAGACTCAATGCTCTGGCTTATCCTTCTGGGCTACTGATTGGCTTGTCTCTGTAGGAAGACATGGAGAGACCTCCTCCTGCCTTCTGTTGAGAAAAAAAAGGATTTAGCACAAATTGAGAAGTCACCTCATACAGAGTGTCGAAAGTGACCTCATTGTAGCTGGTGCAGCCAGCTGAAGTCTGCTGGATCCTGCCATGTTTTGCTGGGTCAGATTCCTTGCCTTTTGTTATTTGAGCTTCCTTCTGAGAGCCTGGGCTGCCTAAAGGGGTAACACGACATTCCCTTTCTTTGCCCTTTAATCCAATCAGAGGGGCCTTGCTTTCTCACAGAGGGCTGAGATACACACTAAGGTTAGCTGAGCAGCTGTGAAAGTGAGGTGAAGATTAAGACTTTGACTCTGATCATACATTTCAATATGAATGAAGCCAATAAAAGGGAGATTATCTTTCTTGCTACTTTCCAAATTTCTTACCCTGAGGCAGCACTGTTTACACAAAGCTTGATGCAGTTGTCATATCTTTGCCCTATCAGGTGCAGAAACGTTTGGTCTTCATCTTAAAAATATATTTGGGGAGAGTAGGCAGGAAGAGAGGAGGAGAAAAAAGTGAGGGAAGGTCAGTTTTGGATGGTAGCAGATGGGAGCATGTCAAGTAAGAAATGCAAAAGTACTCTTCTGGTTGCAGTCTGGCACTTCAAAGCAAAATGAAGAGGCATTTCAAAGAGGATACACATTATCTGATTAAGATTCAGCTTCCTGGATGAAATGTGCATACAATTATTAGCATGATGATAGTAGGTTTCATAAGAGAAGTTTATTATCTCTTTGTTATTGGTTCTTATTAGCAGTGGATTCAGCCTCCTACCATATGTATGAACTTCCACTCTTTTTTTCAATTTGCATATATTGATGTCCAAAACTAGCTGTATCCTTTCAGTTTTGAATACAAATCAGCATCACATGGGAGGTCTGTCCCCAGATTTGGGGTATGTAGAGAAGTTGTACTCAGACAGTACTTACACAGTACCTTCTTTGCATCTCTTATTGAGGCTTTCTGCCTTCCTGCCCTCTTAGGATTAAGTTCTTACGATGAGGGTGGTGAAACACTGGGAACACTGGTTGCCCAGAGAGGCAGTAGATGCCCCATCCCTGGAAACATTCAAGGTCAGGTTGGACGGGGCTCTGAGCAACCCGATCTAGTTGAAGATGTCCCTGCTCACTGCAGGAGGGTTGGACTAGATGACCTTTAAAGGTCCCTTCCAAACCGAACTATTCTATGATGCTATGAAGACTCAACATGCACTCAAATACAGGACTTTACCACTTGCCTTATTTCCTCACACTGTTACTAACAGTTGTGACACTCAGGCTTTTTAAACCTCCTGATTTTATATTCAGTGTCTTTAGAGACAGGTCTGCTAATATTCCTCAACTTTCTCTTCTTCAGTCCTGCTGAGGACCAGGAGGAAGACTTACTGCCTATATAAAACAGGCATATTCTACATGACTTTCTGTGGGGGCCATGAATAGCCTGTCTTCGAAGCTTGCCAGGGACTTTTCACTACTTTTCACCCAGCTAAACGGAGATATTTCCAATCAGATCGCAGAAAGAACTTTAGGAATTCAAAGCCTGGACATAGCCCTGCATTTTGCCACAGTTCACCTTGCAAATCATGTTGCAAAAACATAATCCTTAAAAACTTAGAATCAAGTGGTGTCAAACCTTGTTCCCAGTCACAACAAATTTCTGAGGAGTTCAATGGAGATGCTTTTGTAAATCCAAACTTGACGCCAAGAGCAGAGACAATCCAGTTCCTACAGGTTTTACTTTTTTTTTCCCCCAAAGGCTTTGTAGAAAATGATGAGAAGTGTGAGACACAACACAGAAGGTCCCATTCTGAATCAGATCAGCAGTCCATTCTGCCCAGAGCCTTTCCCTCAGCAGTAGTCAATGCCAGCTCTTTCTAAGTAAGGACGAACTGGTGGTCACAGATAAGCCTCTGCCATAGAAAATTGCCTCATACTCTCTTCAAGTAGGTTAACTAAGTCTAAACTCGTTTTCTCTCTTTTTCCCCTTGTCTTTTAAAAATGTTTACAATTGCAGACATAAGTACTTTTAAATGCAAATAATTATGCACTTCTTTCACAACCCTTCTATCTTGTGGAGAAGAGTTTCATAGGTTAATTACAATCTTGAATTACCAAAAGAAAGAAAGAAAAAAAAAAGCTGTACTGGCTCTAAATTTGCTGCCTTTTGATTCTAGGGAAGCTCCTTTACTCTGGTATCATGAAAGAAAGGACTCCAAAAGTTTCCTGTATTTACAGTGATCACTGCTTTCAACACCCTCATAGTTTCTCCTCCTCCTGTCTAAAAAGCAAGAGCACAAATTTAAGCAGCCCAGATCTTCTCTGTTCCTGTGTAAGAGTCAGTGCAAATCCATGAAATACGGACTTCATAATGCTTTCGTAATGCTTTCTATGTCTGAAGAATGAGACACTTAGTATTTAAAACATACCTAATTTTGGATTGCTATCATATTAGAGGTTATCAACAAAATAATGTCTTCTCCTACACAGTTGCATTTCATCTGTTTCTAGACATACCGCCTTCTCCAGCCAAAAGGCAGAACAGGTTTGAAAAAAGAGTTTAAACCACCTCAATGCAACCTTAGGTAAGGTGTCTCCATCAGACCTCTCTGAATGTAGCGTAAAGAGATATCACAAGCAATAAATATAAAATATAAGATATAAAACACTGAGCAAATTTGTTTATTCTTAAACTGGTCCCTTAGTCTTTCTGTTATTCTTTCCTTGGCACTGAGGGAGCTTTCTTTGCTTGGAGCAGTAAATATGTTTAAATACTTCCAATAGACCTGCTACATTGTTTAGTTTCTATCTTAACTCACATTTATATAAGAAATTGAACGATCTGTGGGGTTTTTTTCCCCTCCTATCTGAAGATTTCCTAGTGAGTCTACACTCCCAGTGGGACCATTCTGATTAAAAAAGATGAACTCAGTGCCTAGTGGACAGGTACTCATTTAACTAAGGCAGCCATTCAGCAGGTATCATCTGAAGCTCTGGTTAGATAAGAACTGATGAGGATGCAAATACTACATTATCCTTTCACACAAAGAGAAGGTCCATTTAGCCAACATCTTTACTATTCTCTGAATTTAAAGTCTTGCAGTAGTGAATATAATTCACACTTATTCCTGTGTAAATAAGAAATGCTTATGATTCTTTGTGTAAATACAAGTTAGGTTATTTTTAATGCTAATACGGAAGCTGTATTTATCTCCGTATTTATCAGGATTACCTTTTAACATTTTTTTTAAAAAGCAAATAATATTTGTAGTTGCATAAGGGAGCCAAGATGTGATGTCTTTTGGAGAAATGGAAGCAGAGAAGAATTACAGTAGAAATGTCACTAAGTTAAACTGACATTTTTGCTTTTTTTTTTTCCCCAAATAAATAATGGATTTTGAAAAACATCTATAAAGTGACTCTATTAAGGATGCCTTTTTATCATGCTATTTGCATGAAAGCATGTTTGTGTCCTTATGCAGCTTAGATTTACAATTTCTGCCTTGATACTGTGGTAAATTTGCTATCTTGACGTGATTATCACTTACTACCATTTAGACATGCTTTTCTCGGATTTTTCTGTGTTTTGCTTCTGTTACTTAAAATCAGATGTTGCAAGTTTTAAGACTGGTGCCATAGCTGGTCAGGTTTTAGATGAGTGTAAGAGGCTCCTGGAGTCTGATGGAAGTCACATAAGGCTTGTGTTTCCAAGATTCCTCACTGGATCTGGACTTGTCTGGTCTCTGGCTTGGAGTTCTTTGGATTCTCTTAAATACTGGTATTTTATAAGTCTACTAAGTGAACTGCATTTAAACTCACTGGTTTCTATGCCGGTCTTCAGTAACCATGAGGTGTTTGAAGAAAGAAGTTGAATGGGCATCTACTTCTTGGGCATTGTGCTGGGAAACAGGAAACCTGTTTTTAAAAAAATGATTTTATAAAATCTGGGAATCCCAAATGGAAAGAATTAGAATGCAAAGCCTACTGGGTGCTGGATAGAACAAGAGGAATACTAAAGGAATTTGTTTTCTTAGCATAGCATTATGTCAACTCAGAGGGAGAAAAATCACTTGGCTGCTTGACTCAAAATAGCTGGATGTGAAACCACTGGTGCCATCCACTACTTGATCCCACTGACAGATTTACTGCTTGCTGCAGAGCTGCTGCTGCTGCATGATGGAAATGGCAGGTGCACTCTGCTGCTAAAGAGGATTTCTGTCTCAAACTTCATCTCCATGCACACGTGTGACTAAGAGCAGCTAGAGGTCACAGGGGGACAGCTCAGTGTTTATAGTGACTTATGAAGAAATGTTGCTATTGTCTTTAATCTTCCCGAGGACAATCTCCTTGCTATCCCATGGTTGTATCTCAGGGCAGGGAGACTGACCAATTCAGTGGCACCTGAAATACACTAAAAATGAGAAAGTGGCAATAATTATTGGACAAATAAACAATAGGCATTGTGTACTATTTACCAAAGAAAAATATCTCTCACTTCTAAGAAAAATTTGGAATATAAACCTATTAAAATAGCATAGAGAAAAATCAACTGGAAACAATGGAAAAACTCTAAAATCCATTAAGTGGGGCCAAGTCATAGCCCAAAGTCTAGATAACCTCAAAGGCCTGAGACCACTAAAAATCTGAACCTGGATTTAAGCGGTGATATTAACTGAAGATACCTCTTCGTTACTATGTAGATAATTACTGTATCTCAGTATGTATCTCACAGACCACTCAGAATACAGTCCTTCTGCTTGTTCTGAGATGTTTGACTTGGCTATGAGTCTTTTGCAACTGAATTTCCACTTGTACCAATCAAAAAATCTCTTGCCTTCATCCTGGCTTGACTTTACATCCAGTTTGTAATTTCACTGAAGTAGAAAGACTGTATTTGGAGTGAATTAGGTTGAGATTGCTCCATTTTACTTTTATGTCAAAATAAACCCCCAAATCTCAGAATTCTTCACTTAAGGTCTTTTGAAGTCAGACTCAAGTCTTACAAATAAATTTTAGAACTATGTGCGGGTTTCAAATGCCCAATATTTGAAATACGTATACAGAGAGCACTAGACAGGTTGAGTGAGTGGAACTGGCCTTCTATTTTTATCTCCCCCAGATTTCTTCAAAGACTGGTCAATATAATTTCAATGAATTCTTGAGGCCAGCTTTGTAGCATAAAGATTCACTGGGACCAGATTCCAATCACCAATGATATTACCTTATTTTTTGGTAAGCACAATATAACAACATTGTGGCAGAAAATTATAATGACATTTACATACAAATTCGCCAGTGCACAGTGTCAGCAATCTTGCCCAGGATCCAGCAATACCAGGATGTTCCAATCAAGCCATGCAGTTCTCTCGTTAAATGAGCTAGCATTTCTTGCAGAGAAGGGTGAAACCAAAGATATCTTCAGAGCCAAAACCTAAGGACGAATCTTATCTTACACTATCTTATAGCTGTGTTATTTTACAATTTTCAGTGAAGTTCTTTCTATAAAGTAAATTGAGAATGACACCCCTAGGTTTTCATTCTGTCAGGTTTTTGTCATTACCCTTTCTGATTTAACATACAAGTTACAGGTAGCTTGTATATGTTTTCGATACCCACATAGTGTTCTGTTATCAGAAGGACAAGGACACTTGTATTTGTATTGCTCCTTTTTTGTTTGTCTCCTCACTGTCCTTCCAAACACCTGCCACTACAGAGAAAAGGCTGTGAGCAGCATGCGTGTGGCTTAAACAGGTACTCACGGGCTGCTGAAAGAGGGCCAGCAGGCACATTTGGTGTGCTGTACACTCACAACATTACCTCCGTTTGGCATTGCCCTCTATAATCGGTCATCATTTCTTTCATGAAACTCTGTCCTCTGTTTATTATTACTTTTTTATATGAGATGGTTATCTTTGCTCTGCACTGCGGGCTGTGTGCTACCATTCCAGGGCAGCGAGCAGAAGTCAGCTGCCCGAATGGCTTAGGCTTGCCCTGTGGCTTCACCGCTCTCTATCAATGGATAATTGTGCTGAAGGATGGCTGCCCATAGTGATCCCTTTTCCTGGGATGAGGGTAACGTGCAACTGACTTAAAACATGCAGTCCTGTCATGACTGGCAATACTGGGAAAAAAGTGACCGACTTTGAGATACTAAGCTATAAAACAGTCTGGCAGGTGGTGCCACTGAACTGACCCCATTTTTGACAGCACATTATCTGTTTTCCCCATTTCTAGGCTAGGGAAAGAGGAGGGGAGCTGCTTTCATTTGCATACATACTTTTTTAGTAGTTATGAACAAAAAATGCAAATCCAGATTCGAAAAAGTCTGCATGAAAAGTTTGATGTTTCCCATTACACCATTGCCAAACCATGGGAAGAGAAGAAATTAAGAGAAATAGAGCAACTGCTTGCTTAAAAGGAGTTGTAGTTGAGATGCAATTGTCAAGAAGGTCACTTTGATATTCTCCACCTATCCTCTGGTATTATTTATTCCCAGAAAAGACACAAAAAGCAGATTTCATGAACAGAACAAATGCCAGAAATGAGAATATGGCTCACTGTTTCTCTGGGATATTTTTGCTATAAACTAGAGACAAATACTTTTTACACCTTGCTGCTTAAAAATGCATCTATTCATACCACACATCCTTCTGCCACATGTCAAACCTTTCCTTTCTATCTGCAGCTGCCTAAGGAGGATCTCATGGAACTGGACTGTAATCTTTCTGTAGTAGTTCCACAGCAATTTCGATGTAATACATTAATCGTGCTGACAATCTGCAGTCTGTTTTGAGTTCTAAATCTCTGTAAAAAAATGATGCTAAGTCTAGAATAATCAGACATTTCCAAGTTTGATTGTGGTAAGTACAAACGTTCTGCAAATAATGTGTGGTATCTGCTCAAGCAGAAGGACAGGTCTGCTCAGCTAAGCAACAGGTTAGAGATATTCATAGGCAAAATCTAAACTTTTTATAGCCAAAGGAAGGCAGGATTTCTCTTCCAAAACCCAATTTCTGAGAACTTCAGAGTCTCAGACTGGGTTTTTACTATATTACAAATTAACAATGACTGACTCAACACAGAGGAAAGCCCCAGAAAGAGAGGTGCACATTTTCACTGATCATGGTACTGGTAATTTCAAATCCTACCTGTAGGGCTCATAAGCCACCAAGGCCAGTGCTCACTCTTATAGTTATGAATAAGCCATGAAAAATAGGCTGAATTTTAAAAGAAAGTAGTAAAGAATCAGTGTGTACCAGTGGGGAAAACCCCTCTGCTGAAAAGCTCTCTATCAAGGACAGTCTGTGCATGTTGACCACTCTTACATCCGAGGCAGGTCAAGGCTGAACTATCCACGGTTCAAGATGCCTATAGACATGCGCTAACAGGATGTTATTATTCTACTGCCGTGTCTGCTTGCATATCTTTGATCTCATGCAGTTACAAAGAATTAAAATAGATTAATAGATTTTAAGCCTAGAAGTGACCATTATCATCCTTTTAACTTGACCTCGCATTCTAATAAAAGGTCACAGGATATTACAGTTTTATGCCCCAAAAATGGCATTTGAACTGCAGCATATTTTGCATAAAGATGGACAATCTTGTTTGATTTTATATGCTACTCTTAACTAGGTGAAAAATTGAAATAGGAACTGAGCAGTGAAAAAAGCTACCAGAGCCTGCTACCAGTCTGTTGGGAATAAATGGAAGGATAAATACCGACAGCAGAAACTAGAATGACAACAGAAAAATGGATCTGAGCAGGATCTTAGAAGCTAACCTACAGAAGCGTTTCCCCTCAGAGGCTAGAGTAATGCTATCTTAAACCAGTGTCTGATTCACTGAATGAATGACAGAATTCCTGCTAACATCACTAGTTAAGGCCACCTTTTTTATACCATGAAGCAAGCATAAGGATTAATATAGTAGGAGGATAAGAAAGAATTTTTTTTGTTGTTCTCAGGACAGAGTTAAGGATAAAGATCATGATCATGGCATACAGGTACTCTCACATGCTTCACAGCCACAATAATTGCTCATGTAGACTTGATTTAGCAGAGGATGTAATGATATGTATTAAAGTTGATAAAACGTGCTTTGAATCCTTTACTGAATGACTTTCACTGACCTCTCTTCTTCAGGGAAAATGTATTCGTTTGTGGATAGTTTTCTATCTGCAATTAGGAAGGTTTAATGTGGAAGGTTTTGCAAGAGTGCACTTGAAAAGTAAGGGTTCAGTAACGCACTGAAGACAGAGGCTACCCATGTGAGTAATATTGAGCACACATATGCTGGATCTTGATCCAAGACCACAAAATCTTGTACTGTGCTTAAGACTATTGGATTTTTACTTTCTTTCTCCTTTCCTTAGGTTTTGTAACAGTCACTAATTCACACTGATTAATACTCAAGATACAGTTTTGGAGAAAAGAGAAAATAACTGAGTGCAAATAACCTTACCTGGTAAAAAATTATACCCTATTCCAAGAGCACTGGATATCACAGAAAGTTGTATGATGCTAGTAAACAGGAAATAAAAAGAAGGATGTGGATAGCCAAAGAAAATTCAAGTCTCATAGGACCAATATATAAACATAATGAAGTGCTGGTGGCAATCTGGCATTTCTTTAGCTTTGGGGAATAGAAGGTCAGGGGTCTAACTGTGCTGCGGAGAGGAAAAGGTCTGCAATGTGGGGATGTGTTAGGAACCATCTTTAGAGTTGGAGCTAGGGAATTAGTAAAAAAAAAGAAAGATAACCAAATAGTTAAACAACAAGGTAATGAATGACAGTGTTGTTTATGAAGGACTGAGGCAAAGACAGCCGTTTCAATACAAGTCAAATGTACAAGATACGGAAATGTGAATATACTGTCAGGGAAAGATGTCATTTTGAAAGAATAACAGCTCTGAGGTCAGAGATGTGCAACTGGTTTAGACAGAATCCTAAACTGAGATCAAGGTGAGTCTGCATTTGTAGGTATGCAATCCTTATGGTCAGCTCCAAAAACCCCCTATTTGCTATTAGCATCAGAAATCTGCCTTGAGACATCTTCTATTTCTGAAGATCTGCATCACCCAGTTCTTTGCTGACCTTCTGAGACACTTGCCTTGATTTTCTTCCTTCTGTAAACGGAGTCATGTTCTGCAGCTTCTATATCCAAACCCATTTCCTTCAAAGCATAACACTGTTTCATGTGGTAGCATACTGCTCATCTGCTCATAAGAGGTCCTTAAGAATACACAACCATATATTGGCCTGGAGCAAAGCTTAAGTGGAAGCATACATAAATTTACAGATGGGAATGGAGTGGAGCAGAAGGGTACCTTACCAATCTATGCCAAGAACACAGAAATGCAGTCCTCATAATACAATTATTACTATTATTTACTGATCAATGGTATTATGTATGCACTGGAGATAAATGTATAAGGAGAGGAAAAAAAAAAGAGAGATGCTTTTGGACACTTATGGAGGATGGTTGCTTCTCCAGAGAACTTCTTTTCTTAAGAATGTTGCTCAAGAATTGCTTGAGTTGATTGAAAATGGCTGGTCTCACTTTGATCTGTCCCTGCTGAAAGTTACCTGTGCTGCAGATTGCAGTAACTGGAAAACTGCCATCTTTACATTCACTTTGGCCAGTGGCTCTGCCCAGAGGTTGAAAAAACAGTCTCAGCATTTGTTGGTTTACCCTTAACATATCAAGAAAAGAATGATCATTCTTAAACCTTTTCTAAAGAGGGAGCATTAGAGCTGGAAGAAGCAGCTTTGTTAATTTGGAGATCTTCCTCTGGCCAGTCCAAACCCACAGGCCCCTGCACCAGAGAGATCTGATTTAATTATTTTAGATTGGGAAAAACAAAAATACAGTTAATGTTAAGAACTGAAGTCTTCCTTTCTTTTAATAGGTGCATCAGATTTGATAGATGGCAGAAGTCAGAATAAGTTTCTAAAATATGTAACTAGAATTCATGCTTTTTATATAGCTTGATCCTGCTCCCAACTAAAAATCAAGAGGAGGTTTGCTGCTGACCTCTGCAAGAGGAGAGCAGGGCCTTCAAATTGCATAGTAAAATATTCTTTATTCCTTTCTGTTTTAATGTCTATATAGATGTAGGCTGGAGTAGGATGAAAGTGTCAGTTTTTACATTTAAGGATTTGTGCTTTATGAGCCTTGATATGTTAATGCTTCCTCTGGGGCTATTCTGGATGAGTGCATTGCACAGGTGGCCCACTGCAATTTATAGACACAATAATTGAACAAGAGAAATAAGAGACAAGAGTGTTTTCAGCACATGGGATGCAGCTGGTTCAACTACTTTAGCAGAAGGCATAACTTTTTGTATGACAGAGTCCCTTTCTAAAACATAGGAAAGAGGACTTTTTTCATGGAGACCCATGTGCTGCTTTTTGCACTTACCCTGCTTGCTTCACATACCAGAGCATGCTCTGAGAGTCACTTTGTCATGCCCTTAAATGAGCAATTTAGTCTGCTATAATTTATACTACTAAGAAACTCTTTTAAAACAAACATCTGTTAAACCAGGAGTTGACTTGAGAAATGCATAACTCTCATGAACTGAACAGTCCCATACCAAGGAGCATTAAACTTAGCAAAATGATGACATAATGCAAAAAGCAAAGCAACTGGCTGTTACAGTTACTATTAAATAAAACTAAGCTCAAATTAACACTTTCATTGCTCTCCTATCAGTTATTGTTAACCTGGACTTTAATGTTGCAAACTGAATGTCTTGACATAAGAAAGAAGTTTTTCTTGAGGAAACTGGAAGAAGATGTTCATCTACAGCCATTTGTCTTTCTGAAATGTAAAATTATGAATAAACAAACTACTACTGTTACAGACAGAACCTGCTAGGAAAAATTCTAAACTAAGGAAGGATATTGAGTGCAAATATAGGAAGTATTTAGGTTTCTGCTTTTTTTAAGGAAAACACTAATTATATCTCAATCTTTCTGTGGATTTAAAAAAAGGAAAAAACTGTGATTTTATTCTATTAAACAGTAACAGTTAAAAGACAAAAATTAAGACTTGATTACCTAATAGCATGTGTTCTGATACCACAAGATTCGTGGTGTCTTTCAATCAGGGTTTGAGAACGGAGGCAAGAATCTTTTAGCATTTCTGTGATGCAAGTATTTTTAAAATTTATTAATTCATCTTACAGGAAGGTATGCTGCCTTCAACAAATATTCCAGTAATTAGTGTCCTTTCTCATGTCTTGATGTATATCAGATACAATTTCTGGTTGGGATATTTTGGAAAATAGAAACTTAATTACTGTAACTCACAGTGCTTACTCACAAAAGCTGTTCTTATTTTAAAAGTTAATTAAATGCTATAGTTGGCCAATTAGTTCCATTTTATTCACTGCTTCTTCCTCTTAAAAAGTAAATAACTCATTGCTTAATACCCAGAAATTTTGTCTCTGCATGTCCTGCAACAGTACAATTTTTAAGTTTTCCCTGATTAAATCCAAGTTTATGCTATTACATAAAGACATTTTCTCTTAAGGATGAAATGGGGAGGTGGTTTTTTTCTTTTGTTTTGTTTTGGGTTTGGGTTTTTTTTAAGCATTCTGCTTTAGATTCTCACTCAGTCTAAAGAAAAGGCACAAGTACTGGCAAACAGTAAGCACTCTAATCTAGAAATTACATTAATGGGGAAAACACACAGATTGAAGACATTTTTCAGCACATGTGGGATGAGGCCATGAGTCACTGACTCTGGTGTACTTCTAGCTGTAGACAGTTGTAAATGAGCATCAGTGTAACCCATGTTCTTATCCCATCTGGAACTTAGTGCCCAGTTTCACAGTCCTAATTTTGACTAATTTTAATTATTATAATAACCACGAGGTATAATTCCTTCTGTTTGACCACAGTTTACATAGAGGGGGAGGGAGCCTATCATCTGGTTTTGGCATTAAGAAAGTATTTATGTGTATGCATAAGAATTATCATTAAAATATACATTCGCCACACAGTCTTCATAAACTTCACTTACATCAACAAAAAGAATCTGCACACCAAAGTCAAAATAACATCATCACAACACTGACAGAGGAGGACGATTTACACACACTCCATCCCTCATCCCTTCACCACAGTATAACAATAAAACTTCCCCACAATTATTTAAAACAGATTTAAAACATAAGAAAGGTTACTGAAGTCTATGAGCTTAAACATCTTACTGAACTGGGACTACAGACAAGGAACTGATTTTAGACAGAAAAATAGCACACATAATTTCAAAGCAAACTTTTTTTAATAAATAAGAAGAATTTGCAACAGAGATGTCATGGATTTCTACAACAATGTGTATTTATAATTTTGTCAGAAGGGTTCCTGCATTATCCCATTTACTCCTCAATAGCAATCTTTCCATCCTATCATTGTCAGAAGGGCAATGGCGGGAAATTGATATTCCTAGATAATACCCTGATAATCTACAGAGTTCTATTCCATACCATCAGGATTTCAGATTTGTGACTTTCTATTTAATAAAGAAAAACAAATTATGCTTGAATTAAATGATCAGTTGGAATGATGCATACTCTTCCAGGGGCCTCTAGAAATGTGATGGAGACTTGATAAAGGTCTGCTATTAAAACAGGAAGTTCAGCACCAAAGAAATGCCCAAGAAAGGCAAAAGGATGTCACAGTAGTAGGAAGATTACTGTTGTTCTATAAATTTCCAAATAATTTAATTACTTTTGAGACCACAATTTGACAGAGTGCTCAAGCAGATGTCTACTGTTAAGCTCACAACATAAATGACACCTGCTTTGGCATCTTGCTGTCTATACAAGCTTCACTGGACAGAACATCCTTGGCAGTTACAGGCATAACTTAATCAAAAGTTTCCCATCTGTCTCCTGTTTTTATACGGTGTTCTCATTTCACAAGAACAGCTCTTTGCCACACTAGGCCAATTGGGCAGTAAATGCTCCCAATATCCTTGGCAGCTGCCTTCACAGCCATCACCATGACTTAATTTTCAGCAGCTCCAAGCATCTACCTTTTCTAACCAAAAGTGAAAGCCAGCCTATTTCTGCACCTCAGGCCACATGAGGCAGAAGAAAAAAACGTCTACTTCTTCATTTATTGTTAATTACTCATTTTAATTTTAATTAGGTGCTTTAGATAAAGGCTGAAAATTTTATACTTTGTAATTTTTCTGGTAGGCTGCAGGAGTAGGGAATACACTGACACTTACTTCAACTCGTACCACACTTAAACCCAGAAAATTTAATTTCTGTTATGTATTTATTATAATCAGCACTAAAACCACCTTCACCAGAAATAGTGATGACATAATTACGATGTCATATATCCGAGTGTATCTGGGTTTCTTTGAGTTTTGTACTCAGCCACAAACTTAGGCCAGTGCACGCCTCTAGTCTAAGAGTTCTTCTAATTCTAAAAATAGATTCTTTACATTTTTCCCTGTATTACAGTGAACTTAAAATCCAGTTAAATGTTGTTTATAGAAGAGAGATGAAGAAAAGAAATTACTCCATCTCCATGCATTCTTCTTGCTCTGCCAGAAAGCAAACAATTCTGCTTTGCTCATTGATTACCAAAATAGTTTCTTGATGACTTGTTAATTTGATAGGTCAAGCAATTTATTAGGTGTTTCCTGTGTTTCCAGCTACAGTCTGCATTGCAAGGAAACAAGTAGTGTCTGTGGCATGGAAGACGAGTCTGTGTCTGATGAGAGCCATGTGTACCAAACTCCCATTTTTCATAAGTGCTGTCATTTTACAGATGTATGACCCTCTTCTCCTGGTTACAGAGGAGGGGGGGGCTGGGGGAAGATAATGTACAGGGTTCAGTAGAGAAACCCTTGTAGGCAGAAACACAAATCATGTCATGCAAACCAGAACAGGCTACAGGAACATCACATCGCTTTGCAGAAGACAATAACAGATAGGACAGAGAAAGATGGAGTCTAAGATGATTAGGAAAACAGGAATGGTTAATGGATAACAGCAACGTGGCGCCAAGCAGTTCATTCCATGTCATAAAGATATGAGGCAACACAAACAGAGAGCAGGTAAAAGGTCTTTGAAATTCATCCAATCAATGCAGATGCAGATTTGTGTTCCCAGTATATTTGACAGAGAATAATACAGACTGTGGAAAAATTAATGTATTTCAAATTAAGTCTTTTGTTTTCTTAGCATCTCTTATTCTCAGTGCGCAGTATATCAACTCCAATTTGAAATTACTTTCTTGGTTTTGTTATTTTTTTTTAAACAGCTCTTCTCTGCAAATTCTATGCACTTTCTTTTGCCTTCAAACCCAAGGTTAACATGTATCTTAGGAACATCATTTCTCTTTTACATCAGACCAGTAAGCTTGAGAAACAGTCTGAAACACATGGGAGTAATTTCACCCCACTCCTCACCCCCTGTGGAGGTCCCTGCTGTACTACTATTGCTGCAGAATTTGACTGGCTCCCATTGCACTGCGAAGGCGTAGAGTGATCAGTGCCACTAAGCCCCTGGCCAAGAAGGTATTCAAAACTCTATTGCATACATATATGGGGCAAATTGAGATATTATACTTCCTCTGAAGAGTTAGAGTTAGTAGGGAAGACAGATTAATCTCTAATTCTACTCTGCTTCATTTAAAGCACTTTTTTTTGTTGTTTCAGTAGAAAATTACTCACAAACCCTCAAATTTTGATTGGCAATTTGTGGCAGCCCAGTTTTGCAGTACTCGGCACATGTGTCACAAAGTACTAATCCTGGAAGAGCATTGAGAACTTAATTTGTGATGATATAACTATTCAGACATCAAGGGTTCAGCGTGTTTATACATGAAAAGTGACTGGGACCAGGCTATGGCTGACTTAGCTGGTGTGTTCAAAGGGAAAAAAAATTCCCTGAAGTCCTCACTGTTCAGAAGCTTGGATCCCTGGCATGCACAAATTTGCAAGTACATTGTGGATCTTGTACAACCATCAGGTTCTCAGCGGAAAGCAACAAGAAATTAAGTGAGGGTATGACAGCATCTTTTGAATCAACCAGAATTGGCCTGAAAATCCAGTTAAAGAGTTTCTGCTCTTTCTTTTCATATAACCACTCCTTGTAAGAAAGGCAGTAGTGTGTAGTCACTGTGAAGTGACCATCAGTGGGCATAAGTAACCGAAACCTACTAGTATTGGATAACTCCTTAAACCTAAATGACAGAAAATACAGGAACACAGCCAACAGGCACTTCAGTAATGTGCTTGTTTTCCACTAAATAATTTACTTTGGTTTATCCTTACTCAGGCAAAGATTTCATTGACTTCAGTGGAAATTCTGACTGTACAAGGAATGCAAAATTTTTTTCCTCCTGTAAACAGAGGTTCTCTGGAATTGCAGCCTGCACATAATAAACCTCTGAAACAATTCAGACCCATCATTCTAATTCACTGTGAACAGAGCTTCAGTATATCTCAGTTAACAATAAACATAGGCTCTCCTCCCAGTCCTATTGAAATCTATGGCAAAACTCCCAGCGACTTCAATAGGAGTTGTAGCAGACCCTGGGGCTTTCAAAGACCAGACGTGTGATGGTTTAGCATTCTGCCTACTCTAACTACAGGTCAAACCTTTGGTTTTGTAAAATACAAAAGAGAAAAAGAATGCATTTTCTGCCTGGTTGATGGGAAAAAATGTAAACCAGCAGTAACAGGCATTTATAATAAAAAGTGCTACATGGAGACCATGAACCTCATATCACTCAAAATCAATTTTATATACTCATCCTATAATAAAATTCAGTCAATATAATGCTTTCCCACAGGTTCCAAATCACTAAATGACAGTTAAGTAGCATCATTTGCCCCAATCAATTACACATAGAAGCTAAATAGATCAAAATAAGTTACATCTAACCTATTATAAAATAAAGAATGTTAATTATTGCAGAGTTAAGACTAGAATTGAACAGAAAATGATATGGTTTGCTAGATAACAAAGTTAGGAAAACATACAACTAAATCTCTGTATGCCATGATTACATCACATTTGATAACACTGTCCAAGATGCTGCTGTTTATTCTTTAGATAAATGTCCTAATCAATAGATACATGAAGACAAAATAAGAGTAATTGAGAGGGCGTATTTGCCTCTCTACTGGTACATATCTATTGAAAGCAAATAGAATTCTCATCAGCAAAAACTACTTTGAGTCTAATTTGCAGTTTTTCTTTCTATTTATAGCTTTTAGAAACATCATGTCAGGGATATAGCAAATATTCAAGCATTTGCTTAGCTAAAAGATAAAGGGCTATAAAGCCAGCTGAGATATGATACACAAAACAAGGTTTAGCATAGTATACTCAAAACTGCAGGTCACCTTTCTTCAAGACCAGAAAGAAGTAACATGTCCCCCATTGCACAAGGGTTTATGGACAAAGAGTCTCTTAAATGCCTGATTCTTCACATGATTTTTTTGTCATTGAAAACAGAGCAAATTCTAAAAGCTAACACCTTTATGCCATTATCTCATTAAAAAAAAAAAAGTATTAATAAAGCCTTATAAGGGAATTTTTCACATCTGAATCAGCATCAAACTTTCATTGTGCTAGGACCTATACAAATATATAGGCTCACTGTGCAACCAAATGCTTTTGATTCTCAGGGCATTTAAAAACATATTTCCCCAGGCAGCAATACCACTCCAGTTTAGTTTAACCCTACCTCTAACACTTGCTGCAATTGTCTGATGAATCTGCTATAATCTAGATCAGTAAAATTATCTAGGTTTAGAAAAAACCAAAAGACTCCCAACTGAATCTTCCTCTGCCCTCATCTCACCTAAAATAGCCTGAGGATTTAAAACATAATCAGGATCGCTTCAGTGGCCTGGTTTATAGCCTGGCTCTCCAGACAGTTACCTCAGCACAGCTGAGGAGGGCACAAACTGTGATGTGGGATTATGAAGCTAGAGTAAAGAAGGACAGAGAACTTTTCACAGTGGCTTTGCCACTATCGAACCCATGAAAATAAACTACAACGCAAGTCTGCTTTTTTACTTTGACAAACTACGTACTAAGCAGAAATAAGCATGTAAAGAAAAGCTCAGATCTGCTTAAATCAGGGAGTTACTCATCATTTCAGTGAGGATTTCACCTTTTACATCTAACAGAATTTGTCTTTTTCAGTGCAGGCAGCTGAGGGTGATGGTATGCATATTTTCTATCAGCTATGAGCGCAGGGCTTTCCCTGCCCCTAAAGAAAACAGCTTCTGAAGATCAGACCCAAACATTCATTTTCTGTTCAGTATTCCTGGAATGTTCTCTTGCTTCTTTGGGCTTCTTAACTATTTGCACCTCACAGTATCCTATCTGTAAAGTGGGTGTTAAAAATATCTATCTCACATGGCATTGATGACAATATTTATGCTGAGCTTTGAGAGACTAGAATGAAAGTTAGTACAGTAAAAATGCCTGGTTTTGTTCCTACTGTTCAGAAAAGCCTTTACAAAGCTAATACTTTGCATTAAGGATCTTTCTGACGGACAAGGAATGAAATTAGTGAATGGAACTACTGGTGTCACATCAAAAGAGACCCTCTATTCACCCCATCTCCCTTATTTATTTTTTGGCATTATCTTTTTCCTTCCTATCTTTCCAAGGCCCAAGGCATCAAAATTTACATTTTCTTTGCATTCTATCCTTAAGAAGGAAAGGAGGGAGGGAGTAGGAGGAAGATGAAAGGAACAAACAGCTCTAGATATCAAGCAGTGTAACCAATTCCTTAAAGTTAGTCTGTGCTTTTGAATATTTTATAATTTATAAACTGGAAACACATTATGCTTTGATTTTCAAACGGCAGCTGAAGTCACATGCCTCTCTAAACCTTCTAAGGGATAAGGAAACTGACAGAGATAAAAAAATATTCACTTGTTATTTTCAGATGATCCTGGTGGTGTTCCAAATTTCTATGGCAGGTGGTGTGGAAGGGATTTGGGAGGTGGTGGAGAGAAGGTATGAAAGACATTTTGAAGGATGCTTAAGAACAGTTTTCAATCCTGTGAAAATGGGTCCAGATTCTCCCCTTAATCATTAGAACACCACCATGACCTGTTGCTTTTTTAAGGCTTTATAGTTTTAATGGTGATATTTAGTACAATAGCTGCTGTCAGGTATGCAAAATCATAAGACAGATTTTCTGCGTTCATTCAAAATTGCCATTTTATGACGTCCTACTGTGCTTAAGGGCCGTATCTTTAATTCATTTGTGACAAGAGAGTGTGATCTGACTTGCCTTAATGTTCTGTAGTGCTCAAGGTAAGCTTTGTGTTATAGTCCAAAATTAATTGCATTCAGTTAAGAAAGACTGCAAGGGAAACAATACACCACTGAAAGCAAGCTGGTAACACATCCATCTGAATGAGAAATTCAGCTATATATTAAGAGGGCCAGTGTCTACTAAGATGATAAGCCCCTCTATCTGTGAGCACACCCAAACAGAAGCACTGAGCACGGCTTTACATGCAAGATGTGAAATAGTTCTGTCCCAACTTTCAGCCAGAGCGGCAGCATAAGAGACAGGCAGTACAGGGATACTGTACAACTTCAACCCTTGAATTCTACAACGATAAGGCAGACTCCCAGGATTAACAGCCCTGTCAAGGGTAACTCTCTGAAGTGCTTATTTGTTTAGAAGAACCACCTCATTTGTCATTAAGGAGTGATAGAAATGGAAACCCTCTGACACAATATCTGAAGTCTACCTGGATGTATGTTTTCTTGGTATCATAGAAAGCAGGAGATAAAGCCTTGCTATCTGGTTTTGAAAACAGTATTAAAATGAAATACATTACTTGTTTTTATAATGTCTGGTTTCTAAGATATTTATTTTATTGCTTTTCATAGGAATATTGCAATCCAACTTGAAAGTATGTACTTTTCATGATGAGCAGAAGCATACCTATAGGAACACAATCTTAAGTACAGCAATACAATTTAATCTTAAATTACCCCCCCCCCTTTAAGAGACACAGTTTTTATTTTTACTTTCTCTGAACTTTAAATAGATGTTTCTGATAATGAGTAATGACACTTGTCAGGTAAAATCACAAAATTGATTTTTTTGTTAAGCTTCATTTACATAAAAAGTGAATTCAACTAAAAATGTGTAATATGAAAAACCTGAAGTACGCATCTAAAGATTGTTATTACATGGAGATATTCCATGAATGATCCCATACTGCAAAATCACAACCTGTTTCTTTAGTGGCTTGGATTCCTCAAATCTGAGGTTTTATTCACAGCCCATCTTTCCTCTATATCTTACTTAAAATTATGGCGGGGAGAAAGGGTCTAATAAACAACATCTTTTAAGAGCTGTCAATGACTTGTAAATACTTTTCTTGGAAGCCAGAAGACTAAAATGAGGATGGTAAGAAGCAATGGAGACTGAAGAATATAAAACACTACAAGTAGTGCTGGGAAGCAATCCCTCACTCCGTTGGTGGTCTTCTAGATACTGGACCTAATTGGATGTTAGGAATTAAAGATATCTTGTTCTGTCATTTTGACAACGTGTGTAGTGAAGCAAACTAGAGAAGCTCTTGTTTTACCAATATATACTCCGTTCAAATACATATATAACTTTTCCAATTCAGAAACAAACTGTCATTTGCTGTAAGGGCAAGCATAAGATGTCAATAGAATTGTGGTAGGAAATGGTAATTTTGTTTTGTTATCAGTTCCATGTTTCATAGCCTGTTACCCTCTGTTAAATGCATTGGGAAAAGAAAAAAAGACAATCCAAACAAACAAAAACCCCTTGTATTCAGGGTTTCATTAATTTTCTCCCCCCCCCTTTTTTTTTTTTGCTGCTGAACAAACATGTATAGGGAAAACTATTTTAAGTGACTGTGTGGGGTATTAGCACACTCCTATCTCATATAGGAGCAGACTGGCAATAGAGAATTTCACATATTTCAGTAAGAGGAAAGAATTATGCAGAATCACTGTCTTCAACACAGTAATGGTGTGACCAGAAATACTAAATTCTGTCAATAACTTGGCATCAGAGTTGATGCTGGCACTGTTTTTAAAATTAGTAAGTGATATATGTTGTGTACGACATGGTGTCAGTCACTGTACATTTGAAATCATCATAGATTTCTGCTATGTTTCTGATTTTGTGGGTTTTTTTTAAACATCTGATTACCCCTGACTATTCAAGAACTGCTCCCTTAGAAAGTGCTAATTAAGATACTGAAGAGTCTCATCTAATATTTATACTTCTGGTGTTGCATTAGATCATTTTGCAGTGCATGAACAGCGTCATGAAGAAGGAATTAGAAGCAGTATAGCTTTGAGCCTCAGATAATCCTTCACTGATTAGTGAGATTCGCATCATCACCTATTCTGAATGCACTCCTCTCAGGATGTTGATAAAGCCCTTCAGTATCACAATATGGACTTCCAAGCACAGCTACGGCTTTTCTACCCAATCAAAGTGAAACCCTCAGTTCACCTGGTTAAGCTAGCTAATCCTAAATCGGCTTTTAGATTGTCACTTAACAACTCTGAGGCACTCCAGAAGGATCCCACACAAATCCTGTGGTAAATGAGGCCTAGGCTGAGTGAAAATGAACAAACAAAAAGCTTTAAAAATGGACAGCAAATTCTTTATCTAAGACATATTTTTATTTCTTTAGAGTGAGAATTAAGATGTCAGGAGTTGGACAGTTCTGTTAAATTGGTCTTCAGATGATGATGTATGCCTGCTTAGATTTCAAATGATGACATATGGCTACATATTAAACTGCAGACTAATGAAAATAATGTGCAGAGGGTTTGCTGCTTTGTAATTTTTGAATATGCGGATGACTAGTAATACAAAATTATAAGTTTTAATGAAGATTTTGAAAAGTTTCAGTAGTTCATACGTATTTGCTGTCTTTAAAAATGCCTGAACAATCTAAATTTATTGATGAACTCCCCAACAGTATGTCACCATCTTCTGATGAAATTTTTAGCAAAAGTTACACTCCTATGTTAATGGCTGTACCTTGCAGGAAACGCTATGCTGTCATCTAATCCCTAGGGCTACGCACTATACCAACAGTATTGAAAAACCCTTCTTGCTTTCAGAAGAAAATCATGTCCATTGTAGGCAGGTACCAACTATAGGCTGGCAACAGTATGGCTGTAGCTGCTGATTGGCAAGCAGAATGCAAGATAACTCTTGCATCCGTTACTAGAGATGGACAATAGGTGCTGCCCAAGTAGGTTTGCACTTAGGCTTCTTAGATTTCATAGGCTGTGCTGTAAAATTATTCTGCTGAATACACAGTGACTTGAAATCTCATACTGGAATTTGCAGTAAGGTAGTAATACAGGAAATATGCTCTGAAATTATTTTAGAATTAAGTGATAGCTGGAAATTGAACTTGTAACACAGAATTACTCAAGTTTTAAAAATCTTCCTTTTGCAGTGACATGAGGGAGCAAGATTCCCAGCACTACCTGACAAGTGAAGGCACTCACAGCAAAAGCTATGAGTGGCAGAGAATAAAGGTCTTGCCATCTGAAGCAGATCACTCAACTACCAATGCCAGATTAAACAGAAAAAACACACAGAGATCTAAGTTTATTATCTTTCATACTGAATTGTTTAGAAATAATAAATAGAATACACAAACCCTATACCACGGTAGTTTATTTTGTCTTGTGGGAAGTTTTAACAGTTTCTGGGATTAAACGGCTTTCCCCTTCTGTGAAGGGTCTGATGTAAACTCTTGTACTGAGGCTTAAAGTCTTAAGGTTGTTAGAAGTTTCCATCAGTCAGTCTGTATGTCAATGGATAAAAAGTTGGTTGCTGATCTGACCTGTTCATCGCTCTCTGGAAAGATGCCATCAAACTACAGACACATTCGGCAAAGCTGGGGGAGGAGGGGGGAATGGGAGAATAGGGTTATTCAGTGAGAAAAGCGAGTTCCTCTATGCATTAATGCCGGGACATTGAGAGAAAGCCTTAGAAAACTCCAAACCAATTTTGCACATGCGTATGCTCCTTTTGTAATTCAAGCCTCCACTTTATAAAATTCTAAGAATTACATACATTTGCCTGTTTAACAGAGGAGAAAAAAAATGGGCTATTTTTTTATTTCTGAGACAGGTTAAAACAGCCTTTGTTATTTAACATGCTATCTCCATGATTTTGCTGAACAATGTATGCTTGCAGAGTTACACATTAGTTCACTGCAAAACAGACTAGCAAAATGTCTAAGAAAACTGCAGTAGATAAAAATCACTGATAAGTTAAAGTTATCTAATATCCATTCACCTGGATAAGAATAATAGTCACAGCACTTTTCAAGTTTATTTTGAAATAATTTTTGCATCAGTCTCCTAGAATTTCTGAAAGCTGCAAAAACCTCTCACTTAAATCTAGCGTATCATTTTTTTCTGTTACATGCTATGAATTTATTTCCACTGATGCAGTAACCATCTTTTATGCTGACACTGCTTTTACAGTTGCTTAAATTCATCATTTTAGCTGCTTTTAGTTGTTTTTCCAAAGCAACAAACAGTCTGATTTGCGGGTGTCATACCAAAATGTCTTTAATGAGATTCAGCATTTTCTATCACCTGCTAAACTTAAGTTGTGCTTTTGTTTCTCACTCTTTAGATCCAGATGTATCCATCTCTAAATTTATACTTGCAAATATTAGAACAATTCAGGACCAAATCCTGAAGCACAGTATTTAGGCAACATCCCCCCTTTTTTTTTTTTTCCCCCAGCAATGGGATTCTTGCCTCAAAAAGAAGCAAGTAGGAAGGGATTGGCAGTTTGTCTGCATTTTGGCAAAATATGTTTCCTGCCTCTAGTGATTCCCTTAATTCAGTTGTCAGCAGAGAGTATATGTAGCAAGGATTTAACCTATAAATTGAAGGGAAATCTTATTCTGAAGCGTCAGAAACAGTGGCTGTTACAGGCTACACCCTGCGATTAGGTTTTACTGCCCAGACATTAAGTTAAGGTATGTGTAGGTAGTTTAATGACCCACAGAACACAGGCTGTTCTTTGCGTACCAGTCCTGCTCTGCAAATTTACAGGAACCTGAAAGCACTGCTAATTTACATGGTTTAAAATATCAGGACCATATTTAGAGGAAGCTGAAAGCACTTTTAATTTACATATTTAAAAATGCGGTGACCATATCTGGAAAAGAATAAAACAAAAAATAAGGTTGTATGTTCTGAAAAAAAGGCAGCTTAGCTTAACTGAGGGAAAAAATGCAGCAGCCTCTAGAGGTATTTTCACTGTGGCCATATATCTTGAGGGATATTAATAGGCCTAACTTAGGCATTACTGTATTAATAGGCCTAACAAAGGTTTAACAAATGGGATCCAGCTCACCTAACTTAAGATGTCCACACCGGAGACTGGAGCCCCAGCAGACTACTGATTTCCTCTGTATAGTCTGCAAAGAGTTATAGACAATTTTCATGTGTTACCCATCTGATGTATTTCAACAGCTGTTTCAGACTGAGGTGGCCTGCACTGCACTTGCCTCTAGCCATACAGACTGCTCGCAGCAACCAGTCTAGATGTAGATACCTGAATATGGTCAAATGAATCCTACTGTGTGAATGCAATGTTTTGTCTTCCAGACTAGAATGGACAGTAAGTCCAAAGACAAGTTGTTTGTGGAGGTTTGTAAAACTACCCTTCCATGCTGTATAGGAAGCTATAATAGCTTCGATAGCTATACTACATGGTCTGCTTTCTAGGCTACGGAAATCATAGCTCATCCCCTCCCAAGCAAAGTTTTATTACAGATGAGAGACTAATGCATGTGTTTTTGAAAATGGCATTTAGAGATCAGCTATACCTATCTGGCATACAGGAGGCATGTCACATGCCAGAAGTTGATGATGAAGGTGCTCAGGTCAGGGGTGCGCCTTGTCACACCCTGTTTGTAGTTGACCAAAACAAGCTAATAAAAGTTAACTAGGTTAATTTTTATAGCTCTTTCTATTAGCTGAATGCAGAGTTTATCATTCAGGAGAAAGGTAGTATCATGATAGATGGAAACCAAACATTAAGCACAGACAGCACAAACAGAAGCCAAGCATAGGTCACTGGACAATCAAATCAGGCAACAACAATGGTTTAGGAGTGACTGGGGGCATAGTTCAACACACAGGACAAACCCATTAGTTTGTAGAAAGGAGAATATTCTTTTGAATTTTACTGATTAATCTTTTTTTCAGAAGGAAGAGTTGAGGAGTCTTTTGAAACCTGACAACAATTCATTCCTCTTGTTGCATTTTCTAGAGAGAGGTGGAGAACTCCTATCACAAACCTTTGTGGTAGGTCACTCTGTGATAATCAGTATCTGATGGGGTAGAATAAGCATGTAACACAATGGTGTAGGTTATAAAACCCCCAAAGAACCTAGCACAGACAGAAAGGGTCAATATACAAAGAACAACAAAACAGCTGAAAAACTAGGCCCAAACCACGTCACCAAAAATGGTTATAAAACAAGGCATGCTTGCATCTAATAAGTTAGATGTTCTTGGCCTTGATTTCCTGGAAGATTTCCCTATACGTCAGTATCAAACCAAGCACTTCGGACTATCGATAGGAATTTATATCCTTGGGATGCCATCTTTTAGACAAAATAAAATCAATGTCCCAACCAGTCAGCACTTTTTTACTGCTTGTTCCAAAATTAAATATCTTTATCTCCGGTCTTCAACAAATTTCAGATCCTGCCATAACTCAGTTCTCACTGCAGTTTCACTTAGATCTTCAAATCTACATTACGGTCCAGTTACATTGTGTATGAAAAAGTGATTACAAACTACCACTGTTCTTTGTGGCACCACATCACTGTTTAGTAACACTAAATTTGCATGGAGGTGTACATTGTAATACATTCACAAAGAAAGGCACTGTAGTATGCAGCATGGCTACTAAAAGTATATTCCTGTAAAATTATCATTTACAAACCACTGTCAAAGGGATCTTCTGATTTCTTTCATCTGTTTTTAAATGTTTTATATTTATGAACAGACCAAGTATATGTGACCTGGACTAACATGGTTTCTTCAATGGAAAAAAAAGGAAGACTATTACCATTGTAATATACTAGTGAATGAAAATAAAAGCCCAACAGGATCAGAACCTAGGACTGCTAATGTAAGAGACAACCACATTTACTAAGTCTAAACAGACATTTGTAGGAATAAACTGAATATATTGTCCTGTACCTTGAAAAGAAAGGAAGAGAAGGGAAGAGCTTACCATTATATTCAGGAAGCTGTTCTAGAACAGGTGAAAGAGAGAAAACTTACTGATGTCAGTGCCAGCTATATCAGATGCATTTGACAGTTGCACATTGTCTAGTTTATATGTGCATTTGTGTATGCCGATATCTGTTTATTGGCACTGCATATGTTCCAGTTGTTTCAAGCAAAACGTCACTCAAAAGTCAAAGATATGCCCAGTGAGTATGGCAGAAAATAAATTATGGGGTTTTTTTACACCATCCTATGGTTATCTAAACCGGACTATATTATTAATTTAATTCCAAGCTCCTAATTTATGGAAAATTTAAATTAAATCAAATTCAGTCCTGAATTTGTACTGAATCTAAAGCCATCTCCAGTCTATTAACAGTACAGAGGTGTCAGAAATGAGACATTTCAAGCTGGCGAGTTTTAACATAAACTGGATTCCAGGTGATACTGGCTTGTCTGGAAAGCCATCTTAATATATGTTTGAAAACACAGTAAGACAAAAACTCACTGGAAAATGAATCTGCAGTTTACTAAATCTTTGGCAAATTTTCCACTGACTTCTTGTGATACAAAGTTTTCTTGCCATAACTGAATGAATCTTAGGCATTCAAAATCTGTGTAACTCTGGTCTCCTTGTATTTGCATTAATAAGAAAATGTATTTGTAGCATATATTGTGCAGTTTTCAGCTAAACAGACTTTCCAGAAAAATATAGATGCACATGCATATTAACGGACACTGTTTCTTTCACGTCTCTCAAGCCTGCCCTGAATTGCAGCCTCCCCTGAACAATTCTACCACATGCAACTAGGACTAGCTCACAGACCCAAATCTAATTCTGTGTCCAGCTCCTTTCCTCCTGCTTCAGCACGCTCCTCATCTTGGCCCCTAATAGACATGCTACTAGTGGAAAACACAGGGAATTTTCACCCTAAAGTAATAAACCTAATTCTAACTATTCTAATAACATGCTAAGAGACACAAATTAAAAAAACAAACAAAACAAAACCCAAACCTGAACAAAACCCAACCCAAACCAAAAAAGCACATGCCTTAGGATGGGCTTCTAATCCTAGAAGAACTATGGCCAAATTTATCAGTTAAATGAGAACCCCCAAACTCCCAATTAAATCTATGGTTTGGGAATCTTACTACAGGTGCTGGATTTGTTGTTTTTAAGAACTCAAATTATAATTCTGAATCTTGCTACTTTAGCAACTGCAACATAAGGTTGTGCTGGGATGTTTTATAATCATCCTTTTCCAAACAACCTCATTACTATGTTCAGCGATTCTTGGAAAAGGCAAAAAGTCCCCATACATAGAACCAAAAATGAAGAGGATGACAAAAGATCCCGCCTGATTTTTCAAAATCTTATAAATAATTTGAGCTTTGGCTTACTTCAAACCCATTCTTAATCTACCTTAACTGTTTTGTTCATCTGTTTTTTCTAAGATACCACCCTCCCTAGTCATAATAAAAAAAAGTGACCATACTGAACTGAGGAACTGTGAGAAGAGGATCTGGCAAAGTAAATAAAAAATCCTAAATAAGAATAAAAATATCCCACTACAGGAATGCAGAATTCTGTCTGCATCACTGGCATTCTGGAAGGCTGAAGTGTTTTATAGGCAGTACCATATGCTAGAGAGTAGAAGACACTCATGGGCATTTTTATGAAAGCAGGGAATTTGCCTTTGGGAAGTTTTCATGTGTTTGTGGAAACTCACAAGCTTCCCATCATTTTCAGGCATCTGTGATTTTCTTTCTTTTTTTTTTTTTTTGGGTAACATATGGAACTGTCACTTCAAAACATGCCCTTGCATCACTATGAAATGTATATTTCATTTCTCTAATCCCCTATGGGAGCCAGAGAGAAAAAATATTTAAAAACATATTGTATTTGTTGTGTAGTTAAAGGGATAGCTTGAGCTTCTTATATTGCAACTTCAAACTTGAAGCCTCCTCATCAATGAAATAAAAATGGCTGGTAAGCACTGCTTTTGGGCTGTGCAGTTACCACGTCTGGTGCTTAAAACTGAGCTAACATCATAACTGAAAGCACAAAGGAACAGTAAGTTTAATCTATCTAGGCTTTTGGATACAAATATCAGTATCAAAAGTCCAGGAAGAAGTGTGGAGAAAAAAAGAATCTGTTCTGTGATTTCAGAATATTTTATGGTGTATGACAGAACTAGCCTTCCTGTGACTCCACTGTGTTGTGTATACGTTATACTTAAGCAATTTACAATATAATTGTACTGCAGAAAAGGTTTTGGATATGAAATATGAAGGATGAAACTGGTTCCAGGTGGAAAATATTACCAATGCCAATATGCATTACAGCTGCTAGGAAAATGTCCCACTTATCAACTAATACTTAAAACCAGTATTGCTTTGTAAAATGATTTTCTTTGAGTTCATTACAGAGCTCTGAAGATCTCTACATTTTTAGTTTGTGTAAGAAATAACAAGACACATCTTTGCCTCAATCTCAGCAAATTCCTAAGTCACAGAGAACCTGCTAGCATAATATATGTTATAAACATATATAAAATACAGGAATGATTATTAGTACTTCTTCAAAGTGCCTCCAGCCCCTTCACAGTTTTCAGATGAAAATACAAACTCATCCACCCTGTAAGCACACTTCTCAGCAAATATGCATATACTTGGAAAAAATTAGGGTTCTCCCATACTTCTTTTCCACTTGCAGGACACCACTTAGGGAGAAGCAGCTGAGCTATCCTAAAGTCTCAGACTACAAATGTTATTCGGATACTTCAGAGGAGAGACACAGAAGTTGCCTTATTTTCCTTTTCACATGCTGCCTTCCTACATCATTACCAAGACTACATACAGTTCGCCATTAACAACACGTTAAAGAAAACCGGTCATTAAAAAGAGACCCCAGAGAGGGTCTATTTATTTATTATTATTTCATTCCATTATTTTACACACTGACATTGAAACGTACTTGTCTACATGAAACAAAAAATGTATGCTTATTTTTACTGTGCTTATTCATTTGAACATTTTAAACGAACTCTGAATCACTCACGGTTAACTCTGTACAAATAATTTCAGTGAAATAAATGGGCATAACAAGGTTGAGCATGTGTAGCATTATTTGCAGGCTCTTCTAAGTCACTAGTTCATAATGAGTCATCTTCATTACACCCAAAGAAATGCTATTGCTAGCAGAGTTTTGAAAGTACCTACAAGAATTCATTTTTGCCATTCAGGCTTAACATGCATAGCTCAGTCTTTGAACACACTGGGATGTTTATATAGCTGCACACATAATATACTGAGACAAGGTAAATCCCCACTTTTCTTTCTTGTCTTTCAGGTATTTTTAGTGGTTTCTTTGTGTTTCTCATTCTATTTGAATTTTGCAATCCTAATTCTCAAAACCAGCTGAAGAGTAAACAGAGAGGCTTTGTGACATGAAAAAAGGAGGCAGATGAACAATAAATAACAGATAATGCAAGCTTCTCTTGCATTTCTTCCTTTAAACAAAATAAATTCAGCATAAAAGCTTTTCTCAGAAAAAAGGAAATGCTAGGGAAAAAATGTGCAACATGAAATAATTTTAACTGGCTAAGAGGCATTCGGTATCTTTGATACATACTCAAACCCCTTTGTCAGGATTTTCTCAGTGTTTTTTTGCTCAACGTCTGTGGGAATTACCTGACTATTTTCAGTCAACATCTGATGGAAAGGCATCCCCATGGCTCCCATCTCTGACACTGCAGTCCATTCTGTGGACTCTTGTCCAGCTTCTCCTGGGGCTCTCTGGAAATAAAAATCGTATCACTAAGTAAATCGTGCACTTTCTTTCTGTTTCTCTCTAGATGGCAGCATTTGCCTTAAGGACTTCCCTCTACATGACCATTTCTCACACAGAAGTAACAATAAGGGCTCAAGAAAAATACTGTCTGGGACCGGAAATTCTTTGCCATTTGTTTTGGTTTGATTTTCATACTTTTCACTGTTTCTTTTGCTCAGATTTTTTTTGGGGGGGAGCACACCTAACTCTTCATGTCGATAACTGAAATTGTTCTAGCACAAACAGTTAAAAGCTAAATACCCCAGTGCAATTGCATGTATGAAATTGAAATACAGTGGGAGTTCAATTAACAGAATAACAATATGCACAGTGTAAGCAAAATGTATTAAATTGACATGGATTAAAATTCATGAGTTGAAAACTTCCCCCCAAATTCCAAACACATCTGAGACAATGTTTAAAGCCTGAAAACAGTTGGGCTAGCCTTGCTTTCAATTTCTGAACTCTGTATGTTTGGTATAATTCAATATACTGAAAAATCCTGTTCTTGCACATTCCTGGTTTTCATACAGACCCCAGAAGAAGGAGATTTATAAAAGATTTATTTCTAAGGATGAACACACCTTCACATTTTAAAATCAAACTTTGAATCATTTGATATTTGCCATTTGCTAAAACTCTGATCTCCTACTCCATACATTTAGGGGAGGATCTCAGTCCAGTTGCATAGCCTCATTGATTTACAGGGACTAAACAGAGATGTTTGACTGCAGGCAAGGAGACTCAATTAAGAGACACAATCTACATTGTCGGGGTGCATTACACACAGTATAACCAGCTGGTCAAAAGAGGTGATTATCCTGCTGTTCAGCATTGATGTGGCCTCACCTTGAGCCCTGTGTGCAGTTCTGGGCCCTGCAATTTGAATTTGTCCAGAGAAGAGCAACAAAGCTGGTGAAAGGGCTGGAAGGCATGTCCTGTGAGGAGTGGCTAAGGACTTTGGGTTCATCTCATCTGGAGAAAATAAGGCTGAGGGGTGACCTCATGGCTCTGTACAGCTTCCTGAGGAGGGGAAGGGGAGAGAGAGGTGCTGATCTCTTCTCCCTGTTATCTAGAGACAGGGCACGTGGGAATGGTTCAAAGCTGCACTGGGGAAGGTTTAGACTGGACATTAGGAAGCATTTCTTTACTGAGAGGGTGGTCAAACACTGGAACAGGCTTCCTCGAGAGGTGGTCGATGCCCCAAGCCTGACAGTGTTTAAGAGGTATTTGGACAATGCCCTCAATAACATGCTTTAACTTTTGGTCAGCCCTGAAGTGGTCAGGCAGTTGGACCAGATGATCATTGTAGGTCCCTTCCTACTGAAAATATTCTTTTCTATTGTCAGGTAGTCTACCATATTTTTTCTTATTATATTCCCCTATCCCACATATTCCTGGTGCTTGCTCATCATTAGAAATAGCTATACAGTTTGGTAGTCCTTACTGTAGTCTTTTTCATCCTTTTAGTAATTCATAACTAGACCCGTTAGTTCTACAAAATAGTTACGCTGAAAACCGCTTAATTTTTTATTTGTGGGAGTATGAGGATGTGATATCTCTAGCCTGCATTAAATGAAAGAAATGACAATTACCTAAAATGGGAAAAATCTAATTTATGATTAATGCATTTTTTCAAATAAATGGTATTCATAAAAAAGACATATATATTATTAGGTGTATGCCACATACAGTCTTGGTGGCTTTCAGGTAGATCATAGCTGCATTATACATCCCTTTAGTAAATTTGTCCATCTGTAGCCTTCTCTGAAAGGATACACTGCAGTCATAATTAATCTGCATTTTTAGTGCATCACCACATGTACTCACAGAGGGAAAAGAATGCTATTGGTTGTAATTTTTTAGTAAACATATATAACTCATTCCCTATTTAATGCCTTCCATGTATAGTCACTGCAACAATGTTTCCAGATTTTTTTTTTCTAACTTGTCCATCAGCCAGACCTTCACCACCAGCTCTGTCTGTACTCTGAATCTCATACAAGCTAGAAATTTTTTTTTTTTTTACATGAGCCCCATCTTCATTTTTCTCATGTTTCCTCCCCTCCTCTCCCCAGTTTGCATTTGTCTCTTAGTACCCTAAAACTTCTTGACTATTACTGTTTGACCTGGGCTGGCAAGCTGAGCCCATGGATCCTTGGCTGTCACAGCCATGGCATTCCCCTGGACAAGATGGGCCTGCTTAAGTTCTGTGTGCCAGTCTCAACTGGAACAGACATCTTAAAAGGCTACAGTGTAAGGGGAGATGTTGGCATTTCACTACTTGTTATTAACAATTGAGAAAAGGAAGAATATGTTCAAATAAAAAAAAAAAATCCCTAAATATACAGTACAAATGAGCCAAGTGTTAACTCATCTAGCAAAAATATTTAAAGTAAAAGCATAAAAATTTAATGCTGTAGCAGTTTGATCCAGCCTCCCTATTTTATCTGCTTATCTCAGCCTCACCTGATGAATGCCTAGCCATTCAAGAATTTATTCCCCTCTCTCTCTCACAGAAAACTTCTGAAATTATTTTTAAAAATAGTGTTGTGGAGACTTGGTGGCCAAATGCCTATTGATCATGTGGAAAGATACATTCTTCTTCTGACTTGAAAGACCACAGTGCTGTCCAACCAACTAAAACTGGCAGCCAGAATACCAGGGGAGAAATAAACAGGGGTAAGGTCAGAAAGATTGTATCTCAGAGTGCGGAAAAGAAACAATCATCTTCAAACTCTTCACTTAAATTACAGCAAAGGTACAAAGCTACTGCAAGGTGCCAGACTTGTTGGAATAACTTTTGAAGATAATAAGAATTATTTGAATAAATGGGTTATAAATCTACTTGACAAAACCATCTATAAAGTTACAAAAGCAGCAGTTCTTTCTTAAGCTGATAGGAACAGAGAGGTCATGTTTAATTTAATAATCAAGCAATCCATGGACATTAAAACAAATGGCATACTCCAGATACATTTTCAAAGAGGGCGGAAAAAGTCATCATATTGAAATCAGATGCCATGTGCATCACACATCATTTCTTCCTGTACTCTACTCCTGCCCTGTCCTGTTTTTTCCAGCTTTAGAAAGCTGTTTCTGTTTCTTCTCCCTCAGTTGATATGATCCAGTTAAATCCAAGCTTTGGAGACACTTGCATGAAACATCAGTGATTACTTGATTTCTCAGCATATAAATCTAACTACAAACCTTACTATGCAGGGCTCTGTTATGAGGTAACTTTTCCTATGTAACATTTTTGCCTCAGCTGCTATCTGCCCTGAGACCTGCATTAACATAATACTGTCGAAGCTGGTCTCCATATAACATATTAAGCAATTGTTTTCCCAGAACAACCTGATAAAGCGACAAAAGGATTAGACAGGGCCTTTCAGCTTTTCAGTAAGCAGCTTCAATGTAAGTTCAACTCCAAGCAGCTTTTAGCTTCTAAAAATCAAGGCCACGAATAGGTCTGTTAGATATGATCTGCTTAGAGAGGAAGCTCGCTCATTAGCTTGCCACTCTGCCATCTTTCCCAAACCCTTCTCTGCTTCTCAGGACTTTGTCCGACACTTTTACACCAAGCAACTGCTAAATTCCTAGTCCCCCTTCTCTCCACCTCACCTGACCCCTGCAGCACAGACGATCGGATGAGCAAGCAGAAGGTGTCTGTGCACCTGAGCAAAGGGTGCAAGCAGACCACGAGGGCAGGCAGCAGTGGCAGTAAGTGGCAGGCAGCCTTCCTGATTCTTAAGTGGCTGAATTAATCAGGAGAGGTCCTACGGTAGAAGTTGATCAGCCTAAGCACTGTTTCATCCCATGCCTGCCCAATTTTGTCTGTGCTACTGCCACTTCTCACAAGCATCGGAGGCAGAGTTGTGCCCTTGCCTTAACTATATTCTACTGTTGCATTTCATTCTGTCCGTAACTAAGCAAATGTCCTGATTTGCAGGTTTTGGCATGCCTCAGCCTTTGCCTGGTAAACCTCCTCAATCCGAGCTGACAGTAGTACTAGACTCTCTCACTTTCATCTCCTAAGTTTATGCCACCAGAAGGGAACCCCAAAAGCTGAAGGGAGGACAGAAGCTGCACAGGTTCTGCCTGCTTCTGTGGGCACAGCCAGCCATCAGGAGAACTGCAGCACAAGTACCTGCACAAAACCCCATAAAACCTCGAGTCCTCTCTTCAGCTGTTTAAGGGCTGAAACCCTGCCCTGGTATATTAGTAGGCAGTCAGAAAAGACCTTCAGCAGAAACGCTGATAAAGGTTTTACATATTAGTGAGGTTATTTTATTGCACACGCTGTTCATGTGTTTATACCTTGCTTTCTTGCTAAGGAGAATGTTGCAATGTGGCATTTTGAACAGCTATTACCTATTACTGGATGTAAATGCTGGTACGCAACTTTGGGGCCCAATTGCCAATTTGGCACCAGTTTACTATGCAGTGTCAAAGGGGCTATATATTATACCTACAGGAGGCCAAATCTGAACAAGGTACTAGATTTTAACTAGAAAATAACCAATATAAACACAAATTCTGAAAGCAGGAAGAATATCAGCCAAACTGATTCACACATACGATGCAGGTTATATTACTAAGCTATGAATTTCCTGACCTGCTTCACAAGTAAGAAACTCTTTTTCAAGTCATTACAATTAGTTAGCAGTATCCATATCTTTCTTTACTAAACTGAATTTTTCAAAAAACTAAAAAGGGTGTTTTGCATGGCTTCATAATTTTGCTTGCTGATCCTTCCAAGAGCTCTAATTACTCACATTTATTGCAACACTGTGAGAACTTTTATTATATAGATATAAAATCACTTGTTCAACACTATCCTTATAATTTACAGATATGCAAAAGAGATGATCTTTGTATGTGGCTGAACAATATATGCAAATACATATAGAGAAAAGCATAAAGGAGAAAGTCCAAGTAATATTTTTGCTCTTACACCATTCAAATAAAAGTGCTTCAGAATAACCATCTATCCTGTGGAATGTTTGATACTGCCCTAAAGCTGAAGACACAAAATGGAGTTTGCAAAGTAGCCACCTAAAGAGTGATCTTAAAATCCGCATTTGTTTGTGCAACTTGATACACAGGATTGCAGTTAACAGATAAGGCTCTGCATCACAGGCAGATGCGAGTTTAACACTCTGTGATCTTTACCAGATGCTCTGAACTGGCTCTGCTATTGGACCTATGACAGTTTTGCCTATTCACTTTCAGATGTCACCAGCCTCCACTAGCAATTAAGGGATTGTCTTTCCTCGCAAATGTATGCGTTTTACACACTGTTTAGATGACTGACATTGAGAGATCAAGAACTGATCCCACACCATGGTATTTCCACTGGCTGAAATGGAACCTGTGTGAATAGGTGTATGTGAGATGGTTATTTGGCTCTCAGGTTGAAATATATTAAATGCATATATTTTATCATTTTGTCTAATTTTCTAGTTCAAGTCTTTTAAAACAATTACACTATGTGAAACTAAAAGAAAATTATATCAAATATTTGTTGGGTTTTTTTTTAAGAGTAATATGGGAAAAAAAAATCCTTAGCCTTTACAGAGTGCAAAGACACAGTTGGGTTGTTTCCTGTTTGATACTTTTCTTTACCAGTAATAAATACTTCTGACTTCTAGTGTACATATCTACTAAAGTACTTATACCACCACAGTTTTATATGTTCCTTAAGGCCAAAAGGGGTTTTCTTCTTCCCCCTTCCCTACTTTTTACTTAATGAAATAGAAAAAATTAAATGAATACACCAAGTATTTCTTGATTGTTATACAAAAAAGTTATTGCTTTTCAGCAGCCCTCTTTATTCTCCTCTAAAAAAATGCTTCAATACAGAGAACTTAGTATGGCGAAAGTTGGAATGTATGATTACACAAAAACATGAGCTTACTAATAACTGTAGTGATCAAGTGATGCTGAAATCACAGAAGCAGAATAAGAATTTAGACAGATAAACAGTAAAGTCATGTACGATATCTTTCACAGAGACTTAATTATAGAGTACAAACATCAAGAAGGCAGAAGAATCTGTTTATAAGACCCTGAAGTTTTAAATCAAATCTTGGGGTTGTCTAGTAGATGTCATAATAATTTCCATATTCTGAATCTCTTGAGTTTTTTAAAACTGCATTTTGATAGCTCGATCCAAGAGTTATTCACAGTAAATTGAGAACTCTGAAGCTTTGCAAAAGACTATAGCAGCATTTCTGCCAGTAAAAATATAAGAACAAAGTACAGACCCCACTTGGCTCAATTTGTCTTCCCCCCCCCCCCCCCCTTTTCTTTTCTAAAGTGCTCCTTGCTCGTCTTTGCCCTGGGACATTATGCAGCAGGCTGATCACTGAAGTTCACATGCTTTTTATCCATTAGTAGCCTATGCCAGAAATACTTCAGCTCTTCCTGGAGCTAAGACACAATGGCTGCCAAGAAAACGGCCTGGCTGCCTGCGTGCTCCCACTCCACTAGGTGGGCTCACTGGCTGGACTGGAGGCAGCACCCACACATCTCTCTGGAATGGCTGACATTCACCTTCCACAGTGGCCTCTCACCTCTGGGAAGACAGGTTCTCATCTCCACCGCATAGCGTTTCAGTATGGGCCCAGGTAGGTCATCCTGCTTCTGAAAGAGTTCTCATGTATGCTGTGGTATGGTTTTACATAGCAGTCAGGGAACCAATAAAAACGTAAAAGAACATACCACCACCCCCCACCCACCCCTCAATTGTTATACAGAAGTTGCTGTTTACTGATGATGTTAAAGGAGAGGCCCGATACTCCATAAGTGAAGACAACTCCAATCCCTTTGCCCATAAATATTAAGACAAACAGTCCTGCGTTGTCCATATCCCAGCAGTCCCTTGGGCTTTGTGGGCAACAGAAGGATTGACGTGCTCCTTGTTGCCTAACACGAGCAAGTGATCCAGAAGGTCACTTTGGAAACTTGAGCTCTTTGCCCTAATGCGGTTCTAGAGATCTCCCTGACAAATAATCACTCCCCCTGATCCACAGTGGCTTCAATCAATTGAGAAGAATGAGTTACTCTAGTAGTGAAAATGCACAGAAATTAACAGTGAACTCAAACCTCCTTCTAGGAGTCATGGTCCGTTCAGCTGAGTTCCTATTTTAAGTTTTGGGATTTTAATTTAAATATGAATAAATTTTAGTTTCTTAGGCCATGCCCTTCTGGTGATCACATACGGAGCTGCCCAAGTAAGAAATTCCTTCAGGGGAGTTCTGAAGGAACACAAAGTGCAGATGGACATCTGAAGAGTGTCATTTGCTGGAGATGGCCAGGAAAGCTTATGCTGACTTTAAACCTCCAAGTTAGCGGTCTCTTAAAGTCCAGCAGTGTGAAAAAATTGACCTTTTAAAAAGATAAATTGTTGGTCTTTTCCCACATAGAGCTGGTGATGGTGGGCTATTTTCCAGCCTAGTTGTCCAGAAGATGAGGGGCTGCCTCTAACTGAGGCACTAAATAGTTTAACAGAAAAGCTCTCTGAGATCTCTCTGCTCCCTTTGCCCTTTTCTGCGCTGGTCTTCATGCTCTTGTTTAATTCCTTGCACACACATTTCTCTGCTACACGTTCCAACAGGGGAGTGCAGACTTTTGGGTGCACTGAGATATTCTACAGTAAATGCCTGTTCACAAGGGGAAAATTCACCCTTGCCTTTTACTGAAATTGACGGGAAATCGTTTTCATGATACATATTCTAAACTAGGCCTCTACAGGCATGGAAATTATTAAAACCCATTCTAACAAGACCATTATTACGGAACGTAAAAGCTATTGCTGCATCCTTTGACCATTCTTCCTAGGCAAAGAAGGGAAATATCATGCCAGTATCTCAACAATTTCTGAACAATTTTGAAATGCAAAAGAGGGAAACATAACAAAAGACTGTGTCACTTCATAAAAACATGATGGAGGATGAAAACCTGGGTTCTTATTTTCACACCCATGTCAAGCAGGAATGTTTTTCTACTTTTCCAGTCTTACTATGTCTTCAGCATATAGCTGTGAAGTTTGTGAGAGGCCTGTAGGGCATAAGCTATACAAAGTCTATGGTATGAATTGAATTTTTAAGCCAAAGATAAGATGGTGCCTGAGCAAGAAAATTGGATTTATGCTAGGAGAGGGGTGAAATTAAGGTGAGAAAGGGCCAATGGAGTACAACAGCTCAGGGAGTAACCAGAAAAAAAGGCTATTTTTTCCATTATATTTACAAAAGTCAAGGCAGTTTGCTGCAAGTGACTGAATGCTTTCAGGCAGATAGTTTTCCTGTGCTGAGTCATACAACTTTTTTAAAGTCTTTTAACTTTGATTGCTATTTAATATTTCTATTAAGACACTGTTGTAAGGAAAAGGGGGCTTCACTGTGCTGGACATTGCACAAACAGAGAAAATACACAAACCTTTTCCTGACAGTTTTACAAAGTAAAGCTTTCTTGATTTAGGGCCAAATTCTGTGCCCACTTACATTCACACAAGCCCAGCACTTTGCAGATGGAGGATATAATAGAACTAGTCACCTTGTGTTTACAGTTTGAGATAATAATTAACAAACACATTAAGCAACATTGTATATAGTATCACTAAAATTATCAATATGAGCATGGCAGCAAAAGGGTGTGCCCACTGAGTAGCAATCACTCTGTGATTTTCCCACATCATGCCCTCATAATGGAAAAGGCCAAATTAAGGAGGGGAACCAGTAGAGGAGTTACTTAGACTAACCATTGGGATGCAAAGCTGTAAAGGCAGGGGTTCTGGCTGGTGATTGCCCATGCTGGGAACCTCCCACAGAAAGCTGTAGCTCTTGTCAAGGCAACATGCCACATGTCATCTCCATCTGGAGTCAGCCTGGTTCACTAATACAGAAATAACCACTGAAGTACATCCTGGGGCTTTAGGCCTTTTTCAATAAAACTCAGGAAAACAACTCAGGAGGGAAAGTCTTTTCCACTACACTGGACTTTTGATAAATGGATGTGACTCAAACCTCAACTGCTTAAATTTGTGTCTTTAAACGGCCCCTTCATGGTTTCTCAGCAGCAGGTAAAAATAGAGATCTGTGTTTCTCTTAACATCAACTATACTCTAGAGCAAACAAGCAAACTATAGCTAGTCTGTGACAGCTGGTTACTGCAAGAAGCTGACTATACACTGTGAAGTGTGGATGAATCTTACCCCCCATCAAAGTCAACAGGAACTCAGGGAGACTGAAGAAGCCCATAAATCAGATTCAATTATTTTTGAGGTAGTGTGTGCTGCTTTGATTCTCTACTGTTAACAAGAACAACTCTGTTATCTTGCCTCTTTTCAATATCTGCCTGTTTCAGCAGGTAGGAGATGAGATGGAGTACTGCTAGCCCCATTTCAGCAATAAGATACTCCAAGCAAAGCATTTCTGGGGTGTTTTTAGATGCCTTGGATATATCACTGCCCATGAAGTGTGATAATCCCTAAGAAATGTCTGAAGTCACTCACTGCTGTTCTGAAATGGGATACGGCATATATAGTAGGAAAGTATGGAAAAAAGGGAGAGTAAGAGAATGAGAGGGAATTTGCCACATTCTGCCAAGTTTCCATGAAAAACACAGTGATCACATGCTAAATCTTCCAATGGATGTCAACTGTAATGCTGTCAAGTAGTCCTCTGCTGCTTGTAGAGCCAGAGATGAGACTAGTTGAGAACATTTTAGGTACGTCCACTATATCCTACTAAGTGAGAATATCTCCACATTTTCTCTTTATTACCATAAACTGCTGGAAAGGGAACCTCTGCTTTACATATGATAAATGAGTAAATGCTTGACAGCCTGGAAAAACACTGCTTCTGGGAAATCATCATTGTGGGAGTACCAACAGACAGGGTGAGGTGGTTGGTAAATATAGAAATGACCAGCATTAAAAATCCATTGTCCTATCTAGATACTGGTTGCTGTTCTGATAACAAAGGATCTTCAGTCAGATAAATTTCATGCTCTTTACAAGATCTGCTGCCAAATATACAATTTATGTGTACACTAGACCAGACTTTCAATTTCAGATCAATGCTGATTATTTAATCTAATACAATATATGGATTTCACATTCTAGGCTTTCAATTTTGTGCCTCAAAGTATTTGTGGGTACAACAGTTGGCAATTTGGCCTCACCTTGATTATTAGAGAGCTTTTAAAATGAGGCAGACATCTTTGGTTACCCAATTACACTGTCATGATATTACTAGAATAGTTGCACAGAGACACTTACAGAGGGGCAGTGAAATAGAAAAGAATAATAAACTCATTCTTGTTACTATCTTGTTGCATTTTAATCTGATAGTAGGCATGCCAAAATCATAAAACATTTCCACCAACACCAGATTAGTAATGAAAATATTTCACATTCAATTCCCAAGATAGATGTGGCTATAGTTGGCTTTACAGACATCTAAATCAAATCAAATGCAGTTTCCTTCTACTTCAAAAATTCAGCCTCTGAATTTTAGTTTTACAATCTTTAATAACTCTAAGATCCAATGTACATAAAACTAAGTCTATTTCACCTTTGAACTCTGTGTTGAAATTGCTGTAAATGCTAATTAAAGAAGGCTATGCCCTCTTCTTTATTCCTGCATATAATTAGAAAGTTTATTTCATTTTTCTCTTTGGAAGTAGTATTCACCAATGTAAATAAAACTGTACATAGCAATAGTTTGTCAATACATTGCAAATTGCAAAGTAGAGATAGTTAACATGTATACTTTCAGCATATATCTTCCAAGAATAAACTATAATGAATAATGGCTACTGCATTTACAACTGCTTTTTTTGGGGGTGTGTGTGACTGGAAAGTGAATTTTTCTTGTTGTTGGAACTCAACATACAATTAGTGATATGTTTTTATTTTATATATATGAAAAAAATTCTATTTTTTCATGTGTGTACATATGCACATATCTATCTATCAATCTGTAACTATCCTCCTCTAAAGCCAGACAGGTATATGAAGGTGAAGAATGATCTAGATAAAACTTAGCCCTGAGCATTACACAATATGTGTTCTATTATCACTGCATCACAGACACCATCTTATCTTCCAATCTGTGTTTGCTGACTATATCTGTTGCCATTTTGAACTTTTCTTATAGCTACTATTTCTCTTTATAGAGTTTATCTATAATGTGTTAAATTCCTTCATCTTCCTAATCAATTTAGAATGGTTTAATAGTACCCTCTGTTAAGTCTCATTTCTCCCCTTTGCCTTTGACCTTCCCAGTATGTATTATTCCTAGTATTATTAAATGGAATTGAGAAACATGTCAAAAACAGTGTTGGAAAAAAAATTCTAACTTTATGAAAATGATTCTCAGTTACTACAGAAGAGATTCATGTAGAAGAGCTTACTTATAATCAACATGAACAATCTAAAAATGTAACATTACTTGGAAAATAAATAATTTTCTCCAAGAAAAAAGAGCCCTCTCGACATCCCTGCCCTCAAAAACAAGTATGCCAGAAAGAGTCTCTTATTAGTATGGAATATATTGTCTCAGAGCTTTATAGCTATACGGACTTGATTTTTAGCAGCTCAGTGCACTTATAACTCTGATAGATTTCCAATGGAACAGTACATGTTTAACACTTTTAAAAAGGTAAGTTCCTCACAGAAAATTTTCAATTAGCAAAATATAACTTGTGAGTTGTCCATCATCCTTCCCCTCTCCCCGCCCTCCTTAAATTGTGAAACAGCATTATATTCCATTTTCTTGGGCAACTGCAAGCTGATGAAAGCCAACACCTGCTATTGACAGACAAGTTGGTATTAGCTACATGACAAAATCTCTGGAGAGTGGAAGAAAATAACAACAGAGAAGATGAAGGTGAGGAAGGAGACGAAAGTAAAAGAAAGAAGAAGAAATAGTGCAAGAATTTCCTCTCCTTCCTGTCCTCTTCCCTATTGAAAGAAACATGTATTTGTGTTAAAATTTCAGAGACAAAGTCTTTTTCACTTTTTTCATTAGGATACAGGAGCCGGATAATTCAAAGTAAACAAAACTGTGTATAGCTATAGATTGCAAATATATTGCAATTCTAGACAGGGACAGCTAACTTTTTTAGTACTACTTTTTCAGTTAGAATATGTGTTTTTACTACAACCTTTAAATTTTTCATAAAGTGATACATCCAGTATAACCTATATGTACTATGTATATGTAAACCTATATGTTTCACATATATTAGGACATTATTGACACAAAACTACTTGAGTGTTTCTATTCAAGGAAAAATTTCACTGTTCTACTTTCCCTGAAGATTGGTATACACTTCTACACTTGCATGCTCAGCAGAAGTGAAACTGCTTTTCCAACCAGTGAAAAGCACTTGCATTTTTGACAGAAGACTTTCTCTTCTTTCATGGAACAGGGGTGGCCAACCTGTAGCCCTCAAGCCACATCTGGCTTGCAAGCAATTCAGTTGTAACATTTGTGCTGAGACAAGAACATGTCATCAGCAAAGAGTGGCAGTAGAACAGACAATTTGTCACTGGTAGGAGGAAATGAGCCAGCAGACACTATTATCACCAGGTCAGGCTGGGGCTTAGCCAAACTTCCAAGTGTGGCACATGTGGAAAGGGCTGTGGGGCACCCATCACCATTTGCCATACTCCTAGAGTGTGTACCCACTTGGTCAAATACAGCTCAGCCATATAAAGATTTGGTATGTGGCTTCTAAGGTCAGACAGGTTAATCATCTTTGTTTTGCAAGTAACTGTAGTAATGCAGTAACTATAAAGCTAAAAAGGTTTGTAAGGAAATGTCACTTCCCTGTTAGCAGTTGCACAACTGAAATCTGATTTAGATTACAGATAATAACCAGCAGCATATATCCCAGCATGTCCAGCCCTGTGAGAGGGCAAACATTTCAAACCACACACTGACTTGATATTTGAATCATGCTCTGGTCAATGAACAGCACATACACCTTCCAAGAACAAGTGATCCTTGAAATGAACATCTTAAGAGTGGGGCTCCCTCTGAAATTTCAGATCAAGTGCATTGTGTTCCCAAATCAGAGACTCTAATTCTCTTACCATGCACTCCTTTGACTGCAATAAATTAGAAAGGACAATAAAGATATTAGGGATCTGCCCAAGCACAAGGCTTACTTAAGTGGCAAACAGCATTAGCAAGACAGCTCTAAACTTAAAAGTCAGCTCAGAGTAGGGCCAGGGAATGGGTGTGTTTAAAAAACCTGTTAGCTAACGCTTGCCCACAAAACAACCTTCCGAGGGAGGAACAAAACCAAAAGGCAGAACTGTAATTAACCTGCACTAGTTTATGTCAGAGATTGGAAAAATTTCCTCATCATTTTGGAATCAGGGAAGAGGGGCTGTAAAGGTGGAATGCAGTCCTGTGTATCTGCGCAGCTCTGGTACAGCATATACAAGTTAATGGCAGAAGATACCCTTTTCCCCTCCAAGTCAGATTTCTGTTGTCAATCCCATCTCATTTCGTCCATGAAATGGGCACCAGACTAGAATCAAGCTCAGTCTTTGGATTTACACCAACTCCAGCAGATGCTGTAAATTTGCACAGAAACCATCTAAAACTTGGATTGTGTTCAGGTGCTTTGGTATCCTTACAAATCTATCCAGATTCACCAACTCATGTTTGCAGAACTCAACTCATTTTCATCTCCTGTCTTAGCAGTATCTACATCATAAGCCTCACAACAGTATGATGTCCTACTGACGATCAATTCAGGAAAATCTTTTTCCCACCTTAAGTGTCTCTAATTGAGAGACCATTTCTCCCATGCAACCCAAGGACCAGGTGGTCTGCTTCACTTTGTACCGTGACCTTTGGGATTTTATCATTTATTTTGGAATGAGACTTTGATAAATTATTATTCACTATTGTAATTCAACATGTTTCAGTAGTGCTACAGGCTAGCATTGTAGCAAAGTAAATATAGCTGATAGAAAAATCCCTTTTGAAAAAACTAAAAGTACGGGTACCTCACTCACAATCACCAAAACTCTTAGCAAGAACAAACAAGTAAATAAGTTATTGTTAAGCTGTAGTCAGCCTCTTTTGATGTAGCAGAGTAAGAAAAATGTTAGTACTTTATGGCCACTGGCAATTCCCAGTCTATGTGTGTGCATGTACCATCACATGGTTTTGAAGCCAAATATGGGACACATGAGACATACGGTCACAATATTCTTCCCTTATGGATAGGTTGAGACCATCTAACTTTCAAAGGCCTGAATTAAGAAGACTGTCCATCATTCTCTGATTCCCATCAGTTTTTTAACAGTAGAGAGGAAAGGCACTACACTTTGATGTGGTAGTGTCGTGGTTTAACCCCAGCCAGCAACTAAGCACCACGCAGCCGCTCACTCACTCCCCCCCATCCAGTGGGATGGGGGAGAAAATCGGGAAAAGAAGTAAAACTCCTGGGCTGAGATAAGAACGGTTTAATAGAACAGAAAAGAAGAAACTAATAATGATAATGATAACACTAATAAAATGCCAACAGTAGTAATAAAAGGATTGAAATGTACAAATGATGCGCAGGGCAATTGCTCACCACCCGCCGACCGACACCCAGCCAGTCCCGAGCGGTGAATCCCTGCCCCCCCACTTCCCAGTTCCTAAACTAGATGGGACGTCCCATGGTATGGAATACACTGTTGGCCAGTTTGGGTCAGGTGCCCTGGCTGGGCATGAGAAGCTGAAAAACCCTTGACTCTAGTCTAAACACTACTGAGCAACAACTGAAAACATCAGTGTTATCAACATTCTTCTCATACTGAACTCAAAACATAGCACTGTACCAGCTACTAGGAAGACAGTTAACTCTATCCCAGCTGAAACCAGGACAGGTAGGCTGCAAAATAGCAGTCTGCCCCACCTGCCTGATACAGAGTACTTCACCAAATACTGCCCACTATCAAAACAGTATGTTAAGTCATGCAACTTTATTCTATCTGCAGTTCCTCCAGGTTATAAATATAGGTTTTTCATTTTGGTGCTACAAATACACTGTAAACATAGCCCAACCAGGGAATTAAGCTCAGGTTTTTACTTTCTATTATCAGAGGAGAAAATAATTAATATCTGCCATAAAAAGCTATCTAACAGATACTGTGGATTTAAAACGGAAATAAAAGGAATGGCAAAAAGAAAGAAAAAGAGAAAGCATTTGCTTTAACCATTAAGCATTAGGTAAGGCTATGTATAAGTAGACCAAGTCATTTCTCCTTTGGTATCATACAGCCAAATTAAAAAAGCAGTAATTCTAAACATAAATCTACTTCCAGACATGGCATTAATATCTGTCCCTAAGAGATAGGTAGATCCCTATACAAAGAACAACCATGGTGATTCTGATTGGTCATAGAATATGTTACACACACAGACACACAAATTAAATAATTTATTAACTATTGTGGAAAATAGGATCACAGGGAAACAAGGAAAAGGAAACAAGCAGAGATTAAACTGGCAATAAAATCTTCCAGTGAAATTCCTGGAAAGTAGTTCCAGCTGAGTACTAAGTAGAAATACTGTAAAGCCCCAAGAAGCCAAGCAGTAAGTATTATTGCAGAATAGTTCAATAATCTTCAGAGATTCTTTTGCCAAAAATAATCAGGATGTTTGATCTCAGCTTGACTGAAACATGCAGCTAGGAAAAAATTACTCCATTTGCTGCAGGAACTGTAGGTACTATGTCTCACCAGTAAAGATAACAACAACTTTCACTCAGACAATCCCCTTTAACTGAGTTTTTAAACAATGTTGTATCAATTTGGGGGATAGCTAGCTTTTAAACATGGGTAAACAAATTCTCTCTTTCAAAACCAAATGTCTATACTTCAGCACTAACTTACATAGTATCATTAACAGTAACTGGTACAAGTCTACCAGAGTTGCAGGTTTTCTTTCACGGTTGCATACAATGGATCAACACATTTTGCCACCTGTATTTCACTTCTAAAATGTCTAAAATACTGAAGAGACAGACAATCCCACAAGAAGGATATTAAATTCTGAATGCTGGTTGTAGAACTTTCTGCTGAGATGGTTTTCACAATTACAAAACAAACACTTTTATTGAAGTGGGGACACACAACACTGCAATGACTCATAGAGATACACTTTAATGACAGATTGGCCAAAAAAAGGAATATTTTCAATTGTTTTTTGAACTTTTCTTTGTGAAAAAAGGGTAGTTATTTTGTTTTTTCATCTTAGCTCAGGGTAAAAACCCCCAAACATAACAGCAGCAGCATCTAAGCAACGAAAATTCAGCTTTCAGATAGCCTTAGTAGCAAGTTTAGTTACACATTTCTTATTCCTAACTCCCAGTCCTGATGGCTTACCCCAAGCTCACTTTGAACTTGCACTACATTTTTCCCCCTCCTTCCTCTTCTGCTTTGCCTCCGTCATAGATATAACTTTGGGGGAGTGTTTCTGGATTCCTCATTCCTTTTTTAAGGATAATTAAAATTAAACATGGTACTTCAAGTAACTGGTATTTCACAATATGAATTTATAAACAAGCTACCATAAAATAAGAGGAGGTGTGAACTTGCAGAGAATTTTTATTTTGCTGTAACAATATTTGTACACAAACTTTTCTGCAGTAAATGGCAAGTAATTTTTTAAACTTTACTAGCTAACTTTCTAACGGGAGCCCCCTTTTTTTGCCCGAGTGGTCAGGAGGGCATATTTTACCACCTGTAATGTCATCTATGTAGGTGACTGACAGATATGGAAATAATCTTTGGGACACTATTTCTCTATCCTCAGAAGCTTAAGACCTGGATTAAACCATGACAGTGGGACTGAGATGCTCACTCATGATTTATATACACTTTACTCATTTGATATATATGAATGTTAATACCTGTAGGAAATATTCTGATAACTATGACTGTGTTTCTCTTTGGTTTAGGGGCTTACACATATGTAAAGGGATATGGATGTGGTTTAATGGAGTTCTATGTCCTACAATTTTCTACTCACTTTGAGCAGAGATTATAAAAAAAATTAGGACTTTGGTACATTGACAAAACTGGGCTATGAGGCCATTATTTGGTTTTGTATTTCTGAAGAGAAAAATTTGTCAGTAAATATATAAACTTCTCTTTTTAATGATTACATTTTTTGCAGAGCTTGTGGAAAGAGAACCTTGTTACATTTTCCCCTTTTACATTTTCCCTGTTACATATTTTTGCTTTTTAGCAGAAGAGTTTGAGTTCCCATGTTAATGTTTAGATTTGTAATGCTCTCCATTCTCCTTTGTAATGTCTCCATTCCTGTTATTTCAGGAACAGTGCAAAAGGCATGAGGCTACAAGCACAGCACTTTCCAAGAGGCCTATGTTCAAGGATGTAATGTTTGAGTTTAGGATGAATGAATTTTATGTTAGGAAAAATTTCTTCACTGAAAGGGTTGTCAAGCATTGGAACAGGTTGCCCAGGGAAGTGGTTGAGTCACCATCCCTGGAGGTATTTAAATGACATGTAGATGTGGTGCTTAGGGGCACGGTTTAGTGGTGGACTTGGCAGTGCTAGGTTAACAGTTGGACTTGATGATCTTAAAGGTCTTTTCCAACATAAACAGTTCTATGATTCTATGAATAATGGAGGTTGGCTGCTTCAGGCAGTAAATAGGGTACTGTTGTGCTTGAACATCACACCTTGCAGTGGGAGTCTCCAGGAACTCTTTGAAGACCTAAATTTAAGTTTCCTGAGCACTGTCATGCAGGAAACTGATTAATTGGCAGCGTGGCTTGGGGCTTTTGGATTGTTCACATCCTTTGCTTTGCAATCAATCACTGAAATGTAATCTTTCCATTATGGGTGCGAAGGCTCTACAAATATAGAAAAACTCCCAAGTTTCAGGACTGGTCATACAGTAAGTGCTTCTTTTAAAGGGTATGAGTTCTATTTGTACTTACATAGCAGAATTCTTGTGCCTCTGGGTTTTCTCTAGACCTGTCGGTAAAGCATTTGTTAAAGATGTGGGAACACGAATTGGGTTTTCCTTCTTCGCTGAGGGGTTTGAATCGTTATCGTGCTGTAATGAGCATGCAATGTTTTATTAGAGAGAGGTTTTATTCCCCTTCCATTACAGATAGAATCCCTTGTATCAAAGGCTGAAAATCACTCCAGTCTGGTGATAATGATGTATCAAAAAGTTATTTGGTAGAGTAGCAAATTTCATCAGGTGTATTTCATCAGGATGCAGTACCAACTGCAGAGCATCAGAAATACTTGCTGCTAGTATCACTTACTACTTATTCCACTGTAACTAAGGAACAGTGAATCCACTCAAGAAGTGGATTCAAACTGGACTAACTTCCATCTCCGCACCCAGAAATGCTGGCAATCTAGTCCTCAAAAAGAGCAGCAAAAGAAAACAAAATCAAAGCAAAGCAAACCTGAGAACCTGGAACCTAGAAATTTTATGTAGTAGTATGTTACTTATGTCTTATTTGCTACTCTCTGAGGAAAATTCTGTTTGTGCTCCTGGTAGAAGGGGCAGGAAGAATAAAACGCATGAAGAAACTACTTCATTTCTAAATTAAGTAGGAGAGAAGAAGTAATGGCAAGACCTCCTCTCTCCATTGGTAGTTTCCACCAGTGCAGAATGAGAATCAGATTTAAAACAGGATGCAAGTTTCTCTGGAGTTGTGGGAGAGAGCTGAAGGAGTCTGAAAAATAAGGGATTATAGATGAAGGTAGAGATCAGTGAAGGAGTCAAGGATTTCTGAAAAAGTTCTGAGAAATTTGGTTCCTTTCTGTTTTAAGTTCTTTTGCCTCTGTCCTTTGAGATTCTTCTGTTCTTTTTCCCCTAGCCTTTCTTTCGACACTTTCATTTCATTCTTCTCCTTTCTTCCTTATAAACCTCAAGAGACTCCATTCCTCACCACCCCCCAACCTGACCTAGTGAGTTACCTGACCTGATATATGCCCTGATCTTAAAGTGTGATGTGACTGATGAGGTGTACGCCTCTGACCTGTCACCTTCTCTGGTAGCCTACTTCATTCACATCCTAACACTTGGGGTCTCCCTGTGGTTCCCAAGAACTAACAAGATCTGAAGACAGTAGCCTGCGCAGAGGAGATTGCCAGCCTCTCTGATATGTGGGGAAGGATTCCAGCAAGACAGAGAGTTAAAGAGGGCTACTGAAAGTCACAGAGAGGCAGGAAAGTATTTATCTAAGCTTTAATGAATCCAGAAGTGGTTTGCATTCTGTTCAGTACAATGAAGATTGGAGTAGCTTTTAAAAAGAAAATTTCATCCATATCAAACAAAAGAACCATAAAAAAAAATAGTTTGAGTGTAAGGAGTATAGCCTGAGTGAGCTGGAAAGAAAATAATGGCACATGGAAGAAGGTAAACTTGCAAAGGCTTGGATAAATTTGTATGTTTAAGATAAGCATCCTGTTTGGGGAGCCCTTTCTGAATTAGACCTTTCAACCTTTTGAGTTTTGGCTGTCGTGAATGTTTACCTCACCATGAAGCGTGCAGAAAAAGAGAGAAAGAGAGGGAGAAAGAGGCTGATTTATGAATCTGAATTCTTCGAAGGACAAATTAATTGCACTGTGGCACTTCTCTATAAACTAATATTGACTTAAAAGACAGCAGGAAGAGATGAAGACAATGAGTCCCTGTAGCACTTCCATGTCACAGAAGCCCATTAACCAAATGCGTACCGAAGCAATAAATTTGTTTGGAAGAAATACACGTACATCCTATAGATGAGTGCAGTAATAAGCATCTGACAAGGTTCTATCCTCTGCAGATTCCCACAGGAATAAGGCTTTTGAGATTATCCTTTTTTTTTTCCTTTTTATAATTTTTCCTCTCATCTTTCTAAATACTTGTTTTGGATTCCTTTTAACTTCAGAGAGCTTTAGAAAAATCCCATTCATAAAACTGTATACATTCCCTTTACACAGAGTGCTGTGTACCAGACTATTTGTATTAGAGTATAACTGAGTGCCATTTCCCTAGGACTCTCACAACAAGACAGGTGATCTGCTTAGGCCATCTCCAGAAATAAAACTTTGTATACAATGTTCATTTCTCACCAGAAATGTAGGAGAAATAATGACTTACAAATTGATCAAAGTCTCTGCTCTCTGATGACAACAATACTGAAATATTTTAGGAGAAAATACAAATAATATAAACCTGTATGTCTTCAAACCACTCTTTGATTTATTAACTAAAGCAATGACTTCTCAGCACCATAATTTAGAAATCACCTCCTCACCTCAAGCTCTTAGCATTTTCACTGCATGGTCTTTTGCATTTAAAAAAATCACATTAACCTGTAATATGCTCACCTCCAAATGAGCTCATTAGTTTTTTTAAAAAAAAACACTGTGGAAAGTGAAACCTGGTGTGATTATGTGAACTGACCTTGCATAGTCTGGGTTTGAGTGTATCTGCAAAAATTTATATGATTAGAATTGTCAGTAACACTTCCTGGAGCCATTAAACATGAACATATCTGCCAATGCATTTGACAGCTTTCAGTGAGCTCACTAGAAATGATCTGCAGACCTTTTCCCCACAGTTAAAAAGAAAAGAAATTGCAATAATAGGATATTGCAAGAAGATTTTAAGAATGAGGCTAAATTCTTTGAGAAATAAATACTGTGGGGAGTTCAGTTGTTACGGAGCTAAATATCTTATATTTCCAATAATTTAATCAAAAGGATAAAAATTTAGAAGAAACTTACAAAAGCAATATGATTACATAACTTAAACTTGCATGTGTCAGCCACCATAAACACCACTAAGTAATTAAATGCTGTTTGTGGGTTATACCCTCTGTGAATGCAGAAGAGTGAGAGCTGGTTCCAGAAGCTCTCCTTCCTGTCTACCACAAATCCTTTTCCCACTTATAAGCCTTACTATGTGACCAGAACTAATCACAGGTCATTTGCTTTGGAGAATGAAGAGGACATAAGGACTGTTCTCACTAAAACCCTTGAGGGAAGATGCAGCTAGGATGCAGGCAGTGCCAAAAAGGCTTGAAACATTTTGTGCGCCCCAGCAGAGAGTCATCTCCTGGAGAATAGTGTAGCCTATGCCCTTGTAGCTCTGCAAACAAATGCTACAATGTAGAGCATGAGACAAATGTGCTTCTTACAAACTGTTCTCACAAAAAATAAAAAGGCAAAGGAGATGAACCTCAGTCTGGAAAAGTTGATAAAGACAGGAAAAAGAAAGGTGAGGAAAGGGAAGGGGGATGGGGGGAGGAAAGGGAAACAGCAACAGCCTCCTGATGACCATGACATATCTACTAGTAACATCAAACATTCCTGAAATTCAATAATAGATGATTTCTATGCTGCGTGCCATTTTTTGTTGCTATCTCACTAGCTGTTTGTCAATTCAAAGTCTTCTGCTTCATCATTTGTGCCTATTTATCTCATTACTATTTCCATCATCATTAATATATCTGGCAGATTTTTGCCAACCAGAAGTTATTCTCCTAAGATGCTTAAGTAGTTGAGTTAATTTCCAGGAGTCCTGAATGTCCATATGCTTTCACAGAAGTTAATTTTAAGTCCACTTAAAAATCCACTTAAGTCTGCTTCAAAATTTTTGTTAAGAAAGTAAATATTTGTAATTGCTCCCATTAAAAGGCAGGTATGATTATTTTATAATGTCTGTACTGTGCCTCTGCAACTGAGTCCAAGCTGGTTGGCAAGTTGTCACCTCCATACAAAAATGCTTAATAAAACAATAATAACTACCATAAATTGATGAACAAAAAATAATGAATTTCATGTAAAAGTAGAAATTTGTGTGTCAGAGACACTAACTGTTAATTTCAAGTTATTTCACAATGTACAAACTATATGAAGTATACTGCAAACATTAGATTAGGCTTTGCGTAATCCCTAGAATCCTTTGAATTATGTTAATAAACCCCCTTCTATAAATCCCCTTATAGATCTGATGGAGGAAATACATTTTTGGCATGCCTAGCAGTCATGTGTAGGTGCATATTTTGTACAGGACACATCACTTGGGGTATTTTTAGAATCAGAGCGGTACTGGTTTGACCCTCCTGTCCACCAGCTCCCTGGATAGTATAGGAAGCACCATGCTATAGGCCACTGCGAGTGGGGCAATACATATTTTCTGCTGGAATTATTTCCTTTCAAAAATAGAGTTAAAATGTGATTATGGACTGTAATGCAGTGACTGGGCCAGAGTGGGACCCAAACACTGAAGATATCACACAATCACTGCCAACATTTCGCAAGTAACGGATGGGTTGTACGCTATTTCTTTTTTAAAAGAAATGAGTCATGTACCTACCTCCAAGAGAGGCTTCCAGTGACAATGGCAATGTGACCTCTGGGACTAAGCCCCTCTCTACCTGGAGGGTTATAAAAAGTATTATTCTTCACAGCTTTTTGAGATGAGTGGAGTAGGCTGCTCACCATTCAGAAGCTGGCTATTTTACAGCTTTCTGAGGTACACAGCCTCCATGTATTGTACAAGGAAAGCCTATGGATTGCACTCTGATAAAGCCAACTTGTACCATTGCTTATGTGTGTTTCTGCACTTAGCCCTGAGTAAGGGACTTCACTCCATAATCACAAGCTTTGCTCTCTGAAAATCAAACAATTCAACTGGCAGTGAAGCAAAATGGGAGTCTGATTTGCCTCCCTTACCATCACACACCATCCCCTCCTCCCTGATTTCAGTAGTCTACTGAATAGGTCTGGCATAAGTAAAAGACAAGGGTTGTCTAACTCTTGCCCCCAAAAATGTTTTATAGTGAATCAACCATGTAGCTCATTAAAACAATTGGGTTAGAAGACATTGAACTAATGTATAATCCATGAATTTTTAAGCTACCTTGAACCTTTCTCCTCCATGTAATTGTGAAACAGCACAGTATTGCTGGCGCTAAATGCAGGGGAGATTGTATCTTAACATTTCAATATGTTGATTAATGCTGCTGTAAAGATACACTAACAAACTGCAGAATCATTTTACCTCCAGTTTTTTGCTAACTTAGCACATCAACAAACCAATACTTGTAGACAAAGACATGCTACTTTGTGATGAAATGTTCTTAGACATTGTCTGCTAAATCCCTATAATTAGCATGGCCCCTGGTGAATGTCACTGGGTATTTGATGAAACAGGGCATGAACTCTGCAGCAACACCCAGGGGGGTCGGTAATGCTATCCAGAATGACTCTTGGAATTTTTAACTACTAGATAGGTTCTCCTTATCTAGGAAACTCAGGGGAGAAAGGCATTTGTCCAGTCTAATGACCCCTGTTAGCAGATTTATGCCACCTCCCTCTATACAAACTGTCTTCTCTCTCCTCCTTTTGGATATTTAATTTGAGAGTAACTATACTGAATAGTATATTTTAGAAGAGATATGGCACGAAAATGGTAAAAAACCAAACCAGCCAAGTTCTTTTTTCCATTCTGCTTATGCCATTGTTCTTACTCTTCGAAACACCACAAGAGCAACAAGTTTTGCGGGTAACAAAAAGAAAAATAAAAGACAGCATGACTGCTGCACGTAATTTCAAGGGTCCTAACAGAACTAAAATTTCTTATTAAAAGACATCCTGCCCTAGGGAAAAAACTACTTTCTTGCACTACTATAAAGAACAGTTTTCCTTGGCTGTACAAATATACCCACAATACAGAAAGGTGTTTTCCTCTGTTTTGGGAAACAGTACACTAAAAAGTATACAAAGTTCCTTTTCCTTACAGTTCCTAGTTGTCTGCTGGTTACTAAAATTTACCTGAGGCTTGGGAGACTGAGTCAAAAACCTGCTGTGAAACAGGCCCAGTAGCTGTAGTCCAAACCAGAGTTCTTATGCCTTAGGTGAGTCCTCTAGCAGGCATAGTGTCAGCTGTTGAGACAATCTGATTTTGAGAGAAACTCCAATGCAGACACGAGAAACTCTCTTGATAAAATTTCCATTTTGCCTGGCACATTTCTCTCAACAGTTTTTTTTTTCTGCCATTCTGCATTTTGTAGCCTTAAGGATTTAATGGTAGTATTAATCTTGCTTTAGAAAACATCATGCATCTTCTGCATTTCAAATGCTGATAATTCTTACATGAAGAATTATCTTGGAAAGCTATGGAATTATTTCAAAATAAATTTCAGAGCAGTTTAATATTAATGGCATTTTTTTCCTAAAAAAAAAAAAAGGTCTATGTTAGATTTAATTTTGAAAATCTATACAATTTTTGAAAATCCATCTCTCTCATACTACAAGGGATTGGTTTTGTTTCAGCTGGGCTTGTGGGTGGATTGAATAAGAAATTCAGTTTGGCCTTTTCCTAATTTTACGTCCTAAACAGTGCATGATATCAAAATGATGGAATGAGCTATAGCTAGGGTTAGGGGGCAGGGGGGAGGCTGTCTATTGTATTAAGGACTAACTCCTTGATTAAATGTAGACTTAAAACAAATAACCTCTGTGCGTGTGTTAACTAGCCTAATTAATCTTCATGTTAGATTAACTTGATAAAATGTTGACCTAATTTGGGATTAAAAGATTACAAGTAACATTTTCAGCTGAAAGCTGTAACATGCCTCATGTCAACACAGTAATGACAGAATTAACCCTGCAAGCCCTTGCAAACCTCTGCGCTGGATGCCACTGCTTAAGTAGAGTTTGGATGACCTGTAAATGCAGGAAGGCTGCTATATATAAAAAAAGCTAATATTGAAACACTGGTCTCTCACTCAGAGTCTCACAGGCCTGCATATACTAAGAAATATCACAAAGCTAAGGGAGGAAATAGAGATGCATCATCCATGGACTCTTACAACTTGTAAACTTCTACAAACTAAATGTATACTATGTGTTTATGTTTAGATGTAGAAGTAGGAAGGTTGGAAGGAAGTGCATTATGAATTTGGTATCACTAAGAGGATAATGAAGATGAAAATGTCTTTGAGAAATCTAGGACACACAAGACTTAGAGGCAGGAAAATTCAAAACCAGAAAAGCACTGTCAATTGTAGCCCAGAGGAGCCTGGTGGAATCTATCTGTGTGTGAACAATGGAGATCTATTTCCTGTAATGTGTTTGGATGTGATATTTCAAGCTTGTATTCTAAAGGGTTTTTTTCTGAGTTGAGTTAGAAAAATTTGTGAACTTGTGAAAAGTATCTTGGTGATCACTCTTCTCTTTTGAAAAAATGTGGGGAAAGAAGAAAGAGGAAGAGGAGAGACACAAACTCTCTTCTCTAAGAAGTGATTATTTTAGCTCATGCTATTTTTGTCTCTTAATTTCATATCTGCTCTTTTCATAGATAAAACTGTGCTCGCTCTCACTTACCACCTTACAAAGCACTGGAGTCGCAAAGATGAGCTAGGCTCTTTTCAGCTGACAGCATCATTAAGGCTGTGGCTCTTCCCACAAACAGGACTCAGAACCTGTGCCACCATCACATACACACAAAATACTCCTCTCCTTCCACTATGGCTCTCAGCACTAATTTTGAGACTACAAAATTCTAAGGTGGCTATTGAGAAAGTGAGTGTCTCTGGCTTCTGGTTAGGGTGGTCAGATTAAAAATTAAAAATTTTTAAAAAATGGTGCGCAAGGCTGTGGTGTCACAAAAACTCATCTCTCATGTTAGGCCATGGAACCTAATAGAGATAGCATGAAAGAGGACACTTTCCTCGGCGCTGTTCAGATGAGAGTGCACAGCTCTTGTCTGCTCAGGTAGGCTCTTCTCTCATGTGCTTCTACCAAAGTCCTGGGAATGCATCAACTCTTGCTGCAGTAGTGCAAGTGTAACCAGCTTGTAAAAGTCAATATGCCTAATAATAATCCAGGACAAAACAGCATCCAGAAATCAGTCCTTGAAATACCAGGACAGAGCCTGCATTGCTAGACAAACCAGAATATTTGATCACCTTATTTATTATATGGACGTAGAAATAAAAAGAGCCCTTGCATGCAACTGGCAACAGAGCAGAGTAGAACTACAGTTCTAGTTCTGAAATAAGTTCTTATGCCTAAGAATTGCCTAAAGGGACATACCAGAAGTCAGCAGGAGACTGGGTTAAAGACAGTGTGAACTGAATGCTGGGAGAGGTCTTTCTTTTGAGGTGAGGTTTGGAACCAACAATGTAATTTAAACCTCACAGAATCAAGGATGCTACACTGCAGAATAAAGTATAATATACAAGTAATCAACTAAGGGAAAACTTAGGTTTTTTTCTTACTCTTTGCAACACAATTTGTTAAAACAGTGTTAACAATACTGAAGTCACATTCTTTCAGTAGCTTGGAAGATTTTTTTAGTGTGCATACCTAACAAATGCTTTCATATAAATAAGTCATGCAGACTTTTATTCCCCTAGAACAGGAGGATATATGCAATAGTTTTATGGACTTATTTCCATTAAAACTGTATGCCCCTTGATAATTTACTACTTCAGTTATTTCTATGTGCTATTGTCTAACTTTTCCTATATGAAAAAGGGAACAGGATATTAAAGTTTTCCTAAAGCTACTATTACTAATGTCACAAAGAGGAGCATTCTGAAGTTTTTTATTGTACTCTGTCACTTCCCATAAATTCATGACAAAGAAATCAATGACTAATCCAAGTTTGGTCAGACAACTTGGCCCAAAGTGGACAGGCTTAAAAGCTGAGTAACAGAATTAAGAGCATTTCTCTTGTTTTTATTCCCATGGAATAATGATTTGCAGCCATAGCAAACTGTGATGTGATTCCCATCAGTTCTGAAAAGTTAGGCAAGACTGGAATAGACCTGTCTTCGGGAAGGACAAACTATAGCAACATGCAGCTCCTGCTGGCCATTACTTAGGTAGTATTCTTTCCTGGGAGAGCATAAGAGACTGATTAATTTAAAAGATACTACAAAATTCTGTGTCTTGACTATCATTCACCATTAGATATTGCTCTATATTACTGTGAACAGCTGTTAATTAAATTCCTCACGTAAGTTGTACTGCATCTATGCCTGTATATTTCTGCAGTTTTCTTTGACCTTTAGCCCCAATTATTGTGTACATTTGCTGAGTTTTCACTCTAGGTCAGCAATAAATGAAATAACCACTTGACAGCTACAGATTATGGAGATGTTTATAAGCTATTTTTGAAACATGCAGGATGAAAAATGTCCCAGGCCCATTCTCTAGTTCAAATACTTAAGCTTGTGAATATGGATATTGTGAATGTCCACAGAAACAAATTAATAAACAAGTGAATTATCTTAATTCTTTTGTACATAAACAATGTTGACAATATATATTATTTAAAAATGTGAACCTGTAATACTTATCTTAGTGGAAAAGGATTGAAGAAATTCAAGAAAAGAAATGTTCCTCATTGTGGACAACTGGTTACAAAATCAAAATATATCTGTAGCAAGCCATTTAATTTTTGTTTGCCTTTTAAACATACCCTTTGCTAGTCTAGCACTCTCCTCCAGGTACTTTTACCTTTAAGGTGACACAAACAAAATTGTATTGCTGTCCCAATGTAATTGTCAGATCATTTCAAAATAGTTGAAAAAACACTTGTAGAAGACTTCTTGATGAATAGCCATATCTAGAACAAAGATTTATAATGCCACTAAAATTTTCATCTGGACTGAAATTTTAGAGATGGTAGTACAATATGACTACTTCTGAAAAGTTTGATTAGTTACAAGCACTGACAACTATGTACAATCAAATCATTGAACTTTTATCCAGAGCAAAATCCCAAAGCATAATTCTCACTCTCTAAAACTATGAAATACTATTACCATTTTCAAGGGGAAAGAGAACGCCAGAGAGATTACATGGCTTTTACAAGACTTCTATCCATTCAGTGCAAAACAAGAATACAATGCACCAACAATAGTGCTTCCAGGACCAAATCTAGCCACCCTGAGTCAGACAAGCAATGAAGCACACACTTAATATTAAAAGAATATTTAATATTTTTAAATTTGACATGCAACATGGCCCAAATTAATCCGGCCTGAATTCTACTCTGTGCTGTTGTTTCCTATTAAGGAAGCAGTTCTAAAGATCTAGAGAGTCAGCCAACAGCATATAGGAGGTGCAGGGACTCATCCTGACTGAGTTTGGGCATAAACATTTTACTCTATAGGAGATATTTTTACTGCTTGCTTACTCACAATCCCAGCTAGCCAGCTAGTACTTCTAAAAGATTATATGGAAGATAAATGTCCTGAGATTATTTTATGAATAAACTGATGTACATACGCACACACACTTATGTAGCATCTAATACTGAAAGAGTGATAGTGTGTTACATCTTTCACTCTGCTATTTTAAATTGAGGGGATAAGACAGCGGCATGGAAGCAGCTGTACAGAAGTTCATTCCTTCCCCTTCCCTCATCCGAGAGGTACTCTCCAGAAATTTTCTACGAAGACCTTATTATGAACCACAAAATATTGCTCTATTTTTCACTTATTAAACAAGGCTGCTACCAGCCAATTGAAAATCAATGTTTAACTTGCACAAAATAACAATTTTATACATTGCAATCAGAACAGTAACAACTTCCTATGAAAATGACACTTTATAACTCAACAGAGATGCCTTGGTGTCTTATGTTCAGATGGGCCCACAGCAGCAAGGGAAAATACACTACTACTTTTAGCCAAAGCTGAGTTAATAACCAAAACCAAATTCTACACAGGTAAGTAAAAGTTGGCTACAGAAATTCCTCATACTTTTCAAGAATAATTGAGCAAACAAAATAGCTACCAAGACTGCTTTCAGATAGAACACATTTTAGGGAAATATAATAAAACTGGGAATGTTAGCACCAAAATCTTTCTTATATCACTGATTAGGAGGCGGAAACTTCATGTACTTTTCATACGCTCACTGCAAATGAACCCAACTTACCTCAAATTTGATATATCAAATAGCCACAAAATCTGCATACAGATGTAAATAGACCAAGATTAATTCATAGACAATGTTTACTGTACTCTTCCAAACCCAAATGTGTTGATTCTATATTTGGATAATTCATAGGCAGAAAAAGAAATTTAAAATCTATCATATAAATGTTTTCCTGCAAATTATTTGGCTGTACTATTACAGTTCTAGTCCTAATACATTTATGAATTGTTTTACTCTGGTAACAGCTCAGCAACAACATAATCCAAACAGCTGTAACTGATGAATAATTTTTTCTTGTATTAAGGATGCGGTAAAATGGTTTGGGCATTTTAGTAAAGATAAACTGTGCAAAAACTGAACAAATCTGGTATAAACCTGACTAACAAAGATCAAGTCCACAATACTTTTTACAGTCTTTCCCTGACTTTATTTGGTCCTTAAGTAGAGTTTCTTTACCAGCTTCCATTTAGTGTGTTCCTTTTTTTATTATAAAAGAGTAATTGTAGAAACCTCCCCTTCCCCCTGCCTGTCCCCTGCCCCCCCTCCCCCCTCCCCCAGGTAACCTTCTGAAAATCAAATCTGACTGAAGTTCATGAGCAGGAACTATTCTATAGCCAAAGAAGTCATTGTTAACAAACTAAGTGACATTTTCAAGGACAAACAGTACTTCAATGAAAAATGATGCAATTCTTTCTGGTGAAAAAAAAGTTGGTTGCTTTTTTTTTTTTTTTCATGTTTTTCCCCTCTTGTAAAACAGTAAGTACTTGAGCAGTAAAATAATGAAATAACCAGATGAATAAAAACAGGGAATCAACTGTGTTAGTAACATTGGTAATACAATTGCTTTAATAGAAAGAATAATGGAATGTTGCTTCCAATATGTTGAAGTAAATGATGATCACACAAAGGAAACCATAGAATAGGAAAAGTATGTAAATTACATTCAATTTTATCTTTCACCACAAAAAGACAGAGAAAAAACACCACCTCCCCACCCCCAATATTCCACATTAAGCAATTCCAGGTGTTATGATTTCTAGATATTTTTCCCTTTGGTTTGTACTGTAGTATTGCAATTTTATATTTATCTTGCCATCTGTCACAAGAAAGAACAGATATAGAACAGTGGCAAAATTATGTTAAAAAGACTGTCTTGGGATAACAAAGAGAAAAGTTAATGGACATGGATTTACAAATTATTAATGATTTTTCTTGTCATTTCTTGAGAAATGAAAGCTATGCACGCTGTCTCTTTCCCCAAACAGATTGCATTTTATTCCTCTGCAGTTTGTCCGTCAGGCTTCACTCTGACAACATAATCCAAAACTAATCCAGAGCATTCAGTTTTCCTTGTTGGCTCTCATGCACACTGCTTAGACAAATCCTGCTACCTGTCAGCCCTCCTGTGTGTGCCAAACAGGCTGCCAGGTTAACCCCTGGGGAAGCTGAGAGACCTGCTGACTTAACCCCTGCTTCCCTTCAAATAATCCACTGTAAATACATAGGACGTTAACAGGCTAACTGTTCTAATCAGAGCTGGATCCCTTAAAATCTGTTTCATACACAACCCTTAAGAACTAGGGATGTAAGCATCACTGCTGGAAGAGGAAAGGATTGCTTCCAATAATACAAGCACTAAATAAGCAGATGGATAGAACACACTGAAAGGTTTTAATCCCCTAAAGGAGTTTGAGAAAATATACATATCACTTCAATTGCCCACCTCATTACTTATAAATTTTCCCTAATTGTCAGGACAAGATCAGAAATAATTCAGTACAATGAAAGAAAGCCTAATTTAGTTACAATTCAGGTTCTCAATGGCAAAGTTTCTACCCACTGCTTTTGTCCACTTTCATAAAAATTAGTTTCATAAAAATTAGGTATTCAGTGCTCTAGGGTTTGTGTTTGTTCATTTGCATTTTGTGGAGACCCACACTGAATGTAATAAAAGTCACTAGCTAAAACAGATTTTCATAAACAACATACTTTACAAATAATGACATTTTAAATTACTTTACTTTCTAAAGACATACAATTATTTCCCAGCAGCACTTAAAACAATTCATTTCTAATGCTTTAAGCCTGAAATAGAGAAAAATCTGAGTTACAAATCTTTTAAAAATACTCACTTGTACTCAAAAAACCAAAATAAACCAACGCCTTCTCCTCATTGGAATTCAAGGCACATCACTCTATCTGCTGCTGCAGCATCAACAATCCACAGCAGAAAATAACTTGCGTAAGCACGGCATACCGAGGAACACTTAAAAGCCACACTAAGCTTAGCCACATGAGAAATGTAATAAAACATCGCACAGCTCATTTAATGTTTGGAAGGCATGATGTCCAGGTTAATATCTGAAGTGGGGGAAGGTAGAGTAAGCCATGGGGAGGGCTCCCGAACTCTGCCACAAACAAAACTGGGAAGGTCCATTGTGCCTTCTGATAAGAACATTTATTTTACCTCAATTAAATTTCAGGCTTTCTCTTGAGAGGAAGAAGGGAAAATTGTTCTTCCCTCCCACGCACTTACACACATTCATATTTATGCTTTACATATACATGCAAAGCACACACCTCGGTCTCAGGAGTCCTGGGAAATGTTTAAATGGTTTTATTCATTCTTAGAAGTGTTGTGCTTGTGGCAGCTAATAAATAGATCTTATAAATGCTACAGATTCCAGAGATGTTTAAAATACTCTTGCTGCTTTTAAATGCAGGGATAGTTTTAAAATCCCACTCTTTCTAGATGTGTTACTCATTCTAACACTTTTCCTATTTTTTATATATGGAAGAAGTGTTAATCCTTAATGAGCTTTTAAATTTGCCCTTGTCGCTCTTTTTAGATCCCCACAAGCCCTTACCTAAGCAATACAGAAATAAATGTTATGTAAAAATATTAGTTACTTCTAAAATAAACTGATCTGAAAAATAACTAAAGCAAATGTTTTCTCATTATCTATGCTCTTTTTTTCCCAGCTCATCTCAAAACAACAGTTATTTTGTTGACAGAAAAGTTCATTAAGGTCTCAGACAGTAGTTTGTCTTTGGGGAGTTGACAACTTTTTTTAGGGAGAAGGCAGTAGTTTAAAAGATATATCTTATCTCTCTGTCAGATAATTTTGCTCAAAATCAGAACTTTTCATTTTCTTCCCTATAAAGGCATTTTTAAAAATAATTTATTCATTATTAGTTGAAGTTGGAAAGGTGAAATTGCAAATGGATTTTTGAAAATCAGCCTACATCCAACAATCCTTTTTAGTTTTGCTTTTGCAAAATCCTGACTTTCTGCAAGTCCCTAACAAAACTCCCATTGACTTTCATAGTCAAGATTTTACTCAGTGTCTAGAAGGCATGAATCCTCCTGGGCAATTAACTGATACACAACAAAGTTGTGCATATGAAAGCACATGCTTGTGCTTAGCCTTTCATCTACATAAATTACAGGCAAAATACTGATGCAAAAGATATTCCACACAGTTCCATAACAAATTTCAGTGTCATACCCATATGATCTCCTCTAAGATATTGCTTCTTCCCCAAAATACTTTCAATAAATTTACATTTTGCAAATGTTCTTAGGTTCCATTAAATGCCCACAGCACCAGAATTTTTAGAGAACATCAGACAGCTAGTTTGTTAATCAAAATACAGTGCCACAGGAGTTACACTAGAACTTACAGAGTTGCCACTCAAGAATTTTATTCATGATTGCCAAATAGCATTCAGTCATCAGGGATACTAAGCAAATTTACTTAAAAATAACCATACCTCAGTTACCTAGGAAATGCCTGCTTTTAAGGAGAAACATCTCTTTGCTTTTGTACTTACTGTTTTGAACTAGGTTCATAATGGCAAGCAATGTTTGAAAAAGGTCTGTTAGAAAGCTACTAAGTTTATGCTATGGAGAAGTTTATTAGGCACAACTTAAAGGTCTGCCATTACACTCAGAAATGGAGTTTTAGCATGTTTGATGATCCAAATATACACGGTTCAGTGGTCAACATTACAATTGTTTAAAATGCAGTGACTAATCTGTAACTTATCAATATATTACAAACCAACGTTGACAATGCTATGGTCTTTGTTGATAATTTTTCCTTTATATAACACCAGCTGGAAGATGTTTCCCTATTATTGATCATGCCACTTATCAGCTATTCACAACATATTTCTTTGTACTTGGTACAAAATCTAAACAGTGTGGACTTGGTTCATTAACCTTTTGATATTGGGCAAAAGGGGGAGTAAGGCAGGGAGAGGAGAAGCACTGAAAGTAATTTCATTGTTATTTGGATTTTCATTTTTGTCAAGACATCTGAAGGGGAAAAGGGCACAAACTTTATAGGAATGAAATAGCACTCAGAACCTGGTCTGAAATCTACAGAAGCAAAAGGAAGGCCTTCTACTGATTTAATTTTCACTGGTTCAAGTACTGAGCAAAAGGTAAGTTTCAAAAGCTTAAAAATAAACAAACCCCCTATCTTACAGTGGTTCCCCTGAGGACATGTTGGAAGTGGAGCTCTACAAGGAGTTGGCAGAAAAATCTTAACCTGTAGAAAACAGAAACAGAATGTATCTTGCAGTCTGAAAGTCAGAACAGAAATTCTGCAACAAACCTCAGTACAGGTTTTCAGAAAATATGAACTAAGTAACAGTTTAGAATATTTAAAAAGCTCTACACAAAAATTCACAGGTTCAGTCTGCACTATATTTTTAATATAATTTATTAAGTGCAAAGTCAGACCAAAATGTAAACTGTATCTGCCAGACGAAATATTTGCATGAATGTCTGAATCTGGTAGAGCTATACTTAATACATACACACCAGCAAGTAAACTGATAAGAAAAGGAGGTTAAGGTTGCAGAGCCAAGCATAACATTAACACTTTTGAATTCAAGCTCTTTACCTATAAGGCAGCTCAAAATGCTCTGATCCCCTACAAGCTTTTTGTCATTCCTCATCTCCCGCTTAGCCACACCCTGTCCCCAGTAACTTGGCCTCTTCATCCCAGTATGAACTGGTACTCAGACCTGTCTTTTTTCCTGGAACTTCTAGCATTTTTGCAAGTGGAGAAAAACAGTGATTTATATTAAGTATTTTGTGTGTGTGGAGAATCTGTACTGTAGAAAAGTCATAGCTTTAATAAAAAGGAAAACTAACATATCTGACTTGTAATGTTTAATGTGAAGCTTGAAGTATTTCTACCTGTCAGTGCTGTCACAGGATGCATAGGAGTTGTAGCTGCCTCATGTCCCTACATCCTCTTTATGTGGGGTAGCCCATCTACATGAGCTAATAACGCTCATGACGCAGGGTCTCAAAATAAGCTGAGGCAGCCTTGTAAGAGGAACAGGGCTTCCCAAAGGCTTTGTATGCTGTAGTACTCCAGCACAGATGCTGACTCCCGCTGGGGAATCACTGCGTTGAACTGATTTGGGTATTACACAGCCCTATCGCAATGCAGCCTTACGTCTCCTTACCACGGCTGCCTCATGACTAGTTTGAAGCAGAAGAGCATGGGTCCACCTGCACCTATTCGCACACAGTCTTCGAAGAACTTCAGTTTTATGTCTAGCTCTCCTCCCCTCTGATCTGTTAGTAGCTGCTAAGGTAATATATGAAGCAGTAGTTTTCAAGGTTTAGCTTAAATATTTCTTTCTCTAGCTTTTATAACAAAAAATCTAGACTTTTTAACCATTTTTTTTTTCCCATGGCAGCTCTGTCAGCCTAAGTTAAATACAAAGCCAGGACAATCTTGGCTTATAACTAGAAGACACTCTAGAATTCAGGTCTGCAATAGCAGTCATTTTGGCTTGTCAGAATTAAGCCTGATATTTAGGTCTCTGTATAGTAAAAATCCAGTCCCTATTCTGGCAAACTCCTAATGCTTTCACCTCTGTCTTATCAGAAATACCATAGGAATAGATACAGTTTTCTCAGTTACTATGCCAAGGTAGATTTACTAGTCACTGTGGGAAAGATAGAGATACACTCTCCTTGTTCCCTTTTGTTTTATTACTTCATACCTGCACGGGTTTTAAGAATCAGCAGGGCCTGCTCCCTCTGGCACACTGCAGTACATGAGCATACAAATGAGGGAAACTACTCCAAAACCAAATCATCCTCCAGACCATCAATAGCTAACCTCACTGTTACTCACCTCAAGTCTGCCTCCTGCCTTCTCCACTACAAACTTTTTCATTATTTCCTCCTTTTTGACAGTGGTACAAGGTATAATCATACATATTTTAAGATCAGGCATAATGGCAGGTAAGCAAATTCATTGCATCAAGAATTTATTGTTTTGTTCTCTAATCTAATTAATAATACATGGCTGCAACTTTTTCCATTAACATGATTTACATAAATAATATATGCAGAGCAAGTTAGCATCCTAATCAGAAGTTACTCACAATTTAAGAAAATATCAGTACTTATAGTAACTCCCCCAGAACACATACTAGCCATGGTCTTTAAACTTATACTGATCAAGTTTTCACTGGCTGCAGTGGAAGTAAACTAATTCAAGTGATACATCACGAGAACAACAGAGATGGCACTTTCTAAGCAAATAAGGATTTATTTTATTTAAATTAGGTTAATACATTAGTTTACATTTTATGTATGCCCCAACCCATTTATTTTTGTTTTATTGTGCTATTATGAAATTATATCACAGATCTATACGTGTTCTTGGAAATACACCTCTTCACATTTTTCAAGCAACTTAATTCTAATTACTTACAAACATTCTCCTGGTATTGCAATATACCACTTGTATTTTATTGCATTGCTTTGCAAAGGTAGCACGAATATTTAAAACACAGAAAAACTTTAGTGTATTTCTACCCATAAAGGATGAATGGTCTATCTACCATGCTACCATCATGCACTGCCCTGAAAAATCACGGCTGGGCTGCTCCCAATGCTAAGTTCAAGGCCCCTCCTGTAAACATGGTTTTAGCTTTGTTTCCTGCCATTTCCTACAGTTTCATCTAGATTTTACAATGAAGAAAGGAACAGGAAACAAAATTAAATCTTAATGTGACCTTTAAGACAGTAACATGCCTAAGGAAGCAAGTGTGTGTTCTTTTGTCTACTTGCTCTCTCCTTCCACGGGCTCTTTTTCTTGTAAAGAATAAAAGGTAGTGCTGAAAGACAGTAATGATCATCATCATTTCTGTAAGCCACTCTGGAAGTCAAAACGAGACCAGAGTATGAGAAAAGTAACACTGACTTAAAAGCAGTAAAACCAGCCACAATAGCTGCTGCAAGTGCTGTCTGTTATGTCTTTCTATTCTGAAACGTCCTTTGCATCCTTTCTGGTGATCTCACCATTGATGACATAAAGCTTCTCTTGTCACAACTTGTTCCTTCCAAAATTGGAAAGCAATTCCACTCTACAATGACATGTGGACAACGTTTGGCAACCCATCTTTCCGCTCAAAGCAATATCCATTCTCATGCCCTTCACCTGCTTGCCTCAGTTTGCCCTGGCCATTCATGGAGGTGCCTGGCAGCTGTAGAAACCCAAGTGTCAAATTCTGGAATGAAGTTTTCCAGGACTGGAAAGTCAGTGTTAATGTTGACCTGTGGATTTGGCTAATTAAAGCAATATACACTAGATATTAATATCACTGGCAGTTCCTAGTTAGTCAGCTCTCCAGGCACTAATTAGATGTTTAGAATTCCACTGTATGCCATCAGTGGAAAACATTCTTAGCTAGTTTGCAAAGCTTCATTAAAGAAATGAGAAATACAAATTCATCTAATCTAAATAAAATCTAAAACTGCAGCCTTTTCCTGTTTCATTCAAATGGAAAAACTGTATGTTCCATAGTTCACAATAGGCTTACTCTAGCTTAACTCATAAAAGCTAAAACTGCCCTTGTCTATCTGAAAAAGCCAATCAAAAATTATTATGAACTACTATTCCCACTGCACTTTTCCCTTGAACTCTTTTAGGTGCTTACTGCTGCACTTCAGTTTCCATTTTATGTTCTGCAATCTCATGGGAATAGTTAGCTTAAGAACTTTTTGGACATTCAAATATTTATCTCAATTCTGAAAAAAAGTTGCTGCTCTTACATTGGTCTAGTACATTGGACTGTTATTTTTTTTGCTTTTTTGAGAGCAAAAAGCAAATTGTTCAGAATACAAGTATTTCTACAGGGAGATTTCTGATGAGTAGTTTTATGCAAAGGGAAAAAGAGGAGGAAAGGAAACCATCCATTTTAATAAGCAGAATAGCCCAATCACACTAGTGACAACTAATTTGAAAGTGTTTTAAGGGTAGAAGAATCCACAGAAAGTATCTGCAATAACAAATAGAAATGGAATAGATAGAAACATAGAGTAAAACGTTGCATCATGTCACAATTGCAGTAACACTGTAACTTCAGATGAGTTCTTAGAGTTACAGCTCCTTACAGTGCAAGGAGAAAACAGTTGACTCTCCTGCAGTGGTGATTACTATGACACATACATATAGATTGCATATAAAACCCAATCCAGAAGGCCAAATTCGAAGTTTACCAACTATGAACCTGAGCCATTTATTTTATGGGCTGCTACAAAATCTGTTTGGCATTCATGGTCTGTGTAAATGTCAAGGTAGCTAACAAGCGCAGTCTCCATTTTCACAGTAGCAATGTTTCCATATTCTTTTGGCAAGCATTGTATAGGCAATGTGTCACAGCAGCAGGTCTGAACTAGATGTCTTGTATTGTATGTCTTTACATCAAGGGCCAAATGTTTTAAAGATTTTAAATTAAAACTGCATAGTGCTTGCCATGCACAACTCAAAGTGGTAACCACTTCTTGCTGTATGCTCTGATTGGTGTTCATGTGGATTACATTTTAATATTAGGCTGGAAGCTTAATTATAAAGGATTATTAGCAGATCATGAGAGTATTGCAGTGAGATGGGGTCATGCAGAGTAGAATATTAAGAGCTGTCTAATTTTTGACCTATTTCTCCGTATCATTTTGGCATCATCGTCCAAATAGAGCCACTCACAAAACTGCTCAAGGCATTCTTTTCTTTTTTCCTGCCTTCCTCTCAGAGGGCTATTGCTGGATGTCCTGCAGCAATTTGATTGTTTTGCTGGTAGACTTTTTGGGACAGGGATCATGTGTTTCCTTCATGCTTTTGCATCTTGCTAAACATACCTTTGGAGTCAGACAGATAATGACATGCTTTGTATGTGGAAGTCCTGTGGCAGTAAAGGCACTTTACAGGATAGGAGATAACATGTGTGAGGGACATTTGGAGTCAAGATAAATTATGTGTGTACAGAAAGTCTATCTGAAAATAGGTCATAATAAAATTACAGTAGACTGTAGGACTAGTAAAGGCAGTTAAGCTTTACTTTGGTTGATAGGAGTGATCAGAATACAAGCAACACTATTTTTCTGTAAAGGGATGCAGCAAGGTCTTAAAATAGCACTTATGTTGGCTTTTGTCACATTAACTGTGGGAACTCTGGTGGAAATACATTTAGGTACTTGAAGACCATAAGTTCAGAGATAAGCTTGGCCGATACCGTGAACAGCTTGCCTGAGAGGTAAATTGCATGCAGAAACTAAACATGACAGCTAAAGATAAAACACTTATTATGATTAATACCAGAAGATGTAACAGGCTTTACTTACTGCAGCCCCAGGAAACCTCACTTTTACCAGATAATGTTTACAACTCCAGTTGCACTCACAGGGCAACCACATGCTTTCTTAGTAGATGGTCTCTTATCTGCAAAACTTCTCACCCATGTGAATTTTAACTTCTGCATTATTCATGTGAATGTTTCAGGAGATTTACAAGTCTGTAGGATTTTATGCACCTATTAAAAACCTAAAACAGCCTGACAGCAAGACAAATTTTTAAGAATGCTGTGGATGAGAAATGTGACAGTCTTCTTGTGAGAGGCTTATACTATGAAGATCGCTAAATGAACATTAGCTGATGTAGGAAGTGGCAAGTGAGGTTCCCTCCAGTATGTGAATTGTCTCTTGCAAATATCGGCACAAATGACCATACTGTATTCCTCATCTCTTACACCTACAAATGATAACGTACAATCCCATGTAAAATGCATAAAAATTAGAAAATATCAGAATAAAATATTTCCAGCTTAATTTTAGCATCTATTTTATTTCCCTCTAAGTCATCCTAAGTTAGATTTTTAGTTCCATTTCTGAAATTTATTTTGCTTCAGTAAACAAGGATAAGTCCTGTTTGAAAGAAATGAATGCCACTTCTTTCAGCTCAGAAAAAAACCCAAATTCTTCTTTCACTTTAAATTTTGTTCCACAACTGGGTAATAATCAGCATCTATACTAGAGGACTAAGATTCCAATATAAACCAGCAGAACCCCCTGAGAGGATTTTCTTCAATTTTTTTTCAAATGTAGCAGATAAAAAGAGAATTTAAATATTTTTTTCTTTTTGTACAGGATGAGTCAACAGATAAAACAGTATAAGGCAATATAAAAGCAACAGACAACCCATATGGATCATTACTGGAGGAAAGCATTTCCTATAAAATTCCTGAAGTATTTTGAGGTACTAGACCTATTCTACAACATTAATTCTGAGTAGCAGTTACAAAAAGAGGTTTAGTTCCCTGAAGATTATATATTGGACCAGAATGGTATTCTGATAATGATAAAATTAGTTAAAGAAATTAATGAGAGGACTCCTGAACATTTGAATGGTATTTTTACAGAATTATTTACCTATCAAAACCGTAGTGTACCTAAACATAAGCCAAGGAGAAGATCTCCCCCTCTTTTCACACACACACGGACAAACAGAGGATGTATAGTCACAGAAGGAAGTGCCAGGGAACAGATGCCCTCCTAAAAATGCTCTCAGAGCCAGGAATCTGCCCTCACTCAGCCAGGAAGACAGGCTGACAGTGGTGATGAGACATCAGCAAACTCAAGGAGAGCAGCTACAGCCCTTTCTGTGTGGCAAATGGAAGCAGAAAGCAGATTGACAAGAATGATTCTGTCACTCTGGGACTGCTCTCGATCAACATAACCAGTGCTTGAAAACCCATGGGCAGCTGGATGATGGGAGGCTGGAGACGTCACCTCTCCATCCCTCCAGACCCCTCTGACCCCACACCGTCGGCAGGGCATCCTGCAAGTGGGGCTTGCCTGCGACTGGGGTCAGACAGGGCTGATGTCCCCATGTCACTCCCAGGCCCTTGAGAGTGTTCAGGGGGGCTGGTTTAGCTGATTTTAGTATAGGAAAGCTGCACATAAACCAATGTCTTCCCTACCAGTCTCCAACAGTCTGTCTGAAACACTGAAGAATCTAGCAATAGCTGATTTTTTTGCTTCTCTGACTAAAAAGGGCAAGAAAAAGGAAATTAATCTCAGCTTGACCTAAAAGAAATCTTTTATTCTAATTTACTGAGGAGAAAAAAAATTCTTTGATTCAACAATAACAAAGAAAGAGAACTATCCCCCCTTCTTTTCTTCTGTTTGGGATTGTCAGTGTTAACCTCTTTTTCAGAAAGCTAAAGCACCATAAACAATGATATAATTCTGAAACCAAAATCCAGAAGCATAGTCACACACTTATCACTTTACAGGTTATGGCCTGTTCAGTCTTTCCCAGATTGAACAGGTCAAAACTCCCCAACAAATGCAACCCAAACTTATTCTGGTTTTAATTCCACAGATCTATCTCCTTTGTGACCCCACAAGGTTGTCTGTCTCATTTTTATTTTCTGGCCAGTGAAGTACTGCACAAAACAAAAATTAACTCATTTCCAATATTGGTCTCTTATGACATTATGCATGTAGCAGCAATGGAGAAAAATTTCTTGAGACAAATGCCAATGGCTTTGTTTTTGTTTTTGTTTTTTTTTAAATAAAAAGGTTTTTTTTCTCCCTCCCCTTAGGAATATGTCAATATGGCAAACAATCCTGTGTTCCACATGTTTGTGCACTAATTTCAAAAATATTTTCAGTGGGGAGGGTTTCTTAGCATGATGCTGAACTTCTGGTCCAAGTGGGCCATGATCCAGGGGCTAGACAGTCAGTGGCATTAACAGCTAAGGCATTAACCTCGTATTCGAGAGCTCAGCCTCAAACTCCAGCTCTGTACATCTAACCTAGTGACCTGAGCCTCATTCCCTGCTTTTTCCTGAATTTTGTTCCCTGCAAGGAGAAAAATTTCATGGAATTCAATCAAAATGTGTCAGATTCTTCATAAAACAAAATGCTGTAAAGTTTATACAAACCATTTCTCTCCAAATAGAAACAACATAGTATATAATTTCCTGGCAATAACTAAACTCCAAGACATTTTTTTCTTAATTAAATTAGGCATTAAATCATTGCAGCAGATTTATTTTCCTGTTTGTGTTTTTTATTAATTAAATCTGCACCATCTGCCTCTGTTTATCTGTTTCACAATCCTTTCATCTAGCATTGTATGTTTATATTTTAAATGCATATTAGCTTTCACGATGGATTTTGCAACTGCAGAATGGTAGCTGCAAAGACAATTGTCATAAATGGATACTCAAATGCTACAAAATAGCAGCACAGAAAGCACCACAGCACAGAAAAATAAGGGACAAAATCATATAACAGAATAGGTAATCAAAATAATGCTTTATTAAAGAGAAGACATTTAAACACAGCAGCATAACACTTAGAGACCTTCTCTTCTACATGAGCAGGGATGTGGGATTAATTTAGATATACTCACATTAATAATTCAGAATATAAACAGAAGAGAAGACATTTCAGATCTGTGAATTTTAACAGATAAAGCACACATCTTTTTACTAAAATAGGCAAATTTCTCCCCAAATGGATATTAAATGGTTATGTATCCTGTAGTAGCGTGTAAGTTACAAAAAAAGCATGAGTGTGTCTAATACTTACTCATGGACTTGAGCTGACTCTCACCATCTGATATCAATTTAGTCTTTATTTCTAGGGTTTTTTTCCTCTCTTAGTGTGAACAAAATTCTCTAAAAATTTCCTCTTGAAATTGCATAATGCACCTCTAAGTACATGGACCATTATACAGAGTACTTAAGACCAGACTAATTAATCCTATTGAATTTTGGGTGGTATCATTCTCCCCAACTGACTGAAGTCAAGCATTGTTTGCCACAATTAATGGAGACAAGTCTTGTAATGCGCTTTCAGGATGAAAAAGTACAAAGTATAGTAATTTTTAATGCTGAATGGCTGAATAATAAAACTTTCTGTTCTGATTTATGTCATGGACTGTGATAAATTATGAACTTTTACAGTTTTAAATTATGATGAGAGATACCGGAGTTCAGCAGAAGTTATATGTTGCAAATCCATTTCTAGCAAAATTTTTGGTTTTGTCTGGTAACCAATTTTTAATGAAGTTACATAGGCATGAGACTCATGTGAAGAGTTTAGGTCATTCTGATCTGATGCAACACAATAAAGGAACAGTCCCCATGATCCTCTAGAGGATACAAGTGATTTCTAGAGGTATAGGTCACAGATTTAATGGTAATACATACAGAAAAGGCTGAGATTGTAGGGGAATCATTTCTCAACCAGTACTGATGGACAGAAGGTATACAAAAAACCACATCCTCTCTTTCCTCTTTTTATACAACTCGGTGAAATTAACTTTTCATGCAGGTTAGTTTGGAGGAGACTAAGGCATTTTAGGTTCGGTGTTTTGTTGTTGTTTTTTTTGTTTGTTTGTTTTTTTTAAGATCTGTAAAGATAATTTTTTATCTTTCAGTTGAAATGTAGAAGCCCCCTTTAAAAAAAAAAGAACCCAAACCTCTCATCAAAATAACTGGAAAGCAGAAGCTTTAATGGAAAACTCGCATGCAGCACAGTTCATGTTTTCATTGAGCAGCTCCAAGGTAGCATGAAATATTAATGAGTATGTGTTTAGAGGTGATAAGAACTGTAAGCACACATAAGACTAGAATTACCTATGAGTAACATTAACTTATCAGTCCTGTCTAACACTTTCTCTATCAGTCCTCTCCAGGCCATTTACAACTACAAACCCAAGTTTCTTAGCTACAGGTGACTGTTATTAATAATAGACAGAGACACACAGAATGAGCTTCTATAGAGGCATTATCTATTTTTCTGTAATACTATTTTGGAGGAAAATTCCACTGAGCAAAGGCCAGCCAATGGGCAATGATCAGTCTGAGCAATTCTCACATCACTGCACATTACCGGTAGAAAAATGACCTTGGTATGTAACAAATCTAAGTCTCCACGCTGATTTGGAGAAAAAGGCAAGTTTAAGGATTGTGCTCTGGCTCTTTATCAAGTTTAAATCTTTACCAGACAAGATTCCAGTGGAAATCCAAATCCGCCGGTTCTGAAGGATCAGCATTTCTTCTAAATTACCCTCAGACAGCTTGAGACAGGTCTAATTTCACTAAACAAGTGCAAGCCATCCTTTCAGTGTGCTGTTTCCATGTGTCCTGAGCTGTGATGTACATACCTCAGCCATTCTTGCACCCCCAGTCAAAGCGTCCCACAGGTGCAGCTATGGCCCTGTTGTTCAGCAAGTCGGCCAACCAAATTCCTTCCTCCCCCAGTGCAAGGATCTTGTGCTCCTCTTGGCACACAGGAGGTTTGAATGCATACTTTTCATTAGCTCAATTCAGCAGTCCATTCTGAACTGTCTTATTCTAAGTACAAAGAAAAGCCAAACCTTCATACATCCAAGCTCTCCACTTCATCACTGGCCTAACAATGTCTTAAACTCGGTTCATGTCGTCCTGCATAAATATACATGCAGGTTTTGTTTCTGTCTACCAGGTGTATTCTTTCTTAAATGTGGAATCATTCTAATTTAGGGCCTAATTCTGTAAAGACTTGCCACCCTGCCTTCTAGGCCTTGCAAGACTTTTTTTATTTTCATCATAAGCACCATAAGCCTGTCCACAGCTTTTTGAAAAATTGGGCTTGTCAAGTAACCGAAAATTATTTATCAAATTTTAAAAGGACAATCCTGAAACTGTATTTTTTTTAATCTATTTGCAAAAATCTGACATTATATTAAGATTTCTGATTTTTTAAGTTAAGAAGCAGTTCTTTCTTCTTCAGTTGTACTTAAGAAGTCCCACTGATTTCATTAAAGATCTGTGGAAGAATACGGGACAGTAAATTTAGCTTGCACAATACACTATTCTTCTGCTAAAAATCTTGATTATTCATTGAGTTTGGAAGCCTACCATAATCTACGTTTTTATAGGCAAGAATAAACTGATACAAAACATATACCTGAAAAACTCTCCAGATTTGAGGCCAGCAAAACCTAAATCTAGCTCTGGATCAGGTATTTTGTGACTTGAGCAGGGACTAATACTAAAAAGAAAACAGATGTAGTAATTAAGTAATTGGATCTCAGCTGTGCATGGGATGAATATCTTTATTCACCATTTTAGCTTCAGCTTAGATGTATAAACCAGAAAAACAAATGTGAAAATACTAATAATCATATCATTTCAACTTACAGACCTCCAGGCCCCAGTTGGTGACAGGGGAACTCAGGAGGACTTAAACAGCATGTGGTTCTACTTCCTCTCCTAGAAATGACACCCCCCGACATGGTTTTGAGCTAAGCTGAAGTCTTTGTTCAGCATGGCAAATGGGCAGAATCAGACTCTCATTGACTTCAGTGAGAGATTAGAAAGCCAAAAGAATCTTATTGATCCCAACAGGCAAGCATAAATTAGACCTACTGCACATACATCCCCAAATTACCATATGAGCACATGGGCACGCAAATCACTGAACATGGTAGGTGGAGACTGGGTTCACTGTAGATCAGCTTTCTGTACAAATGCAGGGCCCAGTACCTCCAGGACTCTGGACACAATCCTGCTTGGAAACCTGCAGGTTTAAGATCTGGAATTCAGAACTCCCACACAAGTGTGCAGGGGATGCACAGCAGCTACAACGCCTGGCATAGCACTTGTGCACTGAAAATTGATCGTGGAGGACTGCAGGGCCTCATTGCAGGGCGCTACGGCCCTCTGTCTCAAAGGAGAACTGCTTCCAAAATGATAAGGTATTTCTAAATTATTTCTAGGATTATTAAAGCATGCTCTCCATACCAGATGTGAGCTCTGCAGTGGCAGCCGAACTCTGCAAGTCTACCTGAGTGCATTAGAAGAGTGGGAAGCTCTATGACCACAGGAGGAATGTAGGGCTTGCCCATTTCTGCTCAATTTCAAACAGCACTTCTGTGAGTGTTTAGGAGACAGAGACATTTAGTTGTACATTTCTCTCTCTCCTCCCTTCACCCTCCCCCACATCTTTATTATAGTAAAGTGTTTCATGCATTGGCCACAATATTTCCTTTAACAAAATTCTTCCTGCTGCCTCAGAACCACTCACAACCTGGCACTTGGGGAAAATTTTAGGCCATTTTACCATATGCATCATGTCTAAAAATAAATCTATGAGCTTTTTGACTACAAAGATAAAAAGGTCATCCTTCCTCTGCATAGCCTTTTTTTCATATTTGAAAAAGAGCTGCTGTGAAATACTACTGTGTTAAGTCACTTGTGAAGTGTCTGTAAATGTAAAAGAGCAACTGATTCAGATCTGCCAATTAAATTCATCTCACCATATTTTTACTCAGCTTTCTGGCAAGACAATTTCTTATAATGCAATCAAAATCTGAGCTAAATAAGCTATATTGCTTTTAATGAGGTGATGCACAATCTCTCTTTCTCATTCCTAAGTGTTACACTGTTTTTCACAATGAATTTCTTAAGGTGAATGAATTTATTTCTCGGCATAGTCTTTTTACTTCACATATTTATTACATATCTATTAAAATACTGTATACGTGAGTGATAACAGCACCTTTGTGTAGACTTTTCATTTTTGCTGATTTTACTCTGAGAGTCTGCCTAGCTTCACAAAGTATCCAGATAAGGAAAATTGCTCATGTCTTATGAACTGAGTATCTCATAGAAGCAAGTTCTGCCAATAGCTTTTGTGTATTTGTGCCAGTAAACTGTAGAATACTCTGAATTCATTATTTAAATTTGAATACACTATTAAAAAAAAAATCCAGTCAATAAAGAATACAAACAAATTATCAAGTTTCAGTTTGGGCTGAAAAAAAAGAGTTAATTCTTATTTGTGCTAGAGGTAGCTGATGTATCAAATTTACAGAAGCAGCCTGACTTTTTTCTGGACAAACTAATCAAGTAAGCACTTAAACAAAAAATCAAGATTTTTCTGGATGTTAAAAAAGCAGTGCATCATGGGGTACTTCAGAAATTATTTAGGAAGGTTGCTCCTTTTAATTCCTTTTGAAACCAAGCATTTTTAAATAAAAGCTACACGGGCTCTTGAATGAATTATGGCCTTTGTCAAACATTGCACTGCCAGGTCAAAGCCCCCCATGAATCAAACAGGTTTGGTGAAATCTGTAAACCAGTATTTCACTCTCATCAGAAAAACAGACCAGTATGTGATGGAGGTTTATAATTAGGACATTACTTTTTAGCGACAAGACACAACCAGTCTAAATGACCTGCACTTTGAAGGTAGAAACTGTGAATGACAACAGTAATGACAAGGAGTACTATAAAAGAACTAACAACGAGTTGAATGAAATCCTAACAGGAGTCTGATTCCCCACCGCTTTGCACTATTTCCTAGTCATAGACATCCCTACAAAGCCAGTATGAAATGCTATCAAATTAGACAGGTTTTCACACTGATTTTGCACTGATCTCTCACATTAAAGGATAGACAAGCAGTTCAGATTTTGATTTAAATTTGGTTTGGCCTTTCTCATATTTGAGTGATATATCTATATTGTTATATAGATACACAGTTTATAGATATAAGCATGCTATATATGGATATGCAAGATTTAAATATATATGTTTTAAATATGTATTTATCTACACACATATATATTCCCCTTCTTTACTGCTGAAAACTGAAGCTTTAACAAATCTTTGTTATGCAAACAGATGAAGAGCAACTTGAGTAACTGGCTTTAGTCTGTATCTACTGGATAATTTCCGTATGTTTGCTTCTAGTTTTAAGCCATGCTTGCATATTATTACCAGTGACAGTAAAGCACACATTTGTAGGTAATGCTCTAATCTCACAGTCAACTCCAATAATCTTGCACTGTGACAGGCTTCTGAATGAAACTGTTTTACAGTCAATATGTATGTGAAATACAACATTGTGTACGCATGGCAAAAATTACAGCAGCATAGTTTAGGTAGAGGAAAAGGAAAAGGGTAATTAGTCAATAGTTTGCAAAACTCTGCTAGATGCTCCCACTCTTTCACAGGCAAAAAATGGGTTTTTGCTGCAAAGAGTCTATTCTCTAAGCCTTTGTCTCCATGGGGAACTCATTCTACAGGAATTCAGTGCGACTTTCCCATGTTGTCAATAGTACATACACATTTCCTGTGTGAGCAGCTCTTTGCAGCACTTTTTACTCTGTTTTGAAAGTGGGATAAACCGTCCTACCTAGAGCTAATCTTATTATTACACGTACATGTGGGGAAGCTAACATACCATAGCTGATACTCCACATATTCACAGTTTACCTAACTATATAGTAACTTCCCTATGTAGAGAAACTGTCAAACCATGGAAGAAGACATAGGAAAGATACAGGCTAAAGATCTTTTATTTGAATTAAATTCCTATTTTTCTGTACTAACCTGTAGGCTTCAACTCCTTTAAGTTTTACCTGTTTTACTCACACAATTTCCACGCTCTTTGTTAGCAAGCAATGTATCTTCTTTTTATTAACTGAATAAATTACAAGACTCCAATCCAGGAGAGTATTTGGCATCATTGCTATGTTCTGCAAAGGCTTTTGCAAGTAACTGAGTCCACATTAATAGACCTATGGACTTGCATAAATACATCCAGATGCATAATGTATTCTCATGATCTAGTCCTTTATATTATAATCTAATTTATGATCTAGTCTGTTACATTATAAAAACCTCTCACATTGAAGTTGGTTAAATAATGAACAGAAAATACCTGTGAATAACAGGGCAGGTTCATTCTGTCCTTTATTCAAGGACCATGTTACCTATTTGTAAGCAGATGACTAGTGATTATTTACAGTATCCAGAAAGCTCTCTAATCATTAATCTCAAGGAACATGCATAATCAGAGAGTGGTAGGGCATAATGCAGTACTGTTAACTAATGCATAGTAGAAACACTACATAGACCTCTAGGAATCATTCATACACCTTCATCCAAGCTGTTTGATTAATACTGTTGAGAGCATTAAGGCTAGTTTGTGACTGATTCGCAGATGGAAGACAAAAGCACAACAGAAACACTTAGCAGGTTTCGATACCCTGCCTTCACACTAGATTGGAAGTGGACACCAAATCACAAAATGGCTGAGGCTGGAAGGCACTTCTGGAGGTCTGTCATCCAATCCCCCAGCCAAAGCAGGCTCAGCCAGAGCAGATGGCTCAGGGCCTACCTCCCCCCAATCAAATTTTGTTATTTTTCTTTTTTTTTTTCTTCTTTTCTTTTTCCCCTCTCAGCATTTTGAGTTCTTTTGATTTCCCTTCTCTTCTTATGAAATTTTAAACTGCATTCTGGTGGAGAACTGAAATCACATTTAAACTGCAGGAGAAGCTCACTAAAAAAGCCCTGGAAACTAAGATTCTCACTTTTCACATTTAGAATGTCAAGCATTAGGTAAATAAAAAGATATTATGAGACTTGCAATATAACTATGAAAAATGGCCTTACAATACAGTTCATATAGGTGGAAATTTGCATATATTCAGTGGTCTAAATTATGTCACTAAAGCCAGTCTTTCAAGTCCTATGTTTCATATTACATCTCATTGGACCCAGGAGACTGAGAAAAAGTATTACCTTTCACCATGTAATTTCACACTGAATTTCAGAGGAAAAGCTGCAGTTGGCTAGGTGGCATGAATTCAAGAAAAAGATTCAGTGGACACTCTGAAGGTTTAGGGATAACTTTTCTTGTACTGCAAAGCTCTACCAACATCTCCCACTTATAATAACACATTTAATTTCCTTATGTTTCACAACTGGGTAATCTTTGTTGGACCAGCATGTTTTGTTTGAACAAATGAGAACTTGCTCAGAAAGAATCCTGAGACACACACACGCTCAGAGAACATCAAGGAAAAAAAAAAAAAGAAAAGACAAAATGAGGTTCAAGATTTAACTGGATTTAGAGGAGGACATTTGTCCATAGCCCAATGTAACGGTCTTAGTCCAAATTAGAATAATAATTGAAATGACACCATGAGTACCATGTCACTGCTCTAGCATATAAAATTCTGGCAGTAAACCAAAGTAGTTCAAAATGGAGACAGTACCATTAAGTACGTGGCCAGTGGTGAAAATATCCAGCATAATTTAACTAAATAAACTTAATTTGTTTTATATAAAAATAATCCTTATGAGATCTTTAAGAAGCCCAAACCCATTTTTTCACCTATACAAGAATCCTTCCTTCAGTCCTAAAGCGATTTCCTACCTCCCAGTATGGCAAGGCTTTGGACAAACACACAGACAGATAAGAAACAAGCAAAGACACAGACCATGAAACTGTATTATGAGAAGGACCCTGCTGACATCAGGGCAGCAACCTGCGTAACATAGGCAAGTGCTTGCAAGCACCAGATGTGCAGATACCAGATGTGGGATGCCACCCCACAGTCACCACCATGGCTGGGCTAAGAGGAGCTCATTTAAGCACAGCTCATCTTGCATCTCTGATTGTTATGAACTGGAGCTGAATTCATGATGTGCTACCCAGCATATGGCCACAATGAAGTCTTTTCCCTGCTTGCCCCCAAAGGACCCAAGGCATGTTTGCAGATGCAAAGTTGGTTGCAGGAAGAGCTTTCTAAGGTGGGGGAGGATGAACTATCTCTTCCCCCTCCCCAGCTCTGCAAGGCTCCAATAACTGCTTTAACTTGTGTAGAGGGTCAGATGGACACAGGGTAACCTCATGAACCGAAAAATACAAGCTACCGTCAATGAGTCCTCACATCTGTGTGGAATGAATTCAGCCTCAAACGAAGGTATGTGGGGGCAGAAAGGCAAAAGAGAGCTTGCCAATGAGAATGAACACTATGAAAACTGAGTCACTTCCTTTGTTTTTCTTCCTTTCCTGATTAATATAATCAGATAATTATATTAATACCTATAGCTCAAAATAAAAAAAAAAAGTACAACATTTTTCAAGAAAGCTAAATGAAACTATTTGGCATTTCTTATTTATTGATAATGAATAAGCTTGATAGTTGCTGATATAAAGCAGCAGTCCAGGACTGACATTAACCAGCACAGTCTGTGATGTCAACGTTATAAATCACACATGGGAGTCTCATGTTATGCAACATCCCACAAACTGGAGCACTAGCCATTTTTTAAAGTAATAAAGTTAAAGGGTAAGTAGGTTACTTATCGCGTTACAGCACTCAGACTTCAGCTAGTACAACACTTAAAAATATACAGATGGACATTGCAGTCTCTAAATCAATTTGTAATTTCTGAACTGGAATTATAGACCAAAGCCTAAAAAGCCATGTAGTCCTGAAGGAGACTTTGAAAAGTAAAACAGAAGAGGTATCATTACATAATTATATCTGGGAGTAAGAAATGCCGTAAAATACTGTAATAGGATTCTAAAGCTAAAACTGGATCATGAAATAACCTATTTTTGAGCTAGAAAGGTTAAACATATTTTTAGAGGAACTATAGGAAACCAACAACTAAATGGCTATAGCATACTTAAAAATATGTTGCACTTCACCAGATTCAAAGTTGGTTTAGTTTACTACTTTTACTGATAGGAGAAATTCAGAGTGAATTGAATCTACTGAAAAGTCTAAAAAACCAACAAGAAAAACCCCAAACAAACCACCTTTTCCTCTCGTGCAGGGTTTCATATATTCAGCAATCCCTCCATTTAAACAGTAAGAGGTGACTTTAAGTTCCCAGGCTGCTCAGGGGCAGAAACAAGCAAAAAGTAACTACCTTCATTTTCCCACAGGAAGGGGGAGTAAAAGAGGAAGGTGAGCTAGAAAGTTTTCTTTCAACTGAGGTAAGACACAAGCCAAAGTAAATCAGCTTTGATCCCTTTCCTCCTCATTATCTTCTTTACTGAGAGAGGATGAGAAGAAGGAAGAATGTGGCTACTGGGGATTTGGCAGAAGATGCTCCAATCTGGTGGCATGAGCAAGAGTTAAAAACAACTACAACTTCCTATCAGCCATTCTTTACTTCAGTTTCACATGAAATTTAATGTTGGTAATAAATCTAAAATTAGCACACAGCAAACACTCAGCCTGTCCCCAGATTGGTTTTACTATACTCATGGAAGCCAGGATTCCTATGCCTTCATCATATGCGGGCCCTTGCATGTGCAGAAAGTGTATGCGTAATACTAGCAAATCGAAACAATGCATCTGTGTCATGTCAGGGCCTGTCCTTGAGACCCTTGAGAACAGGTCAAATGGAGATCTGGCAGAAGGGGGAGGTGGCATGTAGAGGAGCTGCATGCTGCAAGGATGTCATCCGAGGTTGTCTTTTGTAAGCCAACAAAGCACCTTTCCTGTAGACAACCCTTGCAGCAGAGGCTCACAGTAATTGCTAAATTTATATTATTTTATTAATGATGGACTATAACAATGAAGTAAAAAGGGAATTTCCCCCTGAAAGCAGAAATCTTGCCAAGTGCCCTAGAAGCTTCCTGCATTGCTTTTCTTGCTTAGGCTGTTATGTTTTTTTTCTTGTGTGAGCTCGTGAAATCCTATCCCTTCACATGCTGACAGAACGATGATTATAGAGCTATTCTTAGCCTTATGACATATCTAATGACTGGTTTAGCTAATATTCCTTTTCAAATCATACAGATCCATTCCTCCAGGGCTACTGTGTTGTAAACCTGTTGCTACGAGTTTCAAAATATCTTGCAGATATTTGTTTTACTTTTATGTTCAACAGTCTAATATGCTGTTAATTTATAACTAAGGAATATCTAAAAAATTGGCCTCTCAAAAAAAGCATCTACTGACATCTTGAATGATGATGGGGTGATGTTGAGATTTTCATTTTGGGAGCTACCAAGTGCAATATTCATTTTTGTGTCAGGGAAACAAGTATGACCACTGTCTTGGGAAGCGTTCACAGGACCAGGTCCTTATTTTACCAGGCTGTGTTAAGGATACAGTGAGCTGGCTGGAAGAGAGTTTGCAGATCTACCCCACCAATTATGAACAATCCTACACACATCAGCTGCGTAGCCTGCAATGCTCATTCACTTCTTGGAGCTTCAATGGAATTACAGCGAAGCTCATTACTTCCCTTCTCAGAATGCTATGTTGCTGTTATTTCATTACCTTAAACAATCTATCATTTCAGGGTGTAACTAGAAATTTCCAGCATATCCATTCTCGAAATATGCCTTTGAAGCCAAAGGCTTTTCTTTAGCAACTCCTTATTTGATATAGTGCCTTCAATACCTATGTTATTTTGTGAAATTCAGTAGTATGGGCCCTACTTTAAGTCCTCTGCACTACATCCAGACATAAAAACTCTTGGGATTTTTCAGTGACTCCAAGTGATAAAGGTGAGATTTATTCCAGTAATTGCTTGCTCTCTTTAGACGTAGCAGTTTTATGTGTTTTTTTCCTCTGCCAGCACCTCTGTGCAGGGTTCTCTCAAAACTAGACTTCTTCCTACCTGCTCTGGAAGTTCCAGCCAGGGATTGTAAGCAGGAAATTGGTGTTCAGCTCTCTTTCCAATCCTCTGTGCTCCATGCACACACACACACACACACTCTTTTATCCTTTCCTTATCTCTCTCTCAGCTTTGGCTCATAATCCCCACTTCAGGCCACTTCCCCAAGTCTCTCAGGAAAACATGTTATTACAAGTCTGACTTCATTCCTGCCTTTTTCCTCTGTAGCAAAAGGCTTCTCCTTGACAATCCTTTCCATCATGCCAGTACAGAGCCAAATGTTCCCGTTTTCCACTTGGTTCTCTAATGAAAACCTGTGTTTTGCATTTGATGTAGTAACACTAATTTTTGCTGTAAGACCTTTAAGCTTTATTATTTAACTAGTAATGTCACCTTTCTTTAACATTTAATAGACTTCAGTATTTAAGATAATTTGTCATGGGTTCTCCAGCTGTTCTGCTCACTCCATGCAACTTTTCTACACCCACTACAGTTTAAACTCTGACACATATAACCAGAGAGTGCACAGTGAGTTCTTGCAGCAACAACAAAAACCCACAAAAATCAATGATAGTAACAGAGCAACTCAGGCAGAAAAAAAAAGGGATTTAGGTTTAGGTATCTGTTTCAGTCCCATTTTACTCCAAAATTATTTTGGAGTAAGTTCATAGTACCAGATGCATGGAGGGACTACGCACACTTACGGTATAATTTAATGGAATCACAAAAGACCTAGTCTGTAGATGCTTATTGTACTACAGGAAAGTGGAGATAAAGTTACAGTCTTTTCTGAGGTAACTGCAACCATGTACAGCTGTCACTATCATCATATAGGCCATTATGACCATGCACAGATCATCTCCTGGAGAGTCATAGCCCACCTGCTCTGCCTGTGAAAATTATTCTTTTTGTTTACAGCTTTTTCAGCCCCAAATCAGATTACAGCAGAAGCATTCTGTAGAACACAAGAGAAAACCTTTCCTCATCAAACACTGCTCTTCAAAGTCCAAAATGGGATGACATTAGGTTGCACCTTTACCTCTGTCAGAGGGCCCAGATTGTCAGGAGTATTTCTGACTGCCAGCCAGTGTTCTGGAGAAATTTGTGAACCTGAGATCCCTGCACCGCAGGCATCATCCATGCAGCTATCTCCTTTGGTTGTCTTTCCAACAACTAACAAAATCCAGTGACTTGTTTTACATGGCATGGTATCCTTAGACACTCAAGTCCTGTACGTTCAAATCTGTAAACCAGATCAACTTGAAACCAGATCAATATCACAGCTGGCAATCTTGCACAGCCCACAGAAAGCCTTGTAAAAGCACACTACAATGTAAGTAAGGAGCAAAAAATGTCTATTTGAAGAGTATGATTAAACACATGCATTAAGAAAAGACACACATGTGGGCATGCTTAAAAACTTAAGCTATTTATGAATCTCCATATATACTTCCTATATGGTTAACTCTCAGATCTGAAAGGCAACAATATTCCTCATGAAAGTCAGGATGTATGTTCAGAGGGAAATCCTCATGCTTCGTACAAAACATTTTTATCCCAGTATGTATGTAAGGCAATATAACCGTATTCTGTAGCCATAGAAGTGAAGCTAAGCTGTGCCATTGGCTATGATCCATGTTTCCCATGAGATAAACAGCACTTTGATATGTATAAAACCTGGCTGCTTAAGACTTTAGGTTAAGGCTTTTCTACATCTATTTGGGTGTAAAGGTATAAACAACTGTTCACAGAATTTATACTATATAAACTGAAAATGCAAAGGAGTATTTTTCACTGATAAGCAACTCAATTTTACATACTTTTTTGTGTTATTTGGTTTTATTTTAAACTTCATAGAAAATATAGAACAGACTCTGTCTGCACAGAATCAATTGCTCTGAAAAGCTTCTATAAGATAGTATACTAAATTGTTTTTGTGGTGCAGTATCATAGCAATATGATTTTAAACTCAAGGATAGAGAAAGATTCACCAAGCTATATGAGAAATTCAATTCTTCACAAGAGAAGGAAAATCAGGTAAGTAAAACTGTTTTTGTCTTGAGCATACCAACCAATCCAGTGTGTACCATATGAGGTTATGCTTATTGGCAATACTCCCCATAGGTAGGAGAGTACAGAGGACAAATTTGGGAACATAGCAGACTTCTCAGTTGCTGTTGAGGATTTCAGCTTTTATTAAAAGGAAATACTTCCAGCTATTATGTGTATGGAGAAAAACCGCTTACTCAGAGCCTCATAAAACAATACCATGTATGTCAATGAGTGCTAACCTAGAGTGAAACCATAATGCCATGATTTTAAAAGTTAAGTTCCTAACCATTTACTTGTAACAAAAGAACATTGCATTATGCAAATTAACCCTAAGTGGAGCAGAGGCATAACAATGCTAGTTAAGAATGTATGTTTTAAGACTCCTGGCCTTTAAAAACATGGAAGAGGTGCAGGTGTAGATGTCATGTTTTTCTGAATCAGTATTTACTTTTCTAAGCTGTGGGAGACATCAAGCTAAAGCATTTGACAAAGGAAAATGCAGCATCAGTACTCTTCATTTCAGTTAAAATCTTTTGTTGTTAAAGCATACATTTGTGCAGACTCCAGCACCTGAATGAAGTCTGAGGGCAGTATCCCATCCTACTGATGAGGTATAAGAACAGCAGTGATGGTTTAAGATTTCCCAGTATTCATTTCTATTTTCCTGCTATTTATTCACAGTATGTGTGTAGAACACAGTCCCAATTGTGTTACAGTCTGTATAAATGAAACATAGGGGCAGCGGTCCCTTACCCTGGAGTCTTGTAGACCAGATATAGAAGAAAGGAAAAAAAAGCAGGAGAATAAACAGAATCAGAGGTGACTTTTGACCTCCTCCAGGTTAACCATTTAGGTGTGTGACAAAGAAAGAAATGGAGCTGCCACCAAGCCTTCAAAGGAGCAGTTGTATGGCCACATTTCTATTCTGAAGTGATCATCTGTGTCATATCCCCCGCACCTGGCAGCACTGGTTTTCCCTGTAACCTATTCAGCACACTGGCAGCAAAACAGCTAACAGACGTTCCCAAAATAAACACAGCTCTGTCAGAAGCTTTCTTTTGGAAGCATTCACACTGGACATTAGGATGAGCAGTTGCTTCCTTACAGTGTCTCTTTCAAGCAGGTTCTCAAAATCTAGCTTAGGCCCTTTGTATCCCAAGGGATTCAACAAATTGCAGTTTTCTTCTCTATAGGTGGCACAGGAATTTATCAACTTGTCCCCTTCACTTGTGACAGGCAGACACATAGAACCTGAGGTTGCTTTCTGGTCTGCCCCAGTTAATGGATGTATCTGCAATTTTATTCATCTGTATTTTGTATGTAATCCTTACACACCTCATGGGAATTGAAACAGACCTGTTCAACCACACTTTGTGGAAAAGTCCTATGACTGAAGGTAGTAATGAGTCATGACATTTGGGAAAGGAAGAACAACCACCCAACAACATGAGTTAAACTTAGACCAGCCAGTCCTGTGATATAAATATACAGCTTTTTAGGATTGCTTTGAAGAATTGTCCAGGTAGAAGTGACAGTAACAAGAGGGTGTAAGGGAAAATCTGTTTAAATTGTCAAGGATGCAAAAAAGTCTATGAGTAGAACAAAGACTCCTGTATGAAAAAAGGTTAAACATAGATCATCGTTTTGTCTAGTGATTATTATTAGCATAGTGCTTCCTGCGAGAAAGTATACCTAGCTGGAGTTGTAAAAGCAGCAGTAGATAAAGCAGAGTGCTCACAACTTAGCAACAGCTTTGAAAGTATTGTCAATAAAGCTACAGTTTGAAATAGGGCCAAGTGATAGTACGTGATAATACTGCACAATTGAAGCAGCACTTCAGTATCTAATCTTGGGATTAGAGCAGATCTGGAGGTTCACACTATTGAAACCATGTCAAGGCTGAATTTATAGCTCTCCTTGGCAGATATAAATAACAGCTACAGATTATTGGAGGCAAACTTTGATATATTTCACCGAAAAAATGCCTATCTTAAAAACATGGATACTTTCTTTTTCATCCAAAAAAAGAAAAAGAAAATTCTCAGCTGCAGTAGATGCTGAGGCATCTGTTTTCCACTATCACTGTGTTTATATGATTGTTTCTAGGATCCAGCTCCTTGATATTACGGTCTTTGATAAGTTCAGTTAAGCAGAAGACCTGGCTACAAACCAGCCTTTTACCACACACAAGGACTTCATATACATGAGACAAGAATCAGTCTCCCTTGTGGACATGCAGATATTGTAACCATTGGAAGTGAAATATTTAGCATAGACAATTCCTTAGTGGTAAGAGTATTTCATTGTTATTGTTTCTTTAGTTTGTTTAAAATTTTTTTTTGTTGTGTACACACACACACACACACACACACACATATATATATATATATATATATATATAAAAACATCAAAAAGAGGAAGGACCCAAAAAGACGATTGGTTTGGAAGCCAGGAAAGCGAAATAAAAAAAGAAGAAAAAAATTTTGGAAAAAATGGGGAGATGCCATATTGGAAAGTGATCTTTTAAATACTGTTTTTCAAAGCTGTGCTTAGAAGCTGTCCAGGATACAGCCAAATAAGATTATATCTGTTGTACCAACCTCTCCCTGTCATACTTGGCTAGTATCATGCATGTGATACTCCAAGTGTAGTTACTGTTTGTTTTTTAACAGCTACATGAACCATACATTTGGCAGAAATTGTTTCTAGATTTTTGTTTCTTTTATTTCCATATTTGCATGGAAATTTCAAAGTGAAAATTATTGCCATAAAATATGGTTCCTTTTTTTAGCCTGACAGATGCGTCTGCTTGAGCAAGAACAAAACTCAACTCTATTAAACTAGTAATCCTTCCATATGACATTGTCACACAGCACAGATGTCCTTTCATAGGATTTCTGTCAAGGGGATGGCTTGCCATTCCACACTGACAGGTAGGGCTGGGGATGATCAGCAAATAGATCAGAGATTACTTAAAATGCCTTTCATCAAATTTAAACCAACCTTTATGCAATTCACTGTGGAGCAAAATTAATTATTGCCCTGCAGTAATTGCTTCCATTTATACACACCTAAATGCTACCAAACTTTGGGAATGTGAGAACTTCCTAACTGAACACAGAGCACCTACCATTAACTCTTGAATGTCTCAAGACTGGGGACTTCAAAGCAGTGATTTAAACTTCCTTGAAAATTTTTCCACACTTTCCCCACTCCCTGTCTTGTTGGAGCCAGAGTAGCTAGGATGCCTTACTTAAGATGGAAAGATATGCAAAATAGTCACAAAACATTTTAGTATTTTTAAATCATTCCTAATATAGTTTTCCTGTGCTGAATATACAAAATACGTGGTGTTATGATCTAAGGCAAAGGTTTTACTGGCTTGCATAAGACTCTCATAATTCACCTGCAGCTTCACCACCCACAAGTATTATGCCATCATATCCATCCTGAATACAGTATGCATTGCTGCTTCTCTATGGACAATACAACTTTGACATTACAGTCTAGAAGCCATAATAATGCATGCACCACACATGCAGGCAAACAGCACTGCAGGACAAGGAAATGCCTCATTTGGGTATGCTTCCTTGGTGCTCTTGAACCAAAACTGACCATAGCAAAGTAGAAGCACTTTTTTTACCAGTCCAATATGTGTGCTTTCTCAAAGCATGAGCTCCCTTGCACAATTTTTCTCTTCTTAAGAAGCTCCTTAAATAAAGAACATCATGTTTCCTTATTCTAAACATGAAAATCTGCAGGCTAATCGAGAAGCAATCAGACTTTTACTTCTTTGTCCTTTGGTATAAGAGAAGAAAGCTTTCAAAAAGACACATTTATTTCATTTGCAAGAAATTAAATCCAGGTTTAAAGTTTTTCTCCAGCCCACTACTGTTTGCTTTTTTTGGAGGGAAGTTACAGCAGTGCTAGGTCCTGGGAAGAACTTTGACATGTGTTGGCAATCTTGCAAACTGAATTTAGAGTCCCTCAGATTCAATATTGGGATATTTATTAAGAGCAAGTCTTGCCTGAAGCTCTTTATGGGAGGTTATGTTAAGCCACTGGCACTCTCTTCTAGGGTAAGTTTCCTGTTGTTTATCCCTGATGATGTTTAGAGCAATGCTAATCCACTTCCTCGGGCATCCTGCTGAGATACAAGTCACATTATTAACAGCTAGTAGTTTTGATCATGATTTCCAACAGGGCCATGCAATTTGGTTCCTGAAATCTTCTGCATAGCTTTTCATTTAGACAAATCGCTGCTGGCTGGGGAGTAAAAGTAAAACCAAAATGGGAGAAAAATATAATTTTCTGTAGATAGCATTTTTTTCTACATGACCTGTATTCCCATAACTTTCAGCAGGACTGTGCAAAGTGTAGAACAGATATTTTTTTCCTTTTTTTATACTTTGTAAACAAGGTATACTGTACAGGCAATCTACTACACATCTTAAAATATGGAAGTGACCCTGTCAGGCCTCTTGTAACAGTGATTTGTGATCAAATTCCCAGCTAGTATAAAACTATCTCTATTGAAATCAATATTAGAATATAAAAATCAATGGCTCTTACTACTAGCTTTTCAGTCTTTATGGAGATTCAAGCCCTGTATGTGCATATATATGTATTCAAAGGCTTTTATGAAGAGGAAGCAGCATGCTTACTTATTCAGGCTTTCAGTTTTAATCACCACCTCTTACTATACTGGGGGATTGTGAAACTGCCTGGGCATACCAGGAAGCTGGGCACAAGATGCCATTTCTGCCTTTGCAGCTGACTGACTTCATGTTTCTCAGCTTTTGAGACCTCCCTTTTACTTACTGAACAAGACTCAGAAGATACTTGTCTGCTTCAGGGATTTGAGACTACACAGAACATACTAGCTCTCCCAGTTTAGGGAGCATGTAAGCAGCAAAAGTTCAAGTTCACAGCTTTCCTTCCTCTGTTCTCTCTTTGCTTTGGAAGGAAATAACTGCAGTCTTTGTTATGAACCTTATTTTCTCACTCTTTTGCCACACTAGTCAGGCTAGGGATGAAGTATAATACTTCCATGGTGTCATTCCCGCACTGCAGAATAACCAGTTGGAATGAGGAAAAAAAAGACGAGTTTGTAGGTAATACCATTCAAAAAACAACCTGAAACCTGCACTGTATAGCTCTTTACTCAATATCTCCTCATTTATATACTCTGATCAGCACTTCAGTGATCAATGAAGTTGATCAGTGAAGCCAGCTGTTGTATCAGCTACAAAATCAGAAAGGAAAGGTGCAACTTGTAGTTGCATAGGGTGCAACTTGTACATAGTTAATGACATCAGACTGTGCAAACTCAGGTATCCATGGGCACTGTGCATTTCATATGCTGAAGTTCATGCATGCACAGCCAAAACCGCAAACTCTCAAGAGTAAGTGCTTACATGGGGTCTTGCTACCACCAGAGGCTCTGTCTGCATGAGCTCAGACTCCAGTTGGGCATGACATGGAATACTATTCAGTGGAGCTACACAAGCTCATAGCAGCAAGTTTCTGTTTCTGCAGGCAAGAAGAGAATACACCAAATCTCATGTCCTTGGCTCTAAACCATTGGGTCCCACCATTCTTGTTGCCTTTGCTCAAGAAAGTTTCGTGCTCCTTTCCCCTTTCAAAAGCATTTCTTTATGTGCTTTCAGATTAAAGAGTACACTTACAGAAATGGACGTACCATTATGTGAAATCAAGAAGGTAAGGCTACAAGCAGGGTAAGTCAGCGCACTCATGTTTCATTATACAGCTACGACTGTTTAAAAGAGTTACTTTGCCATAGCAATCACAGCAAAAGGGATTGAATTCTCCTTTAAAATGTATTGGCTTTGCTATGGTTGCTGCAGCAAAACAAATTAATTTAAGCTTCCCTCAGAGGTCCACATGCAGAAGTACATACAACTCCCCTACCAAGAGAAAGGCAGAAATGAGGGCTGAAAAAGGGAATTTCCGATTCATGCTAATTTTTTTTCCTCATTAAGTTTCTTTTTTTTTTTTTTTCTTCCAGTAAACAATTTGTTATTGCAATTGGGACAAGCTTCCTATTGGCCTTGGGGGTATTTCAGTTTGTGACTCAATGTAGTAGCTCCTAGTTTGTCTAGTACTAAGGTTCATAAACATTCTAGTACTAAGGTTCATAAACATTCTTAACCATTCTGCAACACCTTAATTTTTCACAGGTTGTGACGAGCTTGGTGAAAGGGAAGGTTAAAAAACAAAACCAAAAACCAACAAAAAAACCCTCAACACATTCCCGGTAGGCTCAAACAGTGGATGCACTCTCAGATGACCCCTTGACATTTTCCAGTCATTGCAGAAAGGCTGTCCCCTCTCTGGAAATAATCTAAACACTGATCCTCCTATCTGTCAGAAAAGAACCAGAGATTAGGAAAAAAAGTCTATAGACTTTTTCTGATCAACAATCTTCTCTTAAAACTGCCAATGTATAGCTGAACAAACATTTGCTTTAACAGGTAACAAACAAATATTTGTGCAGGGTTACATCCCACAAAAGCAGAAATAGACTGTGTCTATGACATGGTTATAGGAAAGAATCTACAGAAGTAGTAGTACTGTGAAAGTCAGATTGCCTTGTTAGGGGTTTCCTTTACTAAAGCGACAGTGAAAATTTGAGATCAACATTTATCCTCCAGGTAGGATTGGAAAAAATTATCACCTTTACATCAAATTTAGCAAAAATACATTGCAGCATAGGATCTAAAGGAAACAAAAGTACAGGTATAGCAATAAGTATAGGCAGAGATAAACAACTCTGGTGTTGAAGGCAACAATTGCAACACGGCACTTGTACTCAGAGAAGCCTGAATTCAGAAAAAAGCTGACCTAGAACAGTACAACATATTCTGTATCTTTGGAACAGAAAATAACATAAACTACAGGAGGGATCGAAGCGGGATTAACTTTCTGTTAATAATTATACTGTGTCTAAGCTCTTAGCAGAGTGATAGTGGGTTTATAAAAGTGAGAAAGCAACAAAAGAACTGGGAGTAGTACTACTTTGTTTTTGTTGCTCTGTCCTTTGTACACCTTTGGGATAGGTCATCGAGCAGGGCTAATGCTCATGCCTGACATCAACTTCATTACTCAATCTCCCATTGAAGAGCAGCACAGATTATATCTCAAAGGGATCTAAAAAGGAGAAACCACATCGTAAAAATATGTTCATTTAATAATTTGTCGAATTTTCCATAACTCTACAGAGCAATATTTGTAGAAACCTCCTTCAAAAATTTCTAAGGGTAGAACGCACAGCTGTCAAATTTAGGTCAAGCTTCTGTATATGAAACTTCAAGTACTCCAGGTAAACCCAACAAATATCAGGGAAATTTATGTGGAACTTTTAGTGCAACTGTAGGGGTAAGATTTTAAAAAAAAGAGAATTTACATTATGGCTAGGTATTCTGTTTTATTTTAAATAGGAGGTTGTATACAGATGGAAGAAACTTCACTTGCAATTTCTCAGAGACAGGAGGCGGCAATCATGTAGTACAACAGAGAATCAGGTCTAGCCACATACTGATAGAGTTCTCTAGGTTAATGCAATATTACTAAGCAGTGAATGTTTTTCAGTTGATAGGGAACAGTAGAATTTCTGAGCCTCTGCCCTTGTAGAAAAGGCTTTAATTTGTTTAACATTTATGGGAGCAGATTCACCCCATTGAACATTTATCATTTGACTCGTCTTTATGATTGTTAGTATTTCCATCATTGACCTCAGAGAAAAAAACTTGTGGGTCAAAAAAGAGTTTGCATTACAGGTGAGGGGAAGTGAGCAATACAACAGAGTACAAAAAAGTACAATAAAATACTGCCAGATCTCTTTACGCTAGAATGAAATGAGAAAGGGAAGGGGAAAGAAACATCAAATCAGCTCTTTTACCACTAACAGGATATTTGTTGCATGCAGCAACAAAACACTGGATATATAGGTAAGATCACAGTTCCTTGCTCTGAGAAATCTGTAACTGGTTAAAAGTTACACTTTTCTAGTTTAGCCATTTACGCTTGGGTTTTTTTGCTGTGAAATACCAGGCAGGTGAAGTGCCCTACAGCTAACATAGGTTTTGTGGTTTATAAAAAAAGTCTTTTACAAAAAGGAACCTCACTCATTCATAATATAGCCTGAACTGCAAATTATAATGCTGCTGAAGCCCCAAAATAGGGGATATTTACTTCTAAAGAAAGCAGAAAATAGTAAAGAACATTAGATGCCAAGAGATGTTAGGAAAGAAAATCCATAGTTGCCAGCAAATGGTTGGGTCAGCAAACAAAAAGGAAAACAGGGAAGACAGATGAGACATCCATACCTTTTGTCAAATCAAAGAGGTTGGAAAAAATACTATTTGTTAAAACACAGGCTGTAAATGAGGAATAACCAAACACTAAAGATGAATCATGTTTTACTTCACACCTGACACTGTATGACACTATGCGGTTTTTTTTCTTGTAGTTAGAGAGATTTTAAGAAGAGGTGTCACTTCAAAGTTGAAGTGTTATCAGTCCGTCTGGGAAACATCTGTTTGAAGGAATTGTGCTGTCTCTAAATTTTTGTCTGTTGCTGTCATCAGCTGGTCTTGTATCTCATCTCCAAGAACTAGAAACCAGTAGAATTACTGAAGCTAGCGTGAAAGGAAGATGGGAAAATGTCCACTGTGTAATCCATCATTTGCCTTTTTTAGAAATGTTTAGATGTGAAGACTTACTATCTTGTACAGGGGAGTACTGCTGAAAATATCAATGTATATTCTAAATCTTGGAAAAGGGAAAAGTGTGGGAGATCAAACATCTCCAAGAGATAGAGTTGGGCATAATGACCTTTCACCTTGAAACTGCAGTTTAAATCTAGTTCACTTAAAGTACTAGAGATGATTATGTTTTGAAGACTTTTCTGTAGCTCCCTTGGATACCAGTTCTGCCACCTACCTCTAGCTTACCAGCACCTCAGCTGGTCATATCTCACAACAAGCCTGGTACAGAGGAAGGAAGAGCAGGAAACCTCCACTGCAGGGAAGAGATAACATTTGCAAGTCGGTGTGAGAAAACTCATAAATTGCTTATCAGCTTCATAAATAATCTGATACTTCTGAAGACCTGTATGTCCTCTGAGAAATGCCAAATTCCCTGTTATAAATACATCCAGTGGATTCCCAGATCTTTATTTATTTCAGGACACATTTCCACTGGCTGTTTGAGACCTTTCATGAATTTCACGTGTAGCTTGCTGTAAACAAACTATTTATCTGAACATTTTTTGGAGGCCACTTAAAAATAGCCTCAGAAGACTTATGAATCACTGATTAAAAGCACAACCAATTAACTTTAAAACTCAGAACTTACCAACGGTAAGATCCACAGAAAGTTAACATTTGCCAAGCATGAGAATAGCATTCTGCAGGTACCACCTATTCCAAGACCAGAGAAAAGTGGGTACATTCATTTATGCCCCCATAGCACTTCACATTTTCAAAGTCTTCTGCAAACATTAACTAATTAATCCTCATCTACTCTTGCCAAATACACTATTGTATTAAGAATTGACCTAATGTAACCTTAAATGTTAAACAAAGCAACACTCTACAGAAACGATAAAGAAAAAGTACTGAACCAGGGAGCTGGGAGGTGTCCAACTCATTGTTTGTTTCACAAACATTTAATAATTTTCAAGATATTAGCCAAATTGATCACTGGTTGGTATACAAGGGCACTGCAGTTATATCAAAGGTGAGGCTGGCTCACTAAATAGCGTTTATCATCCATGAGGAACTCTGCAGCATCCTGTTTCTGCAAAGATGAATTTGATTTAGTGACAACGGTCTCTTTGTTAGTGTCTACAGGTTTAAAGGATTATGGAGCCCTTTAGATTTCAAAACAACAGAAGATCCTGGGGGATTTTATTTTAAACTCCTGTTTATTTCCTAAAACATGAATTAATACAATTTTTGGATATGAAACACACAGTGCTAAGTACTCTAGTGCTAAAGTAGCACAATCTGAAAAGTGAGGTTTAACAATGGAAACACTATGATTAATCTTTGTCTCTCTCTTGTTCAAATTGCCTTTGAGGAGCAGAACAAGAATCATCTCTGATCTTTAAAAGCAAGACATTCTCTTGCACTCTGCAGCATACTAATTTTATGAATACCATACTTTACTGAAGATTGATGAAGCAAAATGTATAGGCACAACCCAAAGATTATGAAAAGATTACTATGATGTCCAAACCTCAGTTTAAGAGAATGAACACTATCTTTTTTACCTTGCTGAATAACAATTATTAAAAATGCCTCAAGAGATACAGACAATAACTAAAATACAACTACCTAGCTGCAAATTCAATATACATAGTAATTTAGAAATGCCTTATTTACTGTCAAAATGTTAAAAATATGACAAAAGAAATTACACAAATGCATCTTTATTTTCCTTCCTGTGTTTTGACTTTAATGGTACAAACAGAAATTAGGCTATATCCTGTCAATATTTCAAGGCTTCTGTATTCATATATCACTAAATTCACAAGCTGGTCCAACAATTAGCAATACCTGTTTAAGTTCCAGGGAGATTACTTTGCAAGTTTCTTTATAGCATGTTATTGGGGAAGAAAAGAAATTCTATAAATACATTGTAAAATTGTTCAAAAATACTGAGTCAAAAGATGTAACTGCCTCACCATGAACATTTTAGGAACGTTTATGGTTTTCTGGAAATTTAAACACTACATATAATAACTAAATCCACTGCTTCAGCAATTTTTCAAAGCTAGACTTATTGTTAAAGTCTTTGGCGTGGTTTCCCCCGCCTCTTTTTTTTTTTTTTTTTTAATATTATGGTATGGCTGAGGAGGGTAACATCAACACTGCACCCTCTACACCTTTTGTGTTATGTGTGCCATTGTATCCACATGACTCATACAGAAGCTCCTCCAGAGTAGCAACATGCCTCTGTTTTCCAACCTAATAGATAAATGAGTAATAAAAATTAAAATAACAACTACAGCAAATACTGCAACTGATACAGTTCAATAAATAAGAGAACAGTATGATCTGATAACAATATTGTTGATACAAGGGCAAGGGCCTTTATGACAGTATAGGAGTACAACATGAATGAGCTGGGTGAACTTTACACAGGCTGATGCTATTAATAGAAATCATTCAGTGATTTTTGTAACTATGGTGTAATGGGATCAATGGTTTCCAGACTTATAACTTCAGAAAAATATTATTGATCTTGGTTATCAACTTCCACACAGTTTGTTTAATGCTACTGCTTATAAATAATAACTTTGTCTGTAGAGACAATAAGGCTGATGTTCTAACAGACTTTCCCTTTTGTCTTCTAGACATTTTTCAAAAGGTCTTTTTAGGGTCAGATACTACACAGACCAGGACTGACACAGCATGTGAGACACTCCTCTTAAAAAGAAGCTCCAACCCCAAGTCATGCTCATCTTTATTGGTTCAGCTACAGAAAGACCTCCCTCACTTGCTCAGATTTCTTGGTGTATTTTGATTTGCTGTGGATGCCTCCCCTTCTATGTAAAAATTCTTTTCTTTGAAGAGGTTTGCTCCCTGAAAAATCTATAGAAGGAGCACTAACAAAACATAAGTCCCAGACACAAAGCCTGAGTGGACAACTGCCCTTAAATAAGGGCATGCATGTTATGCATACTTGAGACAGATGTCCTGTTTGTGCACATCTGGATTTATGTTGAGTTTCTTCTCCTGCCTGCTTCTAACTGTGGGTAACAAAAGAAGAGAGATGTACAAACTCTATGTGCCTGATCCATCTGCATGTACTCACTGCATCTTCACTATGAGTAATTAGCATTATTTATCAGTAATTAGTGTTATTTATTAACTACTGTTAAGTGTGGTAGGGGCCTAAACCCTGGAGCAAATATAGAGGGATAATCTCAATTCAAAATAACAGAACGGTGTGGAAAAAATAGGTGGGGAAACAAAGTCAAAGGTGACAATAATCTGTTAGCTGTTTTATATTGTTATATAACAAGAATTGTTATAAGATCCTCAAGTTCCTGATATTGTCTTACCTCCCCTCTTCTCCACTCCTTATTTACCTAGTCCTCAAATGTAAAGGTTTTAAATATGCCAAACGGTCACTTACATCCCAGCATAACTGGGATCACGAAGGAAAGCAGTGAGATTGCTGTAAAAGGATGTAGTGCACTGAAGCTAGTGGAGACAAGATAGAGAAAGCTAATCAAGAAAGAAGATCAGGTTAGAGAAATAGATACCAGGTACTGAAATAAAAGCAACAAGACGAGAGTGCTAGGATGAGGAGGAAGTGAGGGAATATAATCAGCAGACAGGAAAGATGTCTGGAATTTTTCTTTTGCATTATTATTTTAAATATCAACCTAAAAGGATATTGTGCAGTTGCTCATGTGTTTGTAATTCATTGTCTGCTACTTGTGTTTTAACATGAGGGGTCAAGAATCGGTCTCCTGCACTTCCTTCATGACCCTGTCTGCATCCTTGGGCGCATCACTTTACATGCCTTCATTTCCTTATGAGAGATATAACAGCAGTATGCAGCGTTTCAAATTAGGACTATTAATTCACATTTCAGAACTAATAACTACTGAACATGCACCCAGCATGTTCAAGGTTACTTAAATGTGAAGTGCTTTACTTAGCATCTTAGCTGAACTGTCAAGAAACAAGGGGAAGAGGCTCACTCTGCACTAACCAGGAAGCTGGAGACAGGTCTGTTTGTGCAGGCATGTCTCTGCTCTCTTCCAATTCAGGAGAGTGTGTCAGTACTTTTTCACAAGGCTATCCGCAGAAAAAAAAAAAAAGTACTCTGTAACTCTTCTTGATTATTCCAGTGTGCACAGACCCATGATAAGCACTGAACATGCACATGCATTTCTAAATAGATAATTATCCCCCTGAAAAGATGAGTAAATTCAGGGGTTTTTACAACTGATTACATAACTATTCTACTGCCACTGCACAATTTCTCTTCATGTACCACCAAAACATTAACACTGTCCTGCTATATAATCAATAAGACTGAACCATCTTCTCCAATATGCATTTTGTAAATCACTGATACTTTATATCAATGCTCACTCAGGCTGTGCATAATCCCCCACCTCCCAAAATTTTAAACATTAAGAAGGACATGAAATTTAGAGCACAATTCCAGATGCCTTCACACAAGAGGCTGTATTGCAGGGGACACCTAGCTCATAACAACCCAGGAAAACACTGGATGATGAAACAGGCATCAAGAAAATGCAGTTTTTGTGATATGTATGACAGATACACAAGCCCATCCATGACTGATAGATTTTGCTCTACAAATCCTCTGTGGGTGGCAGTGGGTGAAAATCAATAGCTGACTAACACACATCTTGGAGTGGCTTACTGCATTGTAGACTATTGTATTTGGTCTAGGTGGCAATGTCTTGCTAGTAGTGGGGTGTAGGGGTGGCCTCTGTGAGAAGACACTGGGGATGCCCCATGCTGGACACAGCCAGTTCCAGGCAGCTCCAATGGACCCACTGCAGGGCACAGCTAAGCCCCTCTGCAAAGTAGCACCTCTGGGAAAATGTATTTAAGAAAGGGCAAAATACTGCACAGCAGAGTGAGGTGGGGGGGTGAGGGGGTGGGGAAAAGTGTGAAACAACCCTGCAGACACCAAGGTTAATGAAGGAGGAGGGTGAGCAGGTGCTCCAGGTGCTGGAGCACAGATTCCCCTGCAGCATGTGGAGAAGACCATGGTGAAGCAGGTATTTCCCTGCAGCCTGTGGAGAGGACCACGCCAGAGCAGATATTCAACACTGCAGCTTATGGAGGACTCCACTCCAGAGCAGGTGGGTATTTCATGAAGGAATAGCTGCCTGTGGGTAGGACCGACACTGATACAGAGGAAAAGCATAAGGAGGAAGGAGCAGCAGAGAGGATCTGTTATAGACTGAATGCGGCCCTCGTTCCCCATCTGTGCTGCTTGGCAGGCGAAGGTAGAAGAGTTGGGAATGAAGGACTGAAGTTGAGCCTGGGAGGAAGAAGGAGGGGGGGCAGATGTTTTCATTTGTCTTTATTTCTCACCATCCAACTCTATCTTTAACGGGCAATAAGTGAAATTAACCTTCCCCAAGTTGAGTCTGTTTTGCCCATGACAGTAATTGGTGATTGCACTGCCTTTATCTTGATTCCTAAGCTTTTTCATCATATTTTCTCCCTTTGTCCTGTTGAGTCACAGGAGCAACAGAGTGGCTAGGTGGGTGCCTGTCAGCTGGCCAAGTTCAACCCACCACACTTATTGCACTTCTGTGGTGATTTTAAGATGTGTACAAATAGCCCATGTATGAGGCACACTGGGATGGATTCTTACTACATTACAAAAAAAGGAGAAAAGGGGGGAAGATAGTTTGGGAGCATTTCTGGGATTGCTGAAACCAAGCAATACAGAACAGTATAAAAGATAGTTTGAAAGAACAACTTTCTTTCTGTTTTCATATCAGAAAATTTCACAAAATGAGGAAAAGATACCTTTGGTATGTATTAGAAAAAGATGAACCATTATGTAACTATTAAAAACTTGATCATCACTAGCTCCCTGGAACCCTGAACACCTAAGCCAATTAAACAAAGAGATAACACAAAATAAACGTAACTGAGAACAGTCTTTCAGCTCCTTATTATGATGTTGTATACAGAATCAATAAGACTATCAAAGATTGGGTCATCACATCTCATCAGCCACCCACCCTATCAGGAGAACAAGGCAAATAATCATATTTACATTTGACACAGTTGTTACCTTTCCCATCTACCCTGCTTAAATACCCTTATTCCTTGGCTTCTGATCAACCTTCTGCTCTCAAATACCTTCTGTTTCTGAAAAGTATCACAATTCCCTTCTAAAACCTCAGTGAAAATTAAGTGTAGAAAAGCAGATATATCTGCAGCATATTATTTCAGTTCTGTCAGCAAGATGTGTTTCAGATATCCAGAGCTGAAAGGTGACAGAAAAAACTCTGGCCCTATCCTAGACTGGAATGGAAAAGGAACAGCAGCTCTTTAAAGCAGGGTCAGCTCTTGAAAGTCAAAAGTCACCAAAAGCCTTCCTCAGCATACTGTGGATGTGAAGTGACTTAGGTGACTGGAGTTAAATCACAGAGATTTCTCCCACCTCTTCATGTAGGGATTCCCTCCTCTTCTTTCCTAATAGTTCCTTAAACCCTCTTTACTGGCACTGCAGCAGAATTAGCTGGATTTGTGGCTGAGGAACCACGAGTGCAGGAGCACCTCTAAGGCTCAGATGCTGCTGGGGAGCTCCTCTGGTGAAAAGCTCCACATCAGGAAGCACCACCTGTCAGTCCAGGACTCCTCCTGCTCTGTGCTGTGAGGGCTCAGATATTAGAGGCACAATTCACACATTCTCTATCACCTGAGGCCATGTTGTACAAAACAGATTTTAAAACCTTTTGTCAACTTGCTGCATTATGTCAGATGGGCTCTGAAAAGATCAGAAAAAATTCTAGGCATGGCAGATCAAAAAGAAGCCATCTGATTTTTTGGAGGAGTGGAAGAAAGGTATAGCATGCCCCAGCTTTTTTAAAGGTGACAAAATTACATTGCATAGTTAGTCAGTGTACATTCAAATGCAACCTGCTGATACTAGAAGATTGAGCTGGACCTTAATGCAGGACAGGAAAGGATGCATCCATGCTTCAGGACTGGACTAATTTGGCAGTTACATTTAAATGTGCATAAAGCATTTGAGACATGTTTTTAAGTATGTTCATGATGGAAAGGTGTGTGTGGAAATGAGGACTTGCAAGCCCATCCATCACAAGTTTTGGGCCACAATCTAAAGTAAAAAATGGCTAGCTGACAGCTGGGTATGAAGCATTGTAGAGATGCTCCTTTCCCAAACTGGAATGTCTTATATCAGTTTAATGCAATCATTATTCCAAGTACTTCGGGCTTACTACGTTTTCTGTGGTTTGAGAAATTTTTCAAAACACATTTTGGACTACTTAAACTAAAACAATTAAAAAACTCCAACCCTGAAATGAAATCTTCAAACCCTTAAATTAAAACTTCATATGTGCCCAGTCTCTGTTGTCATACTCTCTTAACAGATCATTTCAAATCTTAAGCAACTACACCGCATCCCTTTGGTGATGTTCCCCAAAGCAATGGTTTTTTTCCTGTCCTCTCCTCCAACCCTCAAAAAAAGAAGAAATTATATATATATATATACACACACACATGTATATAAACATATATCTCAATAAGCATTTATAGCTGTGACAAATTTATTCTTACTGTCAATTTAATACATCTGTTTTCCATTTGAATTTGATATACAGCCTGGTGTTTTCTATTAGATCATATAAACAAGTGTTTGATTTAAAACAGGATTATTTTTCTTCACTGAGATTGAGAGCAGCAATAAACATCACTCTTTCTGGGAATACAAATGAGGTGGTAATTCCATTAAATGTAAAGATTAAAATAAGACAAAAATCATTAAAGAACAAAAAAACTTGACCACAGGCCTGTTTTGTCTACTGAGCTTCTGGACAGAAATTGTTCTTGCATGACTGACTTCTTCAATGGATTACTCCAAAATGAGACATACTTCATTTTTCCAAGTGTACGTGCTTGGAAAGACCAGTCAGTCTGCTGTCATTAGCAGTACTGGTGTGAAGCCCAAAGCAAGAGCTAGGTAGGCACTTCACCACTCTATAGGATGAAGTTCCCTTTATGTTCTAGATTTTTTAATCACTTCTTAGAAGGATGGGGGGAGGAGCACTTTCATTTTCCCTAAGAACATATTTTTGTTTTTGTAAAGAGAACTACAAGTCTGCAGATGTAGTTTGGAAACTTTAAAACCCTCAAGGATTTGAGCGAGAGCATGTCATCTCACAGTGAGGGATTAGGACCATAACCAAAATTTAATGGGGAAAAAACCCACCCTCAAAGGAGTAGTATGTTCTAAAAAGGGAATAAGCTCAACTCAGAGAGGGGTATTTCATTGTCAGCATACCTTTAGCAAAAGGCAAAACAAATGTAGATTCTGGCTGATAAGACACCTTATTCTGTCCAAGTAGCTGGCTCATGCAGGAAGAGTGGGCTGATGGTAGGTACTACCACAGCAACCAGCACTGCAAAAGGGAGAACACCTAAGCAAACTGGATTTTGGAGTATGAATTATGCTCTGACTCACCAAACTGCACCAAAGAAAACCATTCACTCATGTGCATGGAAGGAATAAATCAGATCGTTTTGGCTGTTTTGCCTTATCTCATCATTGGAAATTATTTTACAGTGAATGTAATGCCCTACAGATCTAATCATAGGATCATTTAGATTGGAAAAGATCCTTAAGATCATTGAGTCCAAATGGAAACCTAACACTGCCAAGTCCAACACTAAACCATGTCCCTAAGTGCCACATCTACATGTCTTTTAAACACCTCCAGGGGTGGTCACACAACCACTTCCCTGGGCAGCCTGTTCCAATGCCTGACAAACCTTTCAGTAAAGAAATTTTTCCTAATATCCAACCTAAACCTCCCTTGCCGCAACATGAGGCCATTTCCCCTCGTCCTATCTCCAGCCACCTGACAGAAGAGACCAGCACCCACCTCACTACAACCTCCTTTCAGGTAGCTGTAGTGAGAGATAAGGTCTCCCCTCAGCCTCCTTTTCTCCAGACTAAACGACCCCAGTTCCCTCAGCCGCTCCTCATAGGACTTGTGCTCTAGACCCTTCACCAGCTTAGCTCCAGCACCTCAACGTCTTTCCTGTAATGGGAGGCCCAAAACTGAACACAATATTCAAAGTGCAGCCTCACCAGTGCCGATCATTTCCCTGCTCCTGCTGGCCACACTATTTCTGATACAGGCCAGGATGCTATTGGTTGCCTTGGCTACCTGGGCACACTGCTGGCTCATATTCAGCCGGTTGTCAGCCAGCACCCCCAGGTCTTTTTCTGCTGGGCAGCTTTCCAGCCACTCTTCCCCAAGCCTGTAGCGCTGCATGGGGTTGTTGTGACCAAGTGCAGGACCCAGCACTGAGCCTAGTTGAACCTCATACAATTGGCCTTGGCCCATTGATCCAGCCTGTCCAGATCCCTCTGTAGAGCCTTCCTACCCTCAAGCAGATCAATGCTCCCACCCAACTTGGTGTCATCTGCAAACTTACTGAGGGTGCACTCTATCAATGACCTGCATGAGGGCATCAAGAGATTAAACAGAACTGGCCCCATTACTGAGCCCTGGGGAACACAACTTGTGACTGGCCACCAACTGGATTTAACTCCATTCACCACAGCTCTTTGGCCTGGCCATCCAGCCAGTTTTTTTACCCAGCAAAGAGTATCCCTGTCCAAGCCATGAGCAGCCAGTTTCTCCAGGAGATGCTGTGGGAAACGGCATCAAAGACTTTGCTAAAGTCCAGGTAAACAACACCCACAGCCTCTCCCTCATCCACTAAGCAGGTCACCTTGTTGTAGAAGGAGATCAAGTTAGTCAAACAGGACCTGCCCTTCATAACCCATGCTGACTGGGTGTCCTGGTTTCAGCTGGGATGTAGTTAACTGTCTTCCTAGTAGCTGGTACAGTGCTGTGTTTTGAGTTCAGTATGTGAAGAATGTTGATAACACTGATGTTTTCAGTTGTTGCTCAGTAGTGTTTAGACTAGAGTCAAGGATTTTTCATCTTCTCATGCCCAGCCAGGGCACCTGACCCAAACTGGCCAACAGTGTATTCCATACCATGTGATGTCCCATCTAGTTTAGGAACTGGGAAGTGGGGGGGCAGGGATTCGCCGCTCGGGGACTGGCTGGGTGTCGGTCGGCGGGTGGTGAGCAATTGCCCTGCGCATCATTTGTACATTTCAATCCTTTTATTACTACTGTTGTCACTTTATTAGTGTTATCATTATCATTATTAGTTTCTTCTTTTCTGTTCTATTAAATCGTTCTTATCTCAACCCAGGAGTTTTACTTCTTTTCCTGATTTTCTCCCCCATCCCACTGGATGGGGGGGGAGTGAGTGAGCGGCTGCGTGGTGCTTAGTTGCTGGCTGGGGTTAAACCACGACACTGGGCCTGATCATCTGGTTGTCCTGTACGTGCCACATGATGGCACTCAAGATGATCTGCTTCATAACCTTCCCTGGCACCGAGGTCACACTGACAGGCCTGTAGTTCCCCAGATCCTCCCTCCTACCCTTCTTGTACATGGGCATCACATTTGCTAACCTCTCTTGCTAATCAGGCTCTAAATAATTAAACTGAGCTTCATATACATTCAACCCAGACAGTGAATCATTTGGATATATATGGTGATGGAATTAAACTGAGATTCAGCCTGTTAGGATGAATGCCTTGACACCACCTGTATTAGGACTAGATCTGCTGAGCTGCAGTGATTTACAAAAGCACTACTGCTGATGGTAGACCATCTGTGATACATAGGGCAAAAGAACAGGAGGGAAAAAGGAAATAGAGAATAAAAATATAGAGAAAAGTAAAATATAGGTAAGCTAGAACAACAGTGAAATTCAAAAGCAGAAAAGATTATCTACTTGTCTTTTAGTATATCCTGGTTTAATATCAGTATCTGAAGAAACGTGGCTTCCATTAGAGCATCTGGTAAGAAATAAAGGCATAAATGAGGTTTACAACCTGGCATTATTAGGTGGGGGGGGTTTCCCTAATATTCAAAAGAATATACAAAGGAATAATAATAAAATAAGAATCAAAGCACTTTATAGGGACTTGCAAAGTCACTTAAGCTGAGCTCATCCTAGCAAGTGGCCAGTAAGTTAGAATAAGATTTAAAAGATCTTGAAGGTTGGAGATTTTTCTGGTGTGTCTAGATACAGAATAGTGAGGTTTATATGACTCTACAAAGGGTCTTTGAATGGACTAAGTAGTTTTTGCTTACACAAGAAATGACAAGAAACAACATGTACACTGATCCGGTCCGCACTGGAGCAGGCAACAGGACAGATCTTTTGCAATCAAAATGAAGCAGAGGCACTATGAAAATTGCACAGAGCTTACCAGCCTCAGCTCTCTGCCTGTCAATCTACTCCTTGGCACTGGGGCCCAAGTAACCATTTGCAGATAAAAGCTGGGAAAAGTTCTCATCAGTTCTTAGATCCAGGAGGAAAAATACAAGAGATTACAAACCCTGGTATGTATTTTACAGTGCTCCCAAAGTGTATATGAATAGCATTTTCTTCTAGTAAAAAACTCAAACAAGATAGAAATGGGTATAATGCAAAATGAACCTCTACCCCTTCTACTGTTTTGAATTTTTTTTTTGAAGCTTCATCTTTTCACACGTAAGATTCAGACTATTTTATTTCCTGATGCAGCAGGTAAGATGTGGAAATCAAAATTTTCACTCATCACATCACATTGGGCTTTCAATCACAAGTGTAGTACTGCAAAGGTTTCAGCTTAAATGATTAAGTACTATTTTTTTTCAGGCATACTTTAGCTTTATAAAGTTAATCTCAGTCACCTCAATAAAATATAAACAGTATTTTCATTATGCTGAATGTATTCCATAGCAAAGCTAAACTGGTAAAAAAACCAGTAAATGAGATTTTTTTTTTTCCTAAGAAAAGCTAGTACAGCATATGAAATATACCCAAACTAAATGGCAATACTTTGGAATAACCTGGGGGTTTTCTCTGGGAGCGCCAAAACATTTTTACATACTCTGCTAGGACAAAAACACCTTTTCAGAATTGTGCTGGTTTTGAGCCCCATGAAACCAGCTTATGGGGCTATATTTTGCCTTGCCTTCCACTGCAAGTCTGCCCAGTACCACTACATGAGACAAATCCAAGGAAATAGGCTTGGTTTTCAATTTTGTTGTTTCTGGGATCAGGACAGAGATGGAGAAAAGATGGGTAAGTATGAATTAGAACATCCTTCCATGGATTTCTTGTGCCACACTATGATCAGAACTGTTGCTCAAGGAGTTCCTCTGATTTATCACATTATTTCCTGAAAACTATAAAGCTGATGGGTATTGAGACAGTCATGCTTTTATGTGGACTATTTTGTATCTCCTGTGCCATCCATTGTAGCAGAGAAATGGACCCTGATAGGGTGGATGCAGAAAAAATGAAAGTTTCATGGATTTAAGCAAAGACAATTCACCTAGCTGAATCATTACTATTAGTGATATTACAGGACAGAAAAGCAGGCTGAGTGCCAAACTGCTGAACCCTTAGGACCAACAGTTAGGAAAAAAAAAAATAAAAAAAATATATACTTGTTTACTTATGAACTTGGTATTTTGACTGTGGAACATACTGGGAAAGAAACATGGAACTCCACACACTCATTCTTCATAGAGGAAAACACATTAACGGAAGTCCCATTTTCCCTGGCTACAATGCTTGAAAAGCCTTACAGCATGCAGCACAGAACAAAAGTACTTCCCAATAGTCCCAGTGCATATATGCCAGATACATCAATACAAGTAATTGTTTTGTTATCCTCAAGGGATAACTACGGATACATATACATTATACATAATTTATAAACATATTAATAGAAAGATAGCAAGAGAAGACATGGAATGATACACATACTTCTAACAGGTCAGTAGCTGGAACAATTCATTTCCATGTTACCTCGAGCTAAGATGTTGGGATTTTATACACTTATTCTTTATGGTCAGATGAGACAGATGTGCAAACTGTAAAGCTTCCAATTAAGGAAATGAAGGTCATACAACATCGTGAGTTATATTTATTGAGCCATCATCAAGACATTCTCTATATAGCAAGTGATTAGAAAAATGTTAATTTTAACATTGGAGACGTTTTATGGTACATTGTGCATTGTGTTGCACTATTCTGTCATCAAATAGCAAAGAAATGGTAGCACCAAAACACTAAGACTTTCATGCATTTTGAGTATAGCAATTTTGCATAGTTTAAGGAGGAATGACAAATAGTAAATATTTTTTTCAACTGAAGGTTAGTATAACCTGTCCAATACCATTTAAATTGTGGTAGAAAATCTTGCATCCCATTTTTTTTTAGCATCAAAAAAATTTCTGGAAGTTTTATGAAATCTAAAAAGGAAAAAAGCTCACTTATTTAAGTGATGACGTATTAAGTTCATATACTTCTCTTGCAAACCTGCATAATTGGTATTTTGAAGTCTGGATGTGCCTTATGAAAAGCTATGCCACTGCTGCTGAAATAGACAAGTTTTTTAAGGAACCTTTTGAACAGATGCATCTGTCTGCAGGACATCATATACACATACACATTTTGTGATAAAACAGAAGCATTTTACAAGCAAGTTCACAGAATGAATGAATTACTGATGGGTGCCATATTCACACAGAAATTGAATTGGATATTACAAATGACACCAGGAAATAAAGAGAATTCAGCACCATGAAGTGCATCTAGAGCATAGTTGAAATTTACCAAACAAAAAGGAATTAACTGTAAGGAAATACACTTCTGGAAACAAAGTTGTTTTAATTCTTTCTTATGAAAGACGAAAATGTATTAGAAGCATTCCTGGGGTTTTTTTCTTAGTCTCCTCAGTGCTTCCAAGGACAGAATTGAACTGATTGACAAAGCTGCAGAAATTACACTGGATGGTTGAGAAGTTTCTTTCAGGACTTGTAAATTTATTTAATATTTCTACCAATAAGTCTAAAATTGTTGTGTAAATTAAGTTAATATTTAATCTTACTCATAAATCTGGTCTGCACAAAAGGTACTTTTTTTTGTTTACTCACTCCAAGCACAAAAAGCCTACCTACTTTAGTGAAAAAATATGCATTTCTTTCTTTTTCTTCTAACTAGTCCTGCAGCTCTGCCGTGGAGGCTGGATTTTATTTCTGCTTGTTCATCAGGAACAGAATTGACCACCAGGGATCTGATCTTTCAAACATGTTTAAAGTTAAACACATGAACAGTTCCATTGTCTTCAGTGGGACTACTCATATCCCAAAAGCTAAGCACATGCACAAATCTCTATCATCTTACACTTGTGCAAAACCAACACGAGATCTCTGTGTGGGTTTGCTCCCAACTGATGATGCTTTCAATGCAGGAGGAAAGCATGGTTAATCAGGTTGGGTGAAAATTTAGCATTGCTGTAAGCACATCTGAAACCTGAGCTAGAATTGGATAATATACTATTATACAGAAAACAGAAACCTATTTATTTAGATTTCTGCAGGACACATCACTGTGTGGTGTAGGGATAAACAGAGACTGACTGCTTCATTACGTGGTAGAGTTGAGAGTTAAACTGCTTTGACCCGTACAGTGCCTACACAGCACAGCAGCGAGTTCAGGTAGGTTAATTCAGAAACCTGCTGAAGGTACAGGTCCTTGTATTAAATAATGACTCCAAAATGGACCATCAGCTTCAGTTTGGGAATCAGTTCTCAATGCACCATTCAGGCAACAATTTATAGCATCCATCAGATAATTTGTATTATTCAACAAAAAGTACAAGTTATGAGATACAAAGATTGGATACAAAGATGAGATACAAAGATTAATGAAATTAGATGCCTTACACAAATCAGCAGACAGGCAAGTTTAGAAGGAAAGCCAGACAAATGACTGATGGGAAAGTAAAGCCTAGCAGACAATTTTGGACCCTCACAGTAAATTTCTACAACTAAATCCATCAGAGGGAAAAAAGTTAGAAGTGATTAGAAGAACACCAAATTAAGCTGGTTATGTTACAAGAAAAATAAGGACAGTGAGCAGATCTGTCTCCAACCAATGCTGGTTACATTATTACACAATTTGTCTGATGTAATTACAGTTTCAGGACAGCCGTAGAGGCAAACACTCTTACATTTGAAGGAAGGAGGATTTAGAGCCACAAGACTTAAATTGACCTGAGGCTGGAAATGAAAAACACAAAAGACTAACAAGAGCCTATATAAAATAACGACAGCAGGAACAGGATAGAAATAAATCTCCCACCAACAATAACACAAAAGAGAAATAAAAGACAGATTTCAAGACTGGCTCACTCAGACAGGCCACAGTGAAATAGCAGTAAAGGCAGTGTGCTAGTAACCTCTGATCCTTGTAAATCCTGTGCTCACACAGCAATGAAAATTGTTAAATGGAAAGATGTAGCAACGCTTGCGGAGCTTGGTGGAAGAATGCACCTGCCTGCAGGGAACAGCCTGGAGGTTGATCTGCACAAAGTCCTCTGCATAAATAACAAGCTCACCTGTACACACAAAACATTCTCCTATGTTTCTGTCCAAACAGGTACTAAACGCAGGTACAAGTGTAAGAGTCACATCATACTCTGATCCTAACTCTTTCATGGCCTTTGAGACCCCCATATTTTTCACTCTGCTTAACAGGGACGCAATAAGGATGGCTGGTTGCATATGATCTTTCATTATCATTATATATTCATAGGGAAAAGCAGTAGTTTTCCCACCTTAGCAAATTTTTCGTACTTCAACAATTTCCCCTACAGCAAGATGAAGTCAAGTCCTTTCAAACATTTTAGGAGGGGGAAAGAATAAAGACCAACGTAATAGTCCACTGGTATTTACTGGCACATTTGGATTTTGTTTCTCTTATAGACAAATGGGAACCTCTCTAAGTAACTTGATGTTCTGAGGTTTCTAACTCTGACCAGAAGGCCTATTATAAACCATCTCAAAATAAATAAATTCAAATGAGAGTATACAGTTTGATGAGTCATTCTGCAACAGAAAAGCTTTGTCAACAAATAATTCACCAGATACAACTAAAGTGTATTGTAGTCTCTTCAACAGCACACTATATTTTTCTATGAACTAGAATTAAAAAATTATGGCTGTTCCAGCACATCTTTAAAGACTGAAACTTTGGGATATTTTGGTTCCAGATCTGCTTCTCCGGTTTGCATTAGTACTGTCTGTCACATTCAATCGGATGCTTACAAAGTTCATCCAAAGGTGAAGCAAACAGCATATTTGGGTTTAAACTGCTTGTGAGAATACAGTGCAACATAACATAGCTGGAAAATATTCAATGACTCTGCAAATGATGCTGTCAGAAGACAGATGCCTAAAAGACAGAAGTCTATGTACTGATACACATAGGGTAAATATTTTCTTAGCACATTATATACATAAATACATATGTGTGTGTGTGTGAGATAAATGCTTACTTAGTATACCACACATTCAAATCTAATTAGAAGACTAATTAAGCATATAGCCCAGTGATCCACAAGAGCATTTTGCAGGTAACATCGAGCCCCAAACCACGATCATACTGTTGGGTGTCGCTGCCGACTGCCAGCAGCAGGACCTGCCCACCCCGAAACTTCTGTTGTAGAAGGAAGGGAGGCCTTTTGGGGACAGCCGCTCCCGTAGGTGCCTTCAGCAACTGCTGCTTTACGCGAAAGGCTCAAAAGAGGGCGGCAAAGATTTGTCACCACCCTGTGCAAGCACTTGCTCTGTTTTCTTTAAGCCCAGAGATTTAGGCCATGCAGGGGCTCCCTCTGCTGTTCTTTTTGTTTTCAGAACTATAAAAGGGAAAAAAACTCCTTTGCCATTTACCTTTTGCGGAGGAGAGGGAGGGGAGAGAGGCTTTTGACACGCTTCCAGTATATGACAAATTCTCTTTTCTGCTCCTCTGTGCCAAGTCAGTCTGTTGGCCTCAGTATTAGATCTCTGAATATGAGATAATTATTTGAGACAAAGATATGGTATTTATATACAAGTATTTACATAGCAGATGTCATCTTTGGACTGCAAAAAAAAAAAGAAATAAAATAACCTGGCTATAATAAAAGACTTTAAAAGGAGATCTTCAGCAAAAATGGCAGTTAGCTGATAGTCTACAAGAGCTGGTGGTTTCAAACCATGTCTTATTCTTACAGGTTTTACTAGGAATGACACTAGGGCAGCTTGATGCAGGAAACTTAAAAAAGTTTTTACAATCAGTGCTAACTGTGAAATCTCTCTGGGTGTTCAGTTCACACCTCCACATCTTGCACAGTACAAAGAAGCCACATCTCACACTGAACTAATGTAACAAACTCTCCTCTATTTTTTTAGTAATGGAAAAAAGACCCCAACAACACAGCAGCAATCCCCACCCCCCAAAAATAAGCAAAGCTCTCTCCTTATTTCTCTTGAAAGGTATTTAGGCGACAATCTAAAGCAGCTTTCTTTCACTTGTCACTAGGCGAAATGAAGCAAAAGAAAAAGAAAAAAAGGGGGGAGAAATACATTCTATCTATTTTCAACACACCTGCAAGTAGGTGAAAACTTACCCTTGAACTTCTACCTTAAGCAAAAAGTGTTAATTTCCCCTTTAAGCATAAAGCTTTTCCAAAAGCCACAGCAGAAAAAAAAAATTTGCTGTGCTGTCATTGGAAACTATGGTTTATAGAAACTTTGACTTTGTTTCATAAAAATCACCTGCTGTTTAAAACCCAAAAGAAAAGGACAACACCATCAGCATTTATATTGACAAGAATGTTCCTAAATGCCTTATCAGGGAGATTTAATTTTCTGTCTGTCTGCTGGATTTGCTTTGCATAAAGATCTGGACACATACAAGAATGTGTGTGTTTTATTTTTCTGCCATACTACTAAGAAAGTAACTCAGGATCACAGAGCAGCTTTTCGCTGCAACTAATCCCTCCGGATTTGGCCTAGCCTTTCAGGCTGCACTTCCTGTCTGAACCCGCCTATGCGCTCTGAAAGCAGAATGAAAAAAACTCAAAAATTCGGCAAAGAGCCATTTAAAAAAAAAAAACCCAAACATTTGCTATGCAGGTTGAACTTCAAAGAATCTTTTTTTACAAAAAAAAAAGCACAAAACAACAGTACAGAATCCTAGTTATTCCTTGGCTTCATCATATAGTGTAAGGGTCTTTTCTAGGATCAGGTTTGAGCCCTTAATAGTGGGAAACCCCAACCTCTTCACAGTGTTGGGAAGAAACTGATGGGTTTGTGTCATCAGAGCTAAAACAACTTCACTGAATCAAGGCTGGGGGCTTGATTATTTTTCCTTATGAGCAAGAGTTGATTTAGAAATCCATAAAATAAACCAAAACCCTGTTTTTTTAATTTCTCAGTTAAAATAATCAGAAAGTTATTTCAAAAATATGATTCTTCACAGTATCTATTTAAATACAGAACTAGTGACTGACAGATTTGAGTACCACATTTAGTAAGAACACACTTAATTAAGAGCAGATCAAATTCTAGGACCAGACTGACCATCTCTTATGCACAACGGAGAACTTCATGTTTGCAAATTTCAACTGATTCAGAGGACTCATCATCTGTACATACGGGCAACAGTGTGAGGAAGGATGTGTGAACCTATACCTCTACCTTGTCCCCTATTTTAACTTCATACTGTTATAACTGGCAAATGCAAAGTCTTCAAAGTGTTCAGCAGACTATTACCTCTATAGGTCACATGCTGTGTTTAGGTAAATACGCCTTACATAGAAGTGATCAAATGAATGTCACTTTGTGAGCACTCCTGCAAAGCAAAGAGGCCAGCAGATCTCTCTCTTCCTCTGAATTTATGATCTACTCATGTGTATTGATCTGGCAACCCTTGTCACAACATGGCTAACTTCCCACCCCCAAAAAAAGCCATACAGAAAGCACCACAGTGTCTCAGAAGTCATTAACGTCCATGGGATGCCAATGTAAGCTTTTATAACAGAATCCCTATTACTATCCTGCTCTTCTCTCCCACTACAGAAAGACAACATGACAGTAGGGCATTGACCAGACCATGCACTTCCACACACTACTGGTAATAAGCTGTACATGCTCCCTTTATATCAATATATGGTGTGTCAACAATAAAGGGGGCGTGGGGTGGTGTTTGTTTAGGGGATTTTTTTGGTTGGTTGGTTCTGGGTTGGTTTTTTTGTTTGTTTTTTGTTTGTTTGGTGGTGTTTGTCTGTTTGTTTTAAATAGTATGCCAAGACATGCTTCTGCTTCCTAAATGGGACATTTGAAGCCCGGAACATTCTATTTAGCTCCCATGGCAGTATAGTTCTTCCTTCATTATTCTTTGGAAAAAGTACATTAAGTTTTCTTGACCTTTTTTGTTTTTCATGATAGGAAGGAAAACAATTATTCTTGCCATGTTCTGAAGCTTTTTAAGCTTAAAGAAGTATTTATAAATAGAATGGCTTTAATTTTGATTACATTTTCTTAAGAACAGGGAACATGTAATACTGCTGAAGGTAATGCAGAAAGGTAGCAGGAGAAACAGGCTGGTGAATATGAGAAAAATCTGATCAGCATTCCTTCCTCCCAACACAGGAAACACCTATTGGCCATACCACTTCTTATCATGGACACTGAAGCAGGGTTAGAACAGTGCTTAACCAGACTATTTAACCCTCACTGACAAAGGATAAAGCAACCAGAAGGTTCCCACTCTGTCACTACCTACGCCCTCCAAACAATCTCCTGTCCATGGCATGAAATACAACTAGACATTTCTTTCCTTCCCAGTGATTTACTGTTTTGTAGATAAACTTAATCTTCCCCACTGTCTCCCACATCCTTTTTTGCAAAAACCAAAGTCGTGCAGGAAAGACTTACTAAAAGGAATATATATTTGCTATTATAAAGGAAGGTAACAGCTCTACTGCCCCTTACTTTGTCTTCAGAGGGGTAGAAGTTCACTAGACGTTGCATCAGCAGGTATTTCTCTGTATGTTTCTTGCAGATTAAAGTACTCCTTAGCAACACAGCTAATGATAATAGCAAAAGAGTATGATACAAATGTATTCTGTCATGTTGCACAGTATTCCTAAATGTGTGTTTTATATGAGTATCTCTTATACAAGGGGAGTATGAAACAAATGCATTTTTTGTTTCACCTTTAAAGATAATAAGACTTCTCAATTTTATGGAAGCCCTTCTGTCTGATGAAAAAGAAATGGGATATTTCCTACAATTGCCAAAGGACTGAGGTCTGCCAGAGAGGGTCACTTCACTTGCATCATCTTACAGTAACAGTCCACCAAGCTATATGCTGGCCAGCACAGCATCTGGAAACGTTGCCAGAGCATACCATGGCAAAATATTACACAGATATTTACAGAGACACTAAGACAATAAAGATTGGAGCATAGCATACTATCTTTATCCAGTCTAGTATAATTATTCACTTAACAAGACTTTTATTTATTCATTTTAAGAAAGAAGATAATGGCCTTAAGTATTTAATTACTACAGCAGACTAAAGAGAAAAAAACTCCTTAAATCACATCTTAAAAAAAAACCCAACAAAAAAACAACCCACAAAACTTTTTTCAAATGTGCTCTTAAACTGCCCCAGAACTTTTTTACTGATATTTTATCCTTTCTCTGGAAATTCTCCTTCTGTTTCTCTGAAATACGTACAATAAAAATTCTAGACAGAAATTTAATAAGCAGGTAATACATACCTACACAAATGTACACAGATGTTCAGTACTAGATACATATATATTCCATACCATGGGAAGTGCACATTCCATCTATGTGCTGTATAGTTGGATAGATAAGCAACTAGTTGAGGAGAGTACTAAAGAGGAAAATTATGTCTCAAGATCTGACTGGGTGATTATATTTAGCTTCTGAAAGACCCACTGAAGAGGGAATCTTCTGCTTTACTAAGTAAACCCCTGGAATAAACACTGGATGTACAGTATTAGTCTATAACCTAGCAAATCATTGCAACATAGAACACTGTGTGGATTACAAATGTGCATTAAATTACATATTGTTACAGAGTTTTTCCCCCCCTTAGGATGCACTCAACACTTTCCTCCTTCCTGTCTGACAATATGTTGCCATGCTATAAAAGCCCTAATGCCCATTTCAACGATTAGCTGTACATCAGCATTACTACTTCAAATCCACAAGTTTCACATCAAGCATTAAATGGGATGAATATTGATCTGCTAAAGAGGATTTATTTATTTCTAGCTCTATCCAAAGATCAACTACTAGCAGCTTTTGGTGGATCTGTTGAGCTCGCACAGCACAAAGCTACTGCATACATGACACCGGACTTGACATTTCAGTTCTGGAAGAAAACCAAACAGTAAATTCACTGCAATAATCCTAGATAAATGAGATGATCACTGGAAAAGCTGAGATAGTTAAGTGGTCTATCAGAAAAGTCCAAAGGATGATATTGAACTGTTGCTGCATAGTAACCTCTCTCATGACAACATGGCACGAGATCACCATATCAGATGCCAATATCTTTGCCTTAAAAAAAGCACCATGTCTTCAGATTATCTTGGAACACTTCACAATTATGTTCTGAGCTGAAAACTGTATACTCAATATAAGTATAATCAGATACATATCAATATCACAATATCTACTCATTCATTCCTTTTTTGTCCTGTTCAGTTGATAACACACTAATAACTGTATAATGCATTCAAGGAATACAGATATATATTTCAATCCTCACAGCACAGCTAGTGGGTTTCTCATAGTGTTAGAGCTGTCCTTGAAATGCTCTTTTTAGCATATTTAGGTAGGGATCATTTTCTACTCTGGCACTGATAAAGTAGAAAAACATACAAATGAGTTGATGAGGATTGCAAGCAGATTAGAGATGAACTGGTCAGTTGCTTTGCCTTTTATACTCAAATGGCAAGGGCACAAGGGAACGCTATGTTTTCACTAACTTTGACAAGGAGTGTTTGAAATGCCAGTGTAAGAAGCCATGAAATTTTTGCTGTGTCACTCACACAGGAAACTGAAAAAGTCAGTCAAAACATTGCCCCAGTGCTATGATTTCATCAAGCCATATCATTCCAGTAGCTAATAACATCGCCCTAGTCATCTGCTAAATGTTTCATTTTTATTTATCTGATTTCTCTTCACCAGCTTCCCTTATAAGAACGTATTAACTTACAGAACACATGGAAAAGAAACAGAAACAGTGACATACAATGGGGATATTTGCTACCATTAAAAATTGCCTCATTTTTGGCTTCTTATAAGACCACAGTTCTCAAAAAAAACCCCACACCACACACACACAAAAAAAATCAGAAAAAACCCCTATGCAGTATGTTATCAAGAACAGATCTGAAAGCTGAAAATGAATGCTTTGTTTTGGTTGCTTGAACTCTGTGAATTTCTAAACGTCCTTGCCACAGGTAGCACTCAGTTTAATTAGGTTTTTGTCTGTAGAACAGTGTCTGCTTTGCCAAGGAGCGAGGACTTTGGGCCAGTTCCAAGTGTCAATGAGAGAGAAACAAAATGTGTTTCAGCATTAGTCCTGCATTTAGACAAACTCAAATCATCTTTTTTTTTTTTTTTAATCATCTTCCATTTCATCTGTGTATAAAATAAACCATGCTTCTGAAGACAGAGCTGGTGACATATGTTCAAATGTATTTCAAATTTAGAAGCTTGTATTATTTATAAACCGTCCTAAATAAAACAACTCAAAAGAAGTCTGAAAAGGTAATCTGAAATCTTTTCTGGGTGATCTCTATCCAGTTAAATATTGTTAATGGGACAAAAGTGCAGAGACCTCACAAAGTTTTCTCTTCCAACAGATTGTTTCATTCTTTTGTGGAAAAAGAAGAAACCAAAATGAAACAGTATAACCGTGAGTAAATAGTGATAGGAGAGTCAGTAATACATTGCCTGAAGCTTTCAGGCTATTCGTATCTGGAACACATGAAACGATACTAAGTTCATATCCTGAGAAGCAAGAATCATTTTCCTGTCTTTCATATTCTCATAACATGGCTCTCTATAAACTGCCTTCTAGGAACAGCATCTAAATTTGCAATATAATTTGGTAAAAAGTTAATACGAGTCACTAATTCTTTCCATTTCTTCCACTACTAAATAAATTTAAAATAATAGAATGTAATATAAGGAAAACTTATATAAAAGGATAATGTCTATAAACATTTCTGTAGTTTGTTGGTAATATCTTTCACAAGGAAACAAAATCAGAAATATTTGCTTAACTCTAGTTTAGTACATAATGCTTTTACCTAACAATAACTCCTTTCTTCACAAACACTTCATAACACGTCAGTCTGAAACAGATTGCAATGCTTGTGGTTTGAATATAACAGCAAAATTTCAGACATGGTGAAACCCTGTATTCTACCTTTTATCCTCCCCACATCCTTTTAACATCCCTATGGTCATTCCTGCCTCTGCAACTTGCTGTATTATTTTATTAAAAAAGGCTAACCTCTTTCTTCTTCCTGCCCCTCCTCCCACCCTTTGCATAAAATTCCCAAACTGTTGACAAATGGTCACATTTTAAAATTATTTTATAGTGAGTTTAAAATCAACATCTTGGTTTTTTTCTTTTTTTCTCTCTCTAGACTTACTCACTCATCTTTAGAGCACATCTAATCTGCATGTAGAAAATGAAAAGCAAAGCTACCATAAAGCAATACTCAGTGTTGAAATAGAGACACACTGGTCATCACTGGAATAATGACAGACAAGGGTATGACCAAAGGCCAAACTCTCCTGCAGACCTTCCACCAAGTAATGTGAGAAAGAACAGCAGTAAACAATGCATAACAGCATAATTTCTTCAGGCAGCATCATCTCTCAAATGTGCCATATTATCATTTAAATCACAGATACTTTTGCAAGTTGTATTTCCACACGAAAGAACATTTTATCACCTATTTCACACATTCACATGTTTCTCTTTTGGTACAAAACACTAATTTATCTAACTTTATATGTTTATTAGGGACTTTGTGAAAAATCAGTCGGTCCCGTCCCCTCACCCCCAAGTACTCAGGTTTTTAGGAAGGATCATAACCCAAACAGGGCTATATGATGCACTCCATGTAATACATGCACCACATGAAATACAGATGAGGATTGGTTTGGGGTTTTTTTAGGTACTGTTTTACAAGTCACAAATTCTGACACTACCTAACAAAACTCCTAGCCGCATAAAAAGATGCAATAAACCTCTCTAACAGTAGCTGATTTGTATGCAACATTGACCATAAGGGTAACTCTTCAGTAAACCTGAATCTCATATATAATGCATAGCAGTTAATAAATCATAGTAAAATCAGGTGGCTTAGAGCCAACAATACCCAACCAGTAATGGAAAGGAGGGAAAGATTTATAGAGAGACAGACTCTGTCTGGATTTTGCTTTTAAGAGGCTCACACAGTGCAGTGGGAAGATGTTGCTGTGGTTTCCAAGTGGACACATCTGTGTCATGCTGACTCACTTCATCCTTCCCCCAGCATTGCCCATCACTTACCCCAGGTGATGCCTCTTCTCTCCAAAATCTTCCTCTCTGGCCTTCCACTGTTTTCTTGTCTATCTGCTCCCCAGCACGCAATCTGGAAAAGAGAGAGGAGAGATCAAGATGAGATCAGAGTATTGTTCCTGAAATTTCACAAAGACATCCCACACTAGATTTCAAACTTAAAGAGGAATACTTTAAAAGAGCCTCTTGAAACTGGTTTCTCAGCCCTCAAAACCCATGCTACAAAGTATTCAGTGTCACATATTTCCCAGCTTCAAGATCTGGTTTTATAAAAGGGAGAAAATGTACTTCGGTGTTTATGATGGGAAGACTGTTTTTTTGCTTTAAATACCAAGGGCAAAACTCTTCTCTCTGTTCTCATTGGCGATCCAGGAAAGCAGGATATCAGAGAAGATTGCTGCTGCACAGATCTGAGAATTTTTTTTTTTTTAAAGCCTGTCCACAGCGATCAGAAGCCCTTAGCCAGACAAAAGTGTCAGTGCAAGATTAAGATGCAGCGCCTCAAAGTTAAGCATACTTGCAGCTTCATCAATATTGTGCAGTTAAATACATACACATAAAAACTAGTGTGATGTACTTATTTCTTAAGAATCACATTCTGAAGTTACACTAAAATAACGATGAAGTTATTTAGCTTCCACAGTTACCGTCGTGTATGTCATGCACTTTGACTAAGGGGAAAACATTTCTCTTTTTTGGTTTGGTTATATTAAGTTTACAGTTGTCATCGCTGGGAGAGTCCTGGTTCAGGATTTGGCTTGGGAAAACTGCAGCAAAGTTTCTAAATCGAATTAAAACTAAATCCCACTTCCCCGCCCTAAAAAGCAAATTACAAAGTGCGTCTATTTATGCCAGGTTTCCTAACCCCCTTTTTGTTATTAAAAATACCAGAGCGTCAGATCGATAGTACTCGACATAAAACTTCAAAAATCAAAAGCACCCTACAATACGAAAATCCAACACACAAGTAAACCCAAGACCACGCTACCAAAATAAAAATATAACTAACAGAACCTCGAGGCTTCGCTCTTCGCAACAGAGGACAAGCCCTTACCGGGCACCCTCCGGAAGCCCCGTGAGGAGAGACCGCTCCTCGCCAGCACGGCCCTCAGCCGCGTCCCTTCCCGGGACGGAGCCCCGCTTTCGCCCCGCGGCCGAGGCGGCGGGTGAAACGCCGATTTCCCCGGCCCCAAGTCACGGCGAGGAGGCGATTCCGCTGCCAGGCGGCGAAGGGACCCGGGCGACCATTAGGGCCCGGGTGGCCCTTGGGGCCGCGCGCGCGGGACAGAGCCGCCTCAGAGCCCGCCGCGCCCGCAGGTGCGGGCCCCCCCTCGGGGCGTATCTATGGCCGGTCGCGCATCGGCAGGGAGGGCCGCGCCGCTCCCGAAATACTCCCGCTCTCCTCCGAGGTTTGGCGGAGGCGATTTTACTCCCGTCGCCTCCGGAGCGGCGGTGCCCGCGGGGGCGCAGCCCCGTCCGCGGCACTAGATGGCAGCACCCGCTTGCGGAATGCTGGAAAATGGCGCCCGCCGTGGGCAAGGCAGGGCCGGGCCGGGCCGGCCTGAGGGGAGCCGGCGGCGGCCGGCGCCGCCGCCCCAGCCCCGGCCGCGGAAACGCTAACTCCTGCCTGCCACACGCCCTGGGCTTCAGAAACGAGCTTTAAACTTCATCTCCAGCGCACGGGGCCGGGCTGGGCGTTCAGGGTCACACGCGGTTGTAACAACACCCTCAAGTATGCAGGGGGGTAACACAAAGAAAATTAATAATAATATACCCCCCCCCCCCAACATGGTGAGACTCAGACTAGAAACAGAATCACCACAGCAAAAGTGACGGAAATAATATGAAGTCTACCATTTCAGGAGAAAGTAAATTTTTAACTATAGCCTGCTGCCGAGGAAGAAGATGGGATTTTTTCTGTTGACCTCGGTAGCAGTAGGATTGAGTTCAAAGAGGTGGAGTAATAACTTTTTCCACAGTGTTGCTCTTGTGCTATCTTGTTTTTTACAAAACTTGGTTTTTTTTTTTCTCTACAAGACAAATTACTTATTTGCAACTTATTTGCAGTGTCAAATGGCAGCAATCATAAGTCCTTCAAAATGACAGCTAAAAGCCAGTCTCAATAGTATTTATTTAGGGATAATAATAAGGAAATGAGAGCTCTTAACATGTAATTCAAGTTTGTTCACTTTTTGTATGTATTTTGGTTTAGTCCATTTTGCAGATTTTTGATGACGTAGAGCAACACTACTAGCACAAATAGTTACAGGTTTACAGAGCTTTCCATCTCCACACAGCTTTAAAAAGATATGAAGTTAATTCGTGCAAAATAACCTGTATGTAAAACTGTCTTGCAAACAAATAGGCAAGCCTTATAATTTGTGAGCTACCACGCAAGAAAGGGGCTATCAGCTGCTGCCACCCTGTCCTTCCAGAAGCATGGCAGGGGCCTGGCCTGAGCACCGAGCCTGTTACCCACAGCAGCTCTCCCAACACACCACCCCCTGCAAAACCAGCTACAGGCAAAATCCAGTCATTTTTATTCCTTTGCCTCAGAGTATTGCCCATCCAGAAGACGGTCACAGGAATCCCATCTTGTGCAGGAACAACTCGCGCAGGTGCTGTTAGAAGGGAAGGACAACCAGAAAGCAGCACCCATGCACTGCTGCTGCGAGGAAAGCATCGCTGAAAGGTGCTGCTGTTTCCAATCCTCCCTACCTTCATCAAATTGGGAACAACGAGGCCCAAACGATGTACAAGCACAGAGTACGCTGATGAATGAAAGCACGCGCTTCTTCCGTGCACAACTGCTGACAAATAATCACAGCAAAGGTTTTTCATGCATTGATGCAAGCATCGGATTATCGTTTTCTGGCATGAAATGTAAACCTACTAACTATACTCCACATTGTCCTTACAAATAGCCAAGAAAGTGTTATTCCAGAATTCATAGTTAGACTTGGTAATATTTTGCAAGGAACAGTCTGCTGGCAGACTCTGAGGATGTACAGTCTGTACAGTGTCTCAGTCTGTGGTTTGACTCTATAGCTCTTAGCCAGAATATTCCACTGTCAATCAACCCTAAACAGAAAAAGATACTGCTCTGGCTATTAAATAAAAACAAGAACACATATGAACTAGGAAAATCAGATTAATGGATAGCAAAAAGTATATTAAAAAATCAGGTCAATCAAGTAATAAATTATTGAAAAGAAAGTGTAAATAATAAACATCATCTCTCAGCAAGATCCCCCAAACTAGAAAACAGCAAAACCCCTAAATATCTTTTGACCAAAAATCCAGTAAAAAAAATTATTTTGGTGGGCAGGAGGGGGGGGAAAAAAAAAAAAAAAATCAGCCACCAACACCCTCCTTTTGCCCTGCTGCCTCAGCTGCTTCTGCAAGAGTTACCTGCTCCGTGTGCAAAAAGAGTGCTAATGACACAACATGGGTGCAGCCTGTCTGAAATGCATTTAATCGCTGTTTAAGCCCCATGTATCACTAATGGATGAGACTCACAGAGGAAGTGGGGGCCTCTAAAAACTGTATTGTTTGCTTCTAATATTTTTTTGAAGTTCTTTATAGGCCATGTGTAGAGCGTCAAGCAGATATAAAAGATGCAACTGGAAAATAGTACATTAAGCTTTTGTATTATCTACCATTTGGTAACGGTTTGTAATATATGCTGTTTGAAATACTGGTACAAACTCAACAAAAGATGATGTAAGATTAAATAAAGAGGGTCAGAAGTTTGGGGAGAAGCACTGAACAGTAGCAGAGGAGCACAGCAGCTGCTACACAGGGCACAGCAACACCACAGAATAGTTTATGACAGGAAGTGAAGAAAATTCCACAATCCACCTGAAGCTACAGTGGGAATTACATAGGCAAAATATAGTTATTAAAACTGGAATGTAACCAAGACTTCAGGGGCTAATAACCCTTTTCTTGCAAGAGATAGCAAAAAAATCCCCAAGCATCTTCATTGACCACAAACTGCAAGACCGCAGCTTTACATCTCAATTGAAAGACATGGCTTTTTCCATGATAAATTGTCACAAGAACGTGATCTTTCTGGGATGTGATTTCCTGGCCAACAGTCTCCATTTCCTTCCATAAACGGCAAAGAGAGTTAGTGATTTTGGAATAAAAAAACCCAAACATCTTTTATATATACACACACCTTTTATATGTATATACACAGACACACACAAACACATATATATGCGTATAAAAGAATCCTCTTTAAAGCTATTGCCAATTTTTTTTAAAAAAGGGCCAGTCTTGATGAACTGTAATTTGACAGTCACGATGTGAATATATTTACTATTTATTGTATCCATTAAATTTCTTTAAGCTAAAATTTTATGATTTCTTGCCTAGAAATTGACTTAATTTTACAGGCCAAATATTCACTTTAATGAGGAATTAAAGCACTTGACAGAAAAATTAAACTACACAGAGCACGTAGCATGTTTTATGTCTGCATCTATAAAACACATACACATCATGCACAAGTATCTAGGTATATAAATGCACAGATTCTGAAAGTACATATGCATTAGGACCATAAATACTTCTGGAACTGGAACACATACATTTATGCAAGTGTGTATTTGTTTATACAAGTATGACTACAGTACATAAATATGGATAAGCCTTGTGCGTATTATACATTGAAGTTTCTTTAGTGTGGTATAAAAGATGCTTTTATGATGAAATTTGAGACGCATGTGTTTCAAGGAAAACTATGTAGAAGAAAGCTATCTAGCTCATCCCAAGCTTGAGCAGATAATGGGTGCTATCCCAATTTATCATACCCATTGCATGCACTATATGTGCTAGGTAAAAATCATTTTTTGCAGATGTTTATTTAAAACGCAAACAAACTTCTTCCTGTAATTGCAGCATTCAAAGACATGCATCTCTTGCAGAGACATAAAGCAGCTGTAAAGCAGTATCGATTGCCATTACATCTTGCCACATAAAGAAGAAAGAGACAAGAGGCTTTCCCATGGTAGGAACACAGTCATCTTTAAAAATGGCAGCTCCTCTGGATGCCTGCTGGTATCAATAAAATTAGGTAGCTTAGAAACTTCAGTCAAATTGTACACATAGTTAGGCCTGCTAAAGCGGCAGAAAGAATTTATTTCGCCTTTCTTCGTAGCATGGTGAATGCTGAATATGTTAGAATTACTTGGAATGCAAAATCAAGTATTTGAAAGTAAGAAAATGCCACATTTAGAACTGCAATTCAGTTCTACTTCTGATCTTTTATATATATAAACTACTATATAGTCTTTAATTATATGAGAATATTAATTTTCCTTGTCTTATTCAGTGCTTTGAGTGAGAGCACATCCAAATGCAATTAATGCTGGATGAACAGATGCGCTCTTCAAGTGTTTAACTTTGCAACCACAATGGCTTTCTTTTACCCTCAAGAAGAATTTTTGTTTAAGTTACACGTTGAGTAAATATATAAATAGTGGGACTACTTCACTGTATCCTCCCTCCTCATAAATTTCTTGCCTTAAATTATTCTTTTGAGGATCATACTAAGTCCACAGTCCTGAGTATAACTTGGAAGTACACATAATGCAGCTGCTGCAGTCTGTATCAAACTCCAGTATCCCCAGTTCTTGTCCATGTCAGATCTGCCAGGTACTCACCAGTGCACACATGCTCTGCTTTCATACTGCAGGCTGGCCAGGCACAAGCCAGATTCTGCCTGGGAGTTATGTGACTGCATTAGCTTGTGCTACCACCACCCTGCCTCCTGGAGCTACTTACTTCAAGCACAGGGCTGTGTTAAATACAGCTCTGAGTCTGGAGGTGGTTTGTAGCTTATAGCACTGGTGGAGGGAGCTCGTGCTTATGCCATCCACACTGCTCATCTCAACGTGAGGACTGTTACCAGAAGGTGCAATTACAGGCTTGTTGACAAATACACAAGAAAGTGTTAGCCCAAAGGATTCTGTGTGAGAATATGCCCTCTAGGTACCACTACTGAATTTGGCCCCCAAACTGCAGTATCAGGTGCACGCTTGAATTCTGGGCTTTACGAGCATGGCTACATGCTTAGGGTTTTGAAAGTCTACCCATTATGCTAGCTGCTTAGGGTAGCATTACTCACTCCAGTCTAACCTCTGCTAATGCTTTTTTTTTTTGGTGTTGTTTTTGGTTTACAGTAATAATTCTTTTGATGCCTGCAGAAACGAGGCATAAATAAATATGGTTCAGTTTCATTCCCCAAATTATTTGTAGTTAAAGTCAGTTGGAAATTTAGCAGGCATTATTTGTAACTATGAATTGGGAACATAAACATTTACATGACCTTGGCATTCATACCACAATTAACTATAAATTCTGACTCAACTCATGATTATTTATGGTCTTTGTGAAGTGTAAGCACATAGAGGCTTTCATAAGGCTAACCAGAAAACCATCCACAAGTTAAAATTGCCTTAAGCAATATTTGCAATATAAAAGGTCTTATCCTCAGGACAGCTATTCCCAAAATAATCTGATGCAAACGTATAGGAGAGCCGACTCAAAGATTATTCCCACAAGGACACATTTTGAGATTGGGCCCTAGCTTGTAATTTATTACTTTGGATTGCAAAGCACAAAGTATTAGATTCCTTCGTTAGCACTGAGCTTCGTAGCCTTTGTAATCCTTAGTTATTTGTCCTATTTTGTGTTTTATTTTTAATTCTTTGCTCCTGCTGTTCCCCCCCCTCCCCCCACCCCATACCAGTCATTCCTGTTTTCTTTACCTTTACATTTTTACATACCTCAAGCAGAGTTGGGATGTTTATAGACGGCAGGTACAAGGATGAGAGGATGAGCCCACACAAGAAGCAACTTGTTGGTTCAAACAGCAAGCAAGCCAACAGTGAGCAGATTTGGACTGCTCATCCCAGAGCAGGGGCCTGGACAAGATGACAACAACAGCCTGCTTGAAAGCAGGTTGGGACCATTACTGGTAATTATAGTTAATCAGCAACAATTGTCTTGACCAAGATACAGATCAACATTGAGCACTAACCTAACAGGACCTAATAAGTGTAATGGAGGATGAAGAAAGCCTGATTAAACTTGCAAGGCACTGAATGACCTGAGCAGATGAGGCATTGTAATTCCCAGCCCTTCTCTCTCTCTCCCCTTCTGCCTCATGTCCCCAGCGTGGCAATACAGACTGTATTGCAATATGCTCTCAATAGTGGTTAATGGGTCAGAAACACGAGGAAAGGAATTAAATGTTGCACTCAGATGTGAGTGGCTATAGTTATACGCATTTTTTTTTTTACAGCTACTGCTGACTGATCTTAAGCTATATAGCGATTGTCCTTAAAACTAATCAATAATGTTGTTTAGCAGTCTAAGGCTATTGCAATACCCAGAGCATTTTTTTTAAATCATTTTGCAGAGGTAATGAGTATCTAAGCATTTAAACATAATTGGAAAAGGGTACATGCTTTTCTGTATCCTTATAGGTATTGCTCATTCCATTAGAGTCTAAATTGATCAGAAGTTTTTCTTCACCGTGAAACTTCTGTGTGAGAACAAACAATTTTAATCCCTAAGATCCTTAAGAGTACAGCATTCTCATAAAACACCGATTACAAGATACCTGTCATTTTTGCAGGTAATTAATTCTACATAAATTTTGATCTGAAAAGTTTATGATTAAAAATAAAAATCTGAGAAAAATAAATTTAAGAAACATGTATTTTGGCCTTTATAGCAAAAAATATATTGATGCAAACCCTGCAATTTTTTCAAATTTTAAATTAAAAATGGTACAGCTTCTCACAGTATACGCTCTACAACAAGTAGTAGCCTCACAAGAAAAGTGCTATAAAATGATTTTGTCTATTGACTCTTCAGGGTTAAGAAAGTAAATGTGGAAAAGAATTAATTACAGTTCTCAAAATCTGTGAAGGGTAAGAAAAAGCAGCTCCAGGGAGGAAAGGAGTTGGCCATGAGGCAGCCAAAAAGCTCGATTTCAACACCAGTTCAAGCCAGCTGTGCACCTAATCTACACTTACCTTTTGGGCAGACTGGAAAAACCATGCTAGAGACTGAGCAATCTTTAGGCAAAGTTCAGGACCAAAAAAAATTCAGTTCTTTTAAGATTTGGGGTGAAAGAGGAACAACAGGCTGAGGTTTGTTTTTTTCACCTAAGCATCTCTTTCTGCAAAAAATATGGGACAGAAAAAGCTAGTGGCTGCTATATCCTAACTCTAAAAAATAGGACCTGTAACCAATATAGAGAGACAACAGAGATTACTTAAGCAGTTTGGAGAACCTCTGTAAGTACTCAATATTATTGTGGAGTAGTCCAAAATATTGATAAAGTATATTAGGGGTACCTTGAAACCCATTATGCAGATAAGGCATCCCATGGTTGTTAGCTTTATTTCATGAATTAAAAAAAACACCACCAATACAACAAAACATTAATGATGTAGGAAACATCAGTCTTTTACACTTCCCTGCAAAAGCAAGAAAAGTAACTTGTGTGCTTACATTCAGTCCAAAAGTTCATGTCTGAGTACAGGATTTGTTCTAGAAATGTATTTCATCCTAAATATGAAATAAAAGATGGAGAATCTACTCCTTTGTTACTGCTGAGGGGTTTTTTCCCCCCTCATTGGTCATTCTTACTCAAACCTTTGTAGTTAATTTTTAACTAGAAGGACATAGTTTCTTGTCATGCTTCTCTACTAGACTGAAAAGCCCTTTTACTATCCAGCCCTTTTCTCCCCTCTGTTAATAAAGACATTTAACATTGTAATTCAATGACATCTGCGTTCCTTTCAAAAAACTAGAGGTCCTTAATTCCCTCACTGCAGCACATTTTCTCCCTTTGTCCTTAATTCATTTTTGTGTCCTCTTTGCCCTCTCCAGTTTGTCAACACCATTTTAAATGTGCCAGCACCAGAACAGACTAGACTACACCAGTATCACTTAGCTTCTAGAGACTGCTAAATTCTTAACCAAAAATAGAGATGACCTAGCCCTTGCCCCAGACTTTTTTTTAATACAAAATTTAGACATTGTAAGAGTATGATTTAGAGACATGGAGCTTTCACACAAGAAATTTTTAATGAAGAAGAGGCAATCCACTGCCAGTGAGTCTTCAGCTGTCTGTGAATAGAGCTAACGTGTAACATTAGTCATGCTCAACAAGAAAAAACTGGGTTTTAAGATACAAGAGAAGTTACCCAAGTTGTCGCTCATAAGTCAAACACTTTTTCAATGATTTAAAGAAGCCAATTTACTATTGTCAACATATTATTGCCAAATATTGCACATGACTGCAATTCCTGTCTCTGGGCAGAACATATTATGCTCACTGAGGTCCACAGGAGTGAAGAATTCTCTGTGATCTTGTGGATTCTGTGCATCTCACTGGTGCAGCCATCATTCTTTCATGTGCTTAAATCAGAGGTGGGTCTGAAGCAAATACAAAAGTTTTGGATACCATATAAACAAGTCTGAAGAAAACCTAAGCTCTTACAAGGGTTACTGTAAGGCCTTGTTCCCAGGCACTGAGAGGGTGGGAGCAGTATCAGTCACGTTTTCTATTAAAAGTTCCAAATGCTTTCACATCTTTTTCATCCTGGAATTAATTATTCTCAATGCCACCTCGATTGAAATTGTACCAGCGCAAGATTATTTCATTACAATTACCCCTGACTCGCATAATATGAAAGAATATAAATGTTCACAGGACTGAATTAGCTTACCTACACCAGTTTAACATGACACAAAACTGCTTGTGGGGATTGCCTGAAACAGTAGAGCTCCTCCTCAATATCTAGCATATTTACAGAATTGGAGATGCATTATTTGAACTTTCACTTTCTTCCAAAGCATCTAGTATAGGCTAAAGCGAAAGCAGGACAAACCTAGTAGATCTTATTTCAGCTGCTAAGTAAATTAGTTCATGAATCTTGTTACTTGCTTATGTGCAGTTTATTCCAGTCTAGGTTTTCAGTTTATGCTCTTCTGTTTGTGGAGGAAAAAATGGAAAGGGGTGGTATTTCTCTACTGTTTATCAAATATGCCTGTCTTGAACTTCAGCACCTCTTTTTATCCAATTCCTACTAGAATTATATGTTCTCTGAATAAGATAATAAGAAGAGGTTCTCACTTCTACTTAAAGGATGTGTCATTACATGAACTACAAACCATATTTGGTCATATCCAAACACATTCCACACTTGTAAAGATAATAGCATTTGTCAGATGTTGCTTGAATAATACATATGTTTTTATGAACAAGACCCTTGAAGTTTTAGTGAATTCTACAAAAACCAAACCCAAACCAAACCCAACTGACCAAAAAAACAGAGGCCCAGTCATGTGAAAAGTGAATGTAACAGAAAAGGAAAAGATAAAAATGCAATCACAGAAACATCCCTGACTTCAAGTTCCAAGAGAAATGGGATCAAAATATGAGCACTTACAGGCTGGTGAATAAGAAGGGCTCCTGCTGTATTCATATTTCTTAGCTTGCTGTTTAAAGGACCAAAAGAATGCAAATACCCACTGAATATGTTTTTCTTCAGATTTTCCTTTTAAATGCAGTATCTCAGAATCTAGTTTTAAAAAGTAATTGACAATCAATGTCTGTAGGCTCTGCTTACATAAATATTGATGTAACTGTCCTCAATTCACTGCATCTGGAAATGATGAAATCAGTTGGCTTTTAACCTTGATAGCAAATCATTATGATGATGTATTTGTAGGAATATATTTGAATTTCATTTTTGTTTTTTCCTTCCACAATAAATGTTTCACTGCACAGAAGGAATAACTGTTACGCTGCATATTTAGCATAGCGAAGATGCTCAAGGTCAATTGCAACAAGGGTTTCCAAAGGGGAGAGAGCAGGATACGCGATCATTAATTTTGGCTACAGGTGAACCTCAAACATGAACTTCCAAAATAGGGATTATTCAGATTGGATAAGAATACAAGTCTTGGTCAAACTTCTTTTAGCGTGAAGACTTAGGCAGAAGTCATGCTTCAGATGGCTTCCTGTAGGATCCCAATTAATTTGTGCTTCAGGAAAGGACCAAAAATATCGTGCCAGTTGCTTTTTTCCCTAAAATTACAGAAGTCAGAGATTAAGACCATAATTTTCTGTAATTTGACATAAGAAATCATAGGTTGGAAAAGACTCTTAAGATCATCGGGTCCAACCGTAAACCTAAGACTGTGAAGTCCAACACTAAACCATGTCCCTAAGTGCCACATCTACACATCTTTTAAACACCTTCAGGGATGGTGACTCAACCACTTCCCTGGGCAGCCTGTTCCAATGCCTGACAACCCTCTCAGTGAAGAAATTTTCCCTAATATCCAATCTAAACCTCCCCTGGTGCAACTTGAAGCCATTGCCTCTTGTCCTATCACTTGTTACTTGGGAGAAGAGACAGACACCCACCTCGCTACAGCCTCCTTTCAGGTAGTTGTAGTGAGAGATAAGGTCTCCCCTCAGCCTCCTCTTCTCCATGCTAAACAACCCCAGTTCCCTCAGCTGCTCCTCATAAGACTTGTGCTCTAGACCCTTCACCAGCTTTGTTGCTCTTCTTTGGACACGCTCCAGCACCTCAATGTCTTTCCTGTAGTGGGAGGCCCAAAACTGAACACAGTATTCAAGGTGCAACCTCACTGGTGCTGAGTACAGGGGGACAATCACTTCCCTCATCCTGCTGGCCACACTATTTCTGATACAGGCCAGGATTCTATTGGCCTTCTTGGCCACCTGGGCACACTGCTGGCTCATATTCAGCTGGCTGTCAACCAGCACCCCCAGGTCTTTTTCTGCCGGGCAGCTTTCCAGCCACTCTTCCCCAAGCCTGTAGCATTGCATGGAGTTGTTGTGACCCAAGTACAGGACCCGGCACTGAGCCTTGTTGAACCTTACACAGTTGGGCTTGGCCTATTGATCCAGCCTGTCCAGTCTAATGGACATTATGAATTGAAGAATTCACCTATCATGGAAGTAACAACCGCTGCTTCTTCTTTACATTGAGATGAACGTTTTGCCCATCAGGCAAAAAGTGTGCCCTACTGCAAAATTTAACCTTAAAGCTTTTATCACTTCTGAATTAGGAAAAAATATATCATAGAATCATAGAGTAGTTTGGGTTGGACGGGACCTCCAAAGATCATCTAGTCCACCCCCCTGCAATGAGCAGGGGGGTTGGACTAGATCAGGTTGCTCAGAGCCCCATCCAGCCTGACCTTGAACGTTTCCAGGGATGGGGCATCTACCACCTCTCTAGGTAACCTGTTCCAGTGTTTCACCACCCTCATTGTAAAAAGTTTCTTCCTTATATCTAGTCTGAATCTATCCTTTTTTCAGTTTAAAACCATTACCCCTTGTCCTATCACTACAGACCCTACTAAAAAGTTTGTGCCCATCTTTCTTATACTCCCCCTTTAAGCTGTGAAAGGCTGCAATAAGGTCTCCCCGGAGCCTTCTCTTCTCCAAGCTGAACAACCCCAACTCTCTCAGCCTTTCCTCATAGGAGAGGTGTTCCATCCCACTGCGGGGGGGGGGAAGTGAGTTAGCAGCTGAGTGGTGCTTATGTGGAACATAACAGCAAGCGGAGCTGTGACAAGGAGTTGTGTGAGATAGGAAGATACCATTTGAAAGTAAACTCTTGCATACATGCAAGAATTTTTGCCCTAAACTTCAGTGGCAATGATTCATCTTAAACAATGTAAATATAAACTGGTCCATAGAAACAGTCATCTTATTCAGTTCATAAGTCTTACAGTGATTATAAATTCCAGTTTAGACTGGGGGAAAAAAATAAATCTATTTAGTCAGGTCATTTACTCCATGTTTATAAAACCATTTTATTATTCCAAGGCTGAAGAGTTCTCACTAGTATTAACTATACATAGATATAGATTAAGTAGGCTATATTAATTTTGGTTTTAAGGAAACATTTTTGGTCACCACTTTTCTTTTGTAAATGGAAACCATCTGGTGGATTTTTTTTTTTTTCAGGTGCTAGAAAAATGTCTCTTACTAGTTGCTTTTCCTCACACTTGAGTTAAAGAAAAGCTGATGCATTTTATTTATGGTTACACAATACCAATATTTCCTAAAGGTAATTTTACGTATAGACATTTGTTTTAGAAGTTCCTGACAAAGAGTCAGTTGGCAATATCTGAATCAATTATAGTGTGTTCATACTTGTCTAATACCCTATTAATTCAGAAATAACTGATTCTAATCCCCAGAAAGGGAGAGTGCTGAATCTTGTTTTACCTGAACTCTCCTTACAATTATAAAGGAAAACCTACTGGCTCAAAAAGATCTGGATTGCTATTTGCCAATCCTGTGATGCCTAGTAACCAACTTACTACCTGCCACAGCCAGCCTTGGATTCTTCCTGGAAACATTAAATATTTTAGTGTTATTGCATCCCCCTGTCCCTCCTGCGATATAAATCACCCTACATTCTCTCTAACCTACTTTGGGATGCTATGCAGTACACAGATTTTAGCTTAGTATATGGGCTGTGCGTATATAATTTTTCAGCTGCTTCGGTTGGTTCGTGTAGAGGTAGACCGGGTCCAGTTGCCAACGTTCACATCTGAAATGAAGAATATTCTTGGTCTTGCTCTACTTGTTTGTTCTGTCTGGTACATTTTGCCTGAGAGCACTGTTACAACTACATTTACAGAGTCCTCTCCTAGCAAAGTTTCCATTGATATATTATTATTATATGGCCATTTATATAGACCCAACTGTGTTATTTCCATTTTATTGCAAGGGCATAAAAGCTGGAAATCTGACAAAAGTACAGAAAGGAGCCTAAGAGCCTTTGAAAGTAAATGCCTTAGGGAAATACTAGGTATTAAATAAAGTCGATTTATAGCTGTTGCCAAAATTTGTCAAAGCTTAAGCACTCCTTAAATCTAAAGTTATCCAGAAGAGAAGGTAGAAATACTTAGGTTAGCAATAGCAGCCATATCATTGTTAGATCTACTGGTTGGTTTTTGCCAGCATACATGCTGGCACAATGAATGAAATAGTGCAAGCCAGAGTGCTCCCTTCCACCCCAACCCCAAAGAGTTCTTACAGAGGAAGAACTAATGGAAAGTAGAAACATGGAGGCTGCATGAACAGAAAGCACTTGTAATACAGCACAGAATAAGATCTGTTGGCCTATGAAGGGTTCAGATTTGTAATAGAGTTTATAATATCAGAACCAACAGCAGCATTAGACATGTAGGAAGAGGAGAATATGCAAAACCAGTCTTCATTCCTGAGTAGTTTTTCTCATCCATTCCAATGAGTTCTGTCTCTATTTGTCCCCTAGGCCCTGGCTGTCTAAGTTACAGTGACGAAACAGGTAACAGCAGCTGACCTGTAGTAACAAGTCACATGTAAACTCTGTCCACCTCAACTGCAAGATAATGTGGTTTAGCTTACAGTAATTCATGTGATCTTGCAGCCACAACAAGGTTAGAGCAACTGGATGAAGTTGCCCACAGTGGTGTAGTTGATGTGTTATAACATGTGAAGCCATTATAAGCAAATTGTGCCTCAGACCCCCAATCTGCACATCAGTTATTTAGAAAAAAAAAAAGCCTCTGCTGTTAATCACTAAATCGCTTCCCCCCACATTTTTAAATATCTTTCCCAGCCACTTCTCTGGTTCTTACTCCTCACAGTCATTATTACCTTCCTTTCTTCTTACCCAGCTCCTCTTTCATTTATAGTGTTTGGAGATTGGCTTCCATAGACATATCCTTTGAAGACTTCAGTTGTGCATTTAAGACAAGGAATGAACTCTTGCTCCTGTTAAGTATTTCATTCACTGGTAGGCATTGATGTTCTGTCCTTCTGAAAGCACTCTCTACATGTCTCAAGCCTCTGGGCAATGCTTTAATGCACATAAATTAAGAAAAACAAGTGATAGAGATCAGCATCACGTAGGCTGAATTAATAAAACAGAGCCTAATGCCTTCAAGTTGGAGGCAATCTCAACACTTAAGTTCTCAGAATAAGAGAGTTTTCTCACAGGTTAGAGGACAAATAGTGTTTGGGAAATTATCTGTCTTTTCAGAGAGCTTAGTTTAGCTTCCATTCTGTGTTATGCAATGCTCCAATTCATGCTACACACTATATGTCTGGGACAGAGTCAGCAGCAGACTTGGGACTTGCTGGTAATTGAAAACAGGTTCTGAAGCAATGATTATCACACAGTAAAACTACAGTACTCCACATGCTGCACAGAGCCAGCCAGTAACTCTAGCCATTTTCTTTTCATCTGAGAGAAAAGAACCATGCATTTGAATTTTTTTTGGCAGTTGAGCAGTAAATGCACTGTGAACTTCATTTTCAAACTGTGTTGATATCTCCTGGATTTACTAATCATCGAATATCAACTCTACACTAAAACAAGACACATGGTTACAAGTTCCAAGACAGTAAGTCAAAAGACTATTATGCATTATGCAACTGTAAGCTAACTAAAAAGCTTCCATCTACTTTGGCCTACTGTCAAGTTTTCAGAGGTGTGATTCACCATTTCTGAGAAAGATGTTTCAGTCTGAATTGGATACCCGGATTTTCCAAAGCATCTCAACAAGTTCAAGTTGCTATCCAAATTCACTAACACATATTTTCACTTAAACACTCCTCAGGATTTTCTTTAAGCATAATTCATATCTTGAGCTTAATGCAAGAGAAACAAATAGCCACAATATCTTTTTTTTGATTTGGAAGGAAGCTGCAGCTGAAAGTCTTTGGTAAGACACTTAGGAATTTGCACAGCCCTTCCTGTGAAAACCACGTCAAGATACGCTCTAAAGATCCGGTTTCCCCTTCCAGTATATAAGTACAATTCATGGAAGATAACCCAAAAGTTACTGCAATGGATGTCTGGTGGTTGGGCTACCAGATATTTCCTCTCTCACCTTGAGCAACTCACACAAAGCAGAGCTCTGCTCCGACCTCTGTAAAAACAGTGTTGCGGGATCCCAGTGCACTGTCTCTGTTAATTTCCAGTTTTAAGTGCTCACCCACCCAGCAGAAAATGTCCTTTTCCCCATCAACTCTGCAGATTTTCCTGAGAGTTTGCCATTCCTTTTTACTGCTACTACTATTCAGTATTTCAAAGGCTGAACAAGGCCATAGTTAACCCCTTTATGTTATTGCCACCCATGGCTAGCATGGACAGATGAAAATGAGAAAACTGTTGCATGGATGATACAGAAAGTCTGAACTCCCTTTCAGATTGCTGCCTTGGCTTTGCAGTGTGAGCAGGATTAAAGGGTAGTAAGAATTGATTTTCTCACAGAAGTTAGGTATAGTTATCTACGCACCTATCAGGTTTCTGGAGCAAGAGAACATAATTTGCAGAATGACTTGATTTCTCAGGCCACGACTGCACCTGATATATGTCTGTGCCTTTTTTGTCTTTGTCTAGTGAACAAAGAGGGTGGCAGCTGAAAGTTGGAAGCTTGATGTGCGAGACATTTTCACAGGCAACTATTAAAGTGATATTTTGGTATACAAATTGAAATTACAACATAATAATTTCATGGGGGGGGGTGTGTGTCACAGTTGTGACCCTAAAATTCTGACAACATGAATGTAAACTTCATTTCATATTAATTCAATTTTTAAAATGTCAGTTTTGTAGTCACTTGACAACCAAAGTTCTTCCTTAAATATAGCATCACAGAACCAGCTGCACTGAATGCATTTAGAGTAACAGCTTTTCAGCCAGTCTTAGTAGTTTAGTAGTCTGTTTAGTAGTCTTTTTCAGGCTTTCCATTAGTCTGTAGCTTTCTCTGCTTCTTAGTCATAAGTCATTAGTTTTGCTGGAGTGAGGTTAAAGGCAAATGCAAAAGTTTGCAAAACTGGATCCTCTTGTAAACTTGTTTTTGTTAGCTGTTCTAAATTTTGTGATGTTACAGCCAAGACAATGTGTTCAACCTCTCAGCTCTCACTGGTTTTATTTAGTTAATTTTCTAGCTACAAAGCCAAACAACTGTCAATGGCTTCTGTTACAGAGACTTGTCAACATGAGATCTAAAGAATTTAATGAAACATGGAAAAAAGTAGTTTCAGACTTTAAAGATGGCCCAGGTGCTTTGCATGATTTTACAAATCAACTTTCTCCTCCTTTTAAAAGTGTTTCGAATTTTTTCTTTGTATGGTCTTTTTCACAGAAAAAAAGAGAGAAGGAAATTTGGAACTGAAATTATTTGGGGAAAGAAGAAGTTTTAAATAAGCAAAGTCAATGATCTAAAAAATAAATCCACATTCTCTTGGCTGCAAAAACCTCTTTAAAAACCTCTATTGTTATAGAAACACTAATGGATAAAAAAGTTTCACAGGAAAGTATAATTTTTTCATCATGACAGTAGCTATGCAGGTTGAGTAAGACCGGACAATTTACACTGACAGAAGGCAGTAGAAGAGTTAATAATTTCTTCATTTTTCTGTGCCTTAGAAAAGGAAACAATAGAACTCTGGAGAGATTAAACAATCTTGAAAAGAAAAGTTCTAGCCCTGAAGTGCTGCAGCTCCCCAGGCTCTGAAAAAGAGCTAGATTTGGTGGCTCCTTGGCCACAGAGACAGACCTGGGATGATGCTGTGCAAAGAAAGTGCAGTTTACCACATAAAATACACACACTCTAGTGAAAAAAGTTCACTGAGAACAGGTTAGTCCAAGCTGAAGCCTCATTTTAGCTGGTGTAGATGCATATCACTTGAATGCATGCAAGATTTTACACTTTCCTGCTGCATTAGCATAGTACTGTGTGTCCTATAAAACATCAGCAATTGTGGGTTAACCAGTCAATGAAATAGAGAGTATTGTAACTTCTGTTTAGTTGCAGATGTATTAATACTTTCAAGGAATAATCACGATGCTATTGGAAGAACTGTCAGGTTTATTCTTCCTTCTGGTGTCAGTATAAGGTTTTAAGTAAGGATAGCTTTGATTATGCTTTATTAAGCACTTATTTCATTAAGGAATTGGATTGAGGAAGTTGATAACCTGGATTCAAATTGTAGCTCTACCACAGACATCCTATGTGCTTCCTGGACAAATCATGTAACCTTTCTATGCCCTGGTTCCCAGTTTGTAAAAGAAGAATAACACCACTTCATTATCCAACACTTTATACATCTTATGTGCTTACGTTGTAAGTTCTGTGGAGAAAGACTCTCTGTATTTGTATAGTGCCTGGCACAATGGGGCCCAGATAAGCTACTGGGGACATGCACAGATATCATCATACAAATATGTTTATGCATATAGAAATTCTTAAAGACTCTGTCAACTTACAATTCCTAGAGTACTGCCTCAAACACAAGCTCTGGATAAGTCATATCTCCCTTTTGACAGTTTCACAAATCCTTGTGATACGCATTATTCACACTAGCACCATTTCTGATGTACCCAGTTCTCTTGGGAACCACCTCTGAACGTCATATTTGCAGAGTTGCACTAAAGTATATAGAAATAGGTATCAAGCCCAGGGAGCTAAATGCTGCAGTGGGTTAATGCATTAACCTTTCACATCTGGAGGCCTGAGGTGAAACCCCAGTTCTGTTGAAGTCCACAGCAAAGTCTCACTGATGTCAGCAGGGCCAGGAACTGACGGTGGGGGTTCAAGCACTGCTCCAGTCACGATTAAAATAATTCTGCAGCACCAGCCACATCTCCAGTGAGCATCCACCCACTTTGCACTGAGCTACCAAAGGGCCTGTAACACTGCAGTCATTTTGCATGGCAACATCTTTCCAAGAGCTGGAATAGCAGAGAGGGCTTACTATTGCGACCTGAGGTACTGCAGAAGTGCTTTGAGAAGCCTCTTGCTTGTCTCTTACCAACATTTTCAGGCTTTATGCTCCTGCCTTTGCACAGATGTCATCCCATACACATATATGCCATATCCTTTCCGCCACACCCAAATGTAAATGTGATGACTGCCTGAATTAGAAAAGAATTTTCACTAGAGAGAGCAAAGAAACATTCCATACAATCATTGCCTTTGAGGTGCTTGATCAAGAAGTTTAAAACAAATTCAACATGAACAGCAGAATTTAAACTGCTGTACATTTAGCTTAGAAAATAGTGTGCGTCACACAACTAACTCTAAAGCTTGAAATCTCTAGAGAAAATTAGAAAAAGCAGTCAAGAGACTTTGCATTTAAAAGTGAATCATGACACCAGCCTGTCCAAGACTGAGAACCTGCATCAATAACAATGTACTTTCCCTCTGCGACCACTCAGTATGATTTCCATACCAATTTCCATACCTATTTCAAGAAAATGTACTCTAAGAAACATGAAGCTCAGAACATCACTTTCAGGAGAAAGTAATCTCTCCAATACCTTTTCTGACACTGCAGATATTCATTGACCCAGACAACGTATTTCTTCCTTGTACATGGAGGTACATAAGGTTAAGTCCAGCATGGTGTGAAATGATCCCTCTGTTCTCTATAAAATTTAGGAAGAAAACTTATCTAGATTTGGGATGTTTGTCTAGGAATCTTGAAGTCTAAAGGAATTATTGCAAATAAAAGATTTTTAAAAAGTATATTTATTTGTATTTAAACAGGAATATAACTGTTTTGCAAAGTGTTTTGTACAATGCTGTTTTGAACAGTCATTATTTTAGTTATTTGAACAGTTAACTATTACTGAAAATTCCTTTCTCTCCCACATTCGCAGTTAGCATTAAATTTTTGGCATTTTAAGCTGAAAGCAAACTGACATATATCACTGGGGCATTCATTGCAAAGGATTCTGTTAGTGTATGTTCTCTAACCATCAATATGCCAAAGGCTTTGTCAAAGACTATTTGATGTGTAATAGACATGAATCATCCTTCCTACAACCCTTCTGCCAAGTGTCAATGAGGGTAATGAGCACCCAGTTCATTAGCAGCTCCTTTACTTTCATATGAATGAACAAGTGTGACTTAAAACCCCATCCAGAGCTGTATTCAACAGTTCCAATTCTGAAAAGAGAAAAATAAATACAAAATTTACAAACCCTGTTGATCTGTGAAGTTTTTGTTCTCTCGCAAACGCAACCTTTGCATATTACACTTACAGCACGTTTGGTACAGTTAAGGAGTACAGAAAACTGAATAATTTGAGTCACTTGTTTGTACTTCTGAAGAGTATGTGAACTATTGCTGCCATAGAAGTTTCTTTAGGTTTTTCTTTTACCCAGAAATGCAGCTACCACATATGTAGATACACCTACAAGAAACACGTATTTTGTGCTCCATCTTTCCTTTGAAAGAGGCAAAAAAAGTTTCTATTCCTACAAGGCTAGGACTCAGTTCATGGTTCAGTGATTTATTTTAGCCGCGCTGTATTCTGTGATGGAGTAAGCACTGATAGGAATTAAATATTAGCATATGTTAGCTTTCAGGGATGAAACAGAGGAACAGGAGTTATGGGTAGCAATGAAATGCAAACCAGGTACAGAAGTGCTGGCATCAGCTACACAAGGACAATGATGGCATCTATGGTCAAGTAAGTCAGTTGTAATACCCAAAGGAAGCTGCTCAACAGTCATTATTAATTGCCACCAGATACAGTTTCTGAAGCTGTGCAGACCTGTTTCTCACTTTAAAATTAATCAGGACATTATTGTTCCTGCTTTAAAAAAACGTGTTATACCCAGATACTCAGCAGAGATTTTTTTTTATCCCATGTCTGTTTAAGAGGAATATTAAAACTTTGCAATCTCATGTGTCTACTCCAGCCAAGGAGGCGGTGCCTGTCCATTTTGATAGTCATACAATTTTTTACATTCATTTTGAGAACAGCATATTTCATTGTGGCAGAATCACAGGATGTACCACTAGAAGGAGGATGCTAGGCAAAACCGAACATCGACTTAACTGGGTAAGGTTTGGTTTTTTGACTGAACTCCTCCTACCCAGATTTAAATGATTAAAAATCTAAAGCTTTCACTGCTTTCCTTGGGAAAGCGTATCACACCCTGATGGAAGTGACATCAATTATCTAAATATATCATGGGACATTAGAATATTTGGGGAAAAAAAACAAAGAACCACAAAAACCACAGAGGTTTTTGTGTAACCAAGTACTTAAACTCTAGGAAAGAGAAGCTGCACAGATGGTCTGCAGACTTTGAGTCCCAGAGGTATAACCTGGCTCATGTGAAAAAATACATATAACATGTTAGTAAACTGATTTCTCCTCTTTGTTTAAATTCACGCCCTTGTTATATGCCATTGAGTTACATTAGCTATTCCCATGTCTCATTGAAGCTTGCGTGTCCATTGCCATATCTGTGACACTACAGCTAGTATGTTAGGCACTGTGAAAATAACTCCCCTAGTGACATGAAGTATGTATAAGAAGATATCTGTCAAATGGTTCACAAACCCAGTGCATTATGTTTACATAACTTCATTCTGGGCATCTAAACCACCTTTATTCATATAGTATGTCTAAGACGAAAGTAGTGTTAGTACTATACTCCTCCGTACTTTATACTCAGACTGCTAGGTGATGGTTCATCCTCACTACGAAAACACGAGCCAGTAGGAGGAACTATAGTTTCTTGGATCGGGAGAGATGATTTTGAAAGAACTCTGTTGCTTGAAAACCTCCCTGTTCAGCTGATGAATCACTTAAAACTGTTGGCACTAAGCACTGTTACCACTTTAGCTAGAGCCGTCTGCTGATATGCACTGCACACACACACATACACACGCACCCACCCATAAAGGAAACTAAAAGAAATGAAATATTTAGAAAAGGCAATGTGAATTCATACTTTTAACCTGAATCTGAACATTTCAAACATTTTTTTCTTTCTGAATGCCTGAAGAAAGCATCAATAATGAAGGGCCTGGTCCTGCTGCCACTGAAATCAATAGCCAAAACTCTTTTACGTTTCAACAGAGGGAGGACTTGAGGCTCTGACTAAGCAGAGAGAAACCAAAAACAAATAACAGCTGGTAGAAATCTGGCTGAATGTAATGCTCTTTATACCTGACAGTCAAAAAGGTCATTCTGTCCTTTTTTATTTTAGATACAAAATTAGCCAACTAAATTTAAAATGCATGAACTTTTGAACTTCAGAGAAATAAGTTGCCATTTTCAGCTATATATTTTTAAAAAAGAATTTTAAAACATTTTGATATGTGGACTTATTCTTTTTAGTGTCCTAATATTAATCCAGGTTGGTGGTGTCAAAACAAGTACATCTGTACAAAAGGAAAATTTGTTTGTGCACTAAACAACAATCATTGGTATTTCTCAGTTTGACTACCCCTACTATGTGTTTTTTATGATCCAGACCCTGTTTTCTGCATGCTGGATAATAACTGGCTGACTGAACGTAAGGGGCTAAAAATTTAACACTGATTTGTTACTCAGCCTGTTGATTAGTATTTGGCTATATGAAGGTGGATAAGACTCACAAAATATCTTAGTAATTCTTTTATTGACAGAAGAGTCTGTGTAAATCTTAACATCGAAGGGGAGAGACCTTACAAATGTGGAAAAAAATTATATAACAGACTAATGGCAAAGCAAGCTGGAAGACTATGGAACCCTAAATTCCTTGCAGGATTTGAGACATCTCCTCAGTTCTCTGATATTCTATGGATCCACCCCTTCAATGGAAATAACTTCACAAAATTTTGCCCCATCTTGTTGGGAACTATCATATTAAAGTCAGGAAACAAGGGGGCGAGGCTGACTCCAACAATAGGCATAGATTTTGGATTCTGGTGCCGTACCTTTTGCAGCTGTGAAAAAGCATTCAGCACTTAAGGGGGTCTTACAGCTAGTTCTTGGCTTTAAATTTTGTGCTTGCATTGGTTTGTTGATTACTTGTTCTAAAAAACAATGGTGGTGGTGGGTGTATACATGTCACTTTTCTCTGCAAGTTTTTGAAAGGCAACAGAAGCCAATGTAGATTTCTTTATTTTTCTGTTCAGTTTACTATATTTTGTTAATTCCTAAGACCTACAACCATATGCTTATCAAAAAGTTCTCACATGTTTTGAAATAGCTGCTTTAATTTGCTGTGTTTTTGTTTAAGTTCACAAAACTAAACAATTTGGCAAGTACAGTACACTAACAGTTCTTGCTAAGTTCAGATATAAGAACATTTCTATCAATTACACGTTTCTGCAGACCAGAGAATGAATTGCATTCTTCCGTAACCAGGTTTAGTGATATCCTTTAGATGCCCTGCTTGCATTATAGAAGAAAGCATTGACTCCTTTCTGGAATCATTCATTTATGCTCAGTTTTAGTTTTAATAATTGCTCAGGGAACATCATTATCCTCTTCCTTCAAGGTTGCACTCACGTCTGCACATGTAGGTGTATGAAGATGGATTCTCTTCTACATAAGACATGCTAGCAGAATGAGACCAGAAAAAAACCCCACCCTATCATTCTGGAAATTAATGTTCTCTTAATGAGCACAATATAAGCTGTCCAGAAGAACAACCAGTTAACTTGTGCTAGACTGTGTAATGCCACCACAATTTAAAAACAGCCTTTCCATGCAGCACAAAAACACACGTGTATGCTATGTATTAATTGTAACTCACTCCACATTACAAAAATGTGGATAGCTCAAATTGAGGTTTTTTGCATCATTTACGTGCATTTAGAGCCACATAACAGTTAAAACCTGTTTCCTGAAAGTTACTAGATATATTATCTAGTATATCTATATATTAGCTATATTATCTACAAAGTATGAAATGAAAGAAAAATATAATGTAAACTTAAATAGATGTCCTTGTTGATGTGAAGCCAGACAAAAAGGTCTATTATTTTTAGACAACACTACTTGGTTTAACTTTATTTCAACTGGAGAATAGAGTCATGGTACTGTACCTGAACCCTTCTCTAGAAAAACATGATGTGATAACATTATTTCTTTGAAAAGGGGTGAATGCTTACAAGCAGCTTTTGAGTTGCTTTGAATAACAGTAGAGGAGCTAAAAGCAAAACAAAGCCTTTACTACTTTCACCCAACAGGTCTCACTCTCCTTCCAGAGTCCCAATAGCATCTGTACTGAAGAGCACTGACACACTGGGCAGCTCTGCAGCCCAATGGTCCCAGGTAATGTTCAGGTGAGCACATTTATATTGAAGATATTACTTGAGGATGTTACTGGATTACAAGCTAATTAAACCACTTCAAACAGATTGAGAAATGTTAAAAGACAAGGGAGAAACACTCAATTTTCCTTATCAGTGACGGGACAGGTAGGTGTAATGCTGTTGCTCACTGTGCTAGCTGCATGCCCTACCACTCAAAAGCATCCCATTTGTGGGCTTAGACGCACCATGCCTTCAGAAGGGTAAGAGCGACTTGTGCTTTTGACATACGAGGAAAGGAAACCTGTACAGATGTCACCCCTTGCTGAGAGGGTTGCTGTGAAACTTACTGTGAAACACCTTTGAGCAGGAAGCACCTTCCTGACAAATGTGGGGGTAAAAAACAACACATTGCACCGAGGAGCAATTTGGCAGCAGGAGCTCTGTCAGATTTACCAGCATTGGGTGCAGCGTAGCTGGGGCTGAACTTCAGGCCCCTGCAAAGCCACTCTGCCTGCCCGCAGGGTTGCCCAAGCAGCTCCCACCAGCCCTGCTCCCACGTACCCCCGTGCTCGCAGTGGCAATGCCAACCAAGGGTTCTGTGAAACTCTGCGACTGCTCATTGAGTTCATTTTGCCGGAACGGTCTTCTTTTACAAAGCCCCTCCGCTTCAGTTCTGCATCCAAGTTTGTAAAACAAGACACAGTGAAGTGATTGAGTGTCCATGAAGTTCAGGGAATGGAAACCAAATACCAAAAAATAATGAAGTCCATTTCTTAATAAAGGAAAGTGCTGACTCCTCTCTTTTCTTTGATTTTTTACAAGTTCAATTCTAAAAAGAAAATGTTCCAAGTACTTTATTTACATTAGAATCCCATAACAAGCTCTGAATATTTTCAAAACATGTTTCATACTAACATACTAGAAAAACATCTCAGAATGGAACAAATTTCAAATATTACAGCCACTCTTGGTCATGGAAGAAGTTAAATAGCCTTGATTCAGATTTGTGGATGAGTGCTCACCTCCAAATTTTCTCCAAAGAAACTGAGAAATGAGGAGTTGGGGAAGAAAACTTTTTGGCTACACACCCTTGTCCTCTTTCTCTATATATCTCAATTGAACAACATATCACATGTTTGCAATAGCTTTCATTACAATAGCTCACTTCACTTTCAAATGAAATATTATTCTTGTTTAATAGATATGGAAACTGAGTCAAGGACTTATCTGAAAACAGAAGGGCCAAGCACCGGATGAAACCTACATCAAAAGCCTGACAAACATTTGCTGAGTTAAAACGAGATTTTATTTATTTATTTCTGAGCTGAAATTAGCATCAACAATATTTACATACTTAGAGTGAAAATTGACAAAACTCTTTTGAACAAAGAATAAAACTTCATCAAGAAACAAGTTGTCGTGGTTTAACCCCAGCCAGCAACTAAGCACCACGCAGCCGCTCACTCACTCCCCCCCCATCCAGTGGGATGGGGGAGAAAAATCAGGAAAAGAAGTAAAACTCGTGGGTTGAGATAAGAACGATTTAATAGAACAGAAAAGAAGAGACTAATAATGATAATGATAACACTAATAAAATGCCAACAGTAGTAATAAAAGGATTGAAATGTACAAATGATGCACAGGGCAATTGCTCACCACCCGCCGACCGACACCCAGCCAGTCCCCGAGCGGCGAATCCCTGCCCCCCACTTCCCAGTTCCTAAACTAGATGGGACGTCCCATGGTATGGAATACACTGTTGGCCAGTTTGGGTCAGGTGCCCTGGCTGGGCATGAGAAGCTGAAAAATCCTTGACTCTAGTCTAAACACTACTGAGCAACAACTGAAAACATCAGTGTTATCAACATTCTTCTCATACTGAACTCAAAACATAGCACTGTACCAGCTACTAGGAAGACAGCTAACTACATCCCAGCTGAAACCAGGACACAAGTGACAGATTTGTTCATCCTTCTCAACCAGTAGGATCTGGTTGGCTTAGTATTTTTTATTAACTAGGAGCTAAATACTTTCTATGTATTTCTGCAAGTATGTCCTACTTCATAACAACTTTATGACTTGGGATAAGGCCAATATATTGTGCACAAAATTAGTATTTACATCCCCACATGAGATGGTTGCCTGTGCAATCAGTAGATAATCTTCCTGTAGGGGCATGTTTTCCATAAACAGGAAAAAAGTTTAAGGTCCTGATGAGTACTTCACATTTCTAAAATATCATTAGTCCATCTCCTAACCCATGAAGAAAATATGAAAGGAAATATTATCAAAATTATGCATTACCAGTAGCAGATTATATTCAAGACTGTATTTACAATTAAGTATATTCTAAACTAATATAGTGTATCAAATACAATTAGAAGAAACCTCTAATGTTTTATTACCTGTTGATTTCCTCAAATTTGTCAAAAGGTTTTTAGATGTAGATGCATATACTACATGTTTATGTCTAGTCCTCAGAATGAACTTTAATGCATAGAGATAATACATCATATCATTACAGGAAACTGGAAACACTGTGTTGGTGACAACAGTCTACTTCACTGTCCCATGATGTGATTTGAAAGAGTTACCTAAAATGGGAAATGTAGCACTTTCACCCCAGTATCATGACTGCCATGTTCTTGATTTATATAAACACGTGACATTCTCGAATGCTCTCCTCTCCATAAAGCCATCTATGGCCAGCTGGGTGATGTTAACTAAGAACTAATCATAAACATCTGCTTAGTGTGCATAAATGTTGCTTTTATTCCAGATTTTCCTAAAAGAAAATATACTGTCAAGCAACATATACATATTTTAGTCATCCTTTTTTTTTTTTAAAGTTTTTTTTTCTTTTTAACCACACAAATCCATTAATACACTTCGATCTATAGAGGCGCGTGTTATTTGATCTGACACAAAGACTAACAAGCATGCTATGTTTGAGTTTTGGTTTCCCTTTTCTAGCACTTAAAGAGGTCAAATCGCTTGTATCAATCTGTCCAGGTTGACAACACCTTTTTGAGTTGCTGCCAGTCCTCCCATGGCCTTGCGGTCTGTGGGATGAACAGTTGACCCCCCTGCACCCCATGCACGCTTCTCAGCTCCACTGAAAGTCCTCAGGTGTTTTAAAGAAAGTACTCAATGATTTTTGAAACCCATCTTAGGAGTGAAATCTGATGTAACACACTACATCAGTTACAAATTCCTGATGTCTTTATCTTAATGTATTACACTTTCCTATTGAGCACTAGACCAGGCTCAGCCTTGGGCTGCTGCAAATCCTGCAGCTTCACAGCAGCCACATCTCCAGCTGCATCAGCCCAGACATAAACACGTAGAAGAGACCATACAGGCATAACTCCTACGGGGTTTGACTCATCTAACCTTTTATGCCACCTCTTTAATTTACAGAGAGGGAAGGGCAACTTGTTTCATCTAAATGTGTATCCTGGCTAAGTGCAATGAACTACCTTCTGGAGACACCAGAAGGCACCCTATAGGAAAGGTGCCATAGCGCCCTAAATATGACATCCCTGTACCTAGTCTGTATAAGTGTAGGGCTCCCTAACACCCAGAGGTGGGCTGATTGAAGTCCACAGTGTAGCTGCAGTCATGACAGTGCAGGAGGTGAGCTTTTCCAAAATTGATTCATCAACTATTTTTATGCCTCCAAAATTCACATTGACAAGTTTTTGTTAAATTTTTACCATTTGAGAAGCTAGAGATTTTTCTCCTTTGCAACCAAAGTATGTGAAAGTGAAATCTAACCCTTCCCACCCCTATTGACCATTCCTGTCACAAAACATGAAAATATAGTAAAGAGTGAGAAGCATCTTCAGGAACACCCCTTCCAAGCAGCTATCACACCAGCTGTGCTGCAATTCCCTAACTCAGAGTATTACATAGTATCTTGTACTATTGGTTTAGAAAGAAAAAAATCCCAGTTTTATTAACAGTTTTGCTGATCTAAAAACCCAAGTTACATTTGCCTTGTCATCAAAGACCAGGCTGGAGAGAGAGAGAAAGAGACTAAGGAAAATGTGATATGTTATTTGCCAAAATTTCACCAAGATAAACTCTAACTTGGTCATTAATTTAGAGTAGGTGTGGTGTACTAAACCTTTTCCACCACATCTTATTTCTGAAGGTGAACCTTAACTTCTCTCTTCTCCTGTCAGAGCAAAAACATCCTTCCTCTTTCCACAAGAAGTGCCCAGGAAGGAATACAGTCTCTAACAGTGAAGGAAAAGTTGGTGAGCCTGGAGGGAAAATGCCTTTCATGCAGCTGACTGGTAGGTTGATAGTTTTGGAGCATGATTAGAAGACCCACAGCTACTTCTCCAGCCTCTCCTGCTTTTTTGTTTGTTCTTTAAAGCTCTTCTTCATTCAGACCTTGTTACCTTGCTTGAGATTAGTAAGTAATACTGATAACTATTTCACACAGGTTTCGTGCAATGCACATGAAGAAGAGACTGGCCACTTTCCACGTGTGTCTGTCTGTCTTCTCTGGGCAGAGCAGCAGCAGTGTGACAGACTGGGTGTCCCTGGCAGCCCACCACTCACACTCTCTCACAGTGACACTTCCTAACACAACCTTTCTGCTTAGGAAAGGGGAGTTTCTGCTTCATCCTCCTGACAGCGGTTAGCTTAGCCCCCTGAAACATGGCTATGGGCTGGTGATACACAGGTGTCATTCTTACATGTAAGGAAAGAATAATAATTAATTTATAGAAATGTCTAAATCTTGCCTGATGCAGAAGATTATTTCCATTTACTAGCAAGTTGCACCAAATGCAAAATTCTGCTAGGGGGAAAGGATATGAAGTGCCACTATATGACTTCAAGGCTAGTGAGTATTCTGAATTCAGTAAAGTCTGTTTCTACCTATTGATGGCACAGCATAAGAACTCAAACCAAAGAGCTATCATGGATATATCACGGGCTTTGCCAGCTTTAGGTTTGGGACTTCTAGAAGGAAGCTTACTTACAGTACAAAAAGGCAGCAAATCTCCTATTCCTTTGAAATTCGATGATATCAACTTCCTTGAAAGAGCATAAGCCACAATTTTAAAGCAAGTGTTCTGTCTGAATGATTTAGAAAACTCATCCAACAAGCTTGCTAAAAATCATTCTGTTGAGAGGAATTTTATATATGCAACAGCAGAGTGTTTCTGATACATTGGGTATTTTCTGAAAGCCCATTTCTAGTAAAAAATAAAAAAAAAACCCCAAACACTAAACCCAACAACTTTCAAAGAGGACATCAAGGGCCAAATACCGATCCCCTGGAAGCGCAGCAATTCTCCCACAGATATCAACACGACTAGAATTTGGCCCTATACGAAACATATTTCACACTTCCAACAGCTCGGGAACATTATCTATATTCAGTGAGACAGCACTGTGAATACACTTCAGTACCACAGTTTGCATGAAATCATCAGCCAAAATTAACTAACAGGACTGTGAAAGAAAGTGAACATGTGTCCAGCTGCTTACTCTTTCCATTTGAACTTTACTTGGTGCATTCTCTTCAGTCAAATCAATTAATCAAGCACTGTAATTTGAACTGCAGGAAGACGTATGGGGAGAATTTATACATGGGGTACTTGCTATCAGAAAGGGCCATTCACGAAATGAGTCTTGCTGAACCCATCTCTGTGTAATTCTTAGAAACCAGGGTGTGCGATGATGATTGAGTAAACATCTGTGACTCAGTGTCTAAAGCATGGTTATGACAGCCTCTGGGAGAAGTGTTACTAACTGCACTGCCTCAAGTATTTTCCTGGCCAAAAGATCACATGCCGAGTCAAACACCATGGGAAAAATTAATGATCCTCCCTGCTTCCGCAGCTTTTCCTTCGCAGTCCTAGCCCACTGGGGTTTGTACACATAGTTGTTACAATTTTGTTTACGGGTGGTTTTAAAAGCTCACGTTAGACAACCCAAGTCCAGTTGTAAGTTAGAGCTACAGAAGGAGAGCACAAAGCACATCCAGGTTTAATGGTGTTTATAGCAGGCATGGGGGTTTGTCACCATGCCAATAACATCTCCCGCCTCTGACACAGGCTCAGCACCACTTCGGGGTAAAGCAAACTGTGTATCCTTCTCTAGAGACTGATTGCCAGGTGAGGACAATCATATCACATACTGTCTTAATCACTCCTGCCCTTTTGCCCTGCCATATGATCTACTGCCCTGAGTGTTTACAGGATAGTGTGGGGCTCGCTCTGCCAGCAACATCTGCACAGGTACATCTGTGCTGCAAACTAGTACAAGGAAAAAACATCCCGTTTCAAAAGTATCCACAGCAGACACCTTTGTAGTCTCTTCAGCTTGTAACATAGAGGAGTTGAGGATCTGTTCTACACTCCTGATCCACACACAAGCAAAAGGAAAAAACCCACATCATTTAATAAATGGTAAGCCTAACATTGGATACTACAGGTAAGGATGCTTAAGGGTTCAGAAAGGCTAAGTTTTTATTTGAATGAAAGTGCATCTCGCAAGATAAATATGTAATGAGAATGCTTATGTACAATCTGTAATTTGATTTTAAAAATCGTAATAGATGTTTCACCAAAAGGCCATGGTAAGACTATTTTCTCCTACTAGATTGCTACATATGTGGGTCAGCATGCTATATACAGTAACACTGAAAAAAACAACTGTCTGCAGCTTTGCGTGAGTCACACACAGCAATGACAGTCTCTGCAGTGTTGTCATACAAGCAGCAGTGAATCTCAAGATTGCTTAGAGCTATACTGCTGTAAGTGTGACTTGTCAAGCACTGTGCTAATAAACAGAAGTCAGCACAATCCTGCCCTTTGTGAAGAACAAGGTGCCACGTTCTCGCCAGTGCTTTCAGGAAACTCTGCTGTTGCTATTCCGCATAGCAGAGCTGAGCTTGCTTCTGTGTGCTTGGTGATGAACAGCACAACCTAAAACCTGCAACCACAGAAATAACTACCTGAAGTAACTAAGCAGCAGGAAGGATGAAATCCATATACTTGCAGTCATTACAGTTAATCTTACTTGTCAGCTAAAGAAAGTCAATTTAGATTAAAATACTGTGTCAGAAAAAAGTAGGCTATTTTAGATATTAGATCAATCCAACTGTTCCATAACATGCAGGACTGGCAAAGCCTGGTTTCCTACAAATTTGTGCACTACATCTTAAGTGATCCCCAGGATTAGCTTCGTCCCCTAACACCTCTTCCCTTTCAAAAGCTGTAGCTGTCAAGTGTGCAAGAGACACGTGTGTTGTGGCTGGACAGGTGGTGTGGAAATATAATACTAATTTTGCATTTCATTCCCCTAATTGTTCCTCACAGATTAACAAAGCTTGTGCAAGGATCATCTCCAAGATCTTCAGCTCTTTATTAGCTTGGGTCTAAATGGGCTGGGGGGTGCAGAAGTGTCTGTGATGGAAACAAAGGGAACTGGCAAGGACAGGTGAGTGTCACCTTCTCCTAAAAAAAAAAACCAAACAAAAAAACAAACCAAAAAACACCTCTCAAAAACCAAAGAAAGAATGATAGCCTTGACAACAGGGCACACTGTAATAGTATATATGACTAACATGTGAGCTCAGCCTTCTGCAAGTTATACAAGAAAGTAGTGTGAAGGTCTTGTTGTGATCCTTCTTGGATATTTGCCTGTAACATAACTACCCCATACAGTTTGGCATGTGTTTACATGCCAGTCTTTATACAGGAGAGTGAGACTGAGATAGAACAAGCTTCCCTGGCAGGACAGGCAGAAAAAAAAACAACCACAAAACCCAACAGAAATGCAGTGCCCAAGAGTTCTCACTCCCTGCTCTTTCTTGCAAGCAGAAACTTGCAGAATTTATGAAAAAGTGAGACAACTGTGCTCATTTCTCAGGCTGTCACTTGCACATTTGTATTAAGACTGCCCATATACTGTGTGAAAAAAGCGTTATCTGAATAAACCCATAAGAGGCTAGATTCACTGGTATGCTGCAACTGGCTTGCTGCAAAGAGTTGCAGCACTCAGATGATGCAAAGCAGCTGCAAGACTTACTTATAGGAGTGTTAAAACTGAGTTTATGGCCAGTCTGCATTACCAGAGCTAAGCTGCTGGAGCTTACCAGCCAATCTTTCTCTGTTTTCCTTTTGAACTTATGCCCAATCGTTTCTTGATTTATTATCATTGTCCAGTACAAACAGTCCTTCTCCCTTTTCTATATCTGATTTTTTAAAAAATTCAAATGCTGCCTTCCCCCTCTCTGTTTTTCAGACAGCTCTTATTTACTTACCTTGGGAAACAACTCATTTTTTTCCCCAAATCAGTTGAACTTTTTTTTAAACTTAGTCCTTTTCATGTAAACTGCCAGTAACTCAGTACCAGTTTACAGAGGTGAAGATGAAGGAAAAATAACAAGACTAAATATACTTAACTTTTCATTCATTAGTCAAGTCTGTAGTGGCATACTGCAACTCTAGTGTGTAAGACTACCTGTGATCAAAAAAAAAAATAGTAGTTGATAAATAGTTGATTGAACAGGATTATTTCATTCTCAAGCCTGGGGTGGGGAACAGTATTCATGCTTGTGTAAGTGACAAAAGTTTTCTCATTTTTAAATTATCAAAGTGAAGGCATCCTGTATTTTAGCACATAACGATATTCTAATATGTACCGGAACATGTATTCTGGTGTTTACTAGAGTACTATGACTCATCTCAGCAGCTATTTAAAAGCTAACAGAACCTATGGGGTTTTATTTGGAAATCTCTTAAAGAATTTTAGGGATTTCTTTATTTAAACAAATTATTTTTGTTTCCTTAAGTCATGGGTGAAAAGGACCTGTTTCTTCCTACGAAGTCTCAAGTTGCGTAGGAATCCTCTATCTACTGGCCATGCATAACCATAGGAAAGCAGATGGTTAATTAGCTTCACTCCAGCTTTGAATAGCCAATGTTTAAAGTGTCTTTAACATCAACAAGATGATCGCCATGAGGATCATGAGCAGCACGCCACAACAGAAAGCTTTCAGCATTCCTGTTGACGTAATTCTTCATTTTTCATGGACTCATCAAAAACCAGAGTGAATGCAGAATGACTAAGCATTGCCAGTTCCACCAATAGCTTTCTCACTTTAGTGCAGTTCTCTTTGCTTTGCCATGTGCTCAAAGGGGAGAAGAGAGCTTAATTCCATTGAGAGAAACCAGATCAACAGCATGAAGTCTTCATTTATGGACCGTGAAGGTGGCAGCAGAGCAAGCTATCCCAAACTGTTGCTCCAAAATGCATTGAGCTTCTACAAGGAAATGCTTCTTGAGTTGAAAGGTTACTTCAGATTTTCCTAGCCAATATTCAGCCTGTGACATGCACTCCTGGCACCCTGAAAGCAACTGGTATTTTGCTGTTGACCAGAAGAGCCCAGGATTTTGCCACTAACTCTGTTGTACCTGTCCACCGTACAGTGACAAATGACTTTTTAAAATAGATTAAGTTCTCCACATCTTGCATCAGGCTGAGGTTAAGAGTTTGTCTGTGAAAACTAGTTGTCATGAGCAAACTGACCTGAGTAACCTTCTGATTTTTTTTTCTTTTTTCTACATACTGAAACCATTTAACAAAGGTGGCTAATACTTTAGAGGTACACATTAGAGAAAAAGTTAGTATTTAAAGAAGATTAAGGAAGTAAGGGCAAACTCATACGGTCACTCAAATTTTTTTTGCCACAGGCTATACCATACTTTCTCATCTCATATAAGCTCTCACCTCTTGCCTTTGTTTTTCTTCATTCATTCACAAAGGAGAATAATTAATCATCCTTTTTTCTTTCTGCATGCAGCATTTTACAACTTTACAGCCTCTTTAGCAATATTTCCTTCTTCCTCTCAGTCCTGACACATAACTTAGTCTTTTAGAAAGTAAAAAAAAAATTCAAACTTTTCCATTTGCTGCAAAGAGAACACACTGCCTGCTTGAAAAAATCATGCAACTTGAGAGCTGAACAACCCAGTTTTGCTCAAAGATGGTAACCCATCCCTCCCACTGAGTATAGACTCAGTAGATTTTTCTAGTGTATAACAAATCACACATGCTACCTAAATAATAAGTTGTAGACACAGATAACACTTTGCATAAAGCATTGCTAACCTTAGCAAAAGGCTTATGGATAAGTAATTAGGAGCATAACTTCAACTCTGTTGTGGGAACAGCACCTACACACACCTGACTTCTTAGCAGCAAATAAAAGTTAATGGCAAGACCCAAGTCTACAGCATTTCGCTCAGCATTCGCTGCTGGTTTTAAACTGGAATGAAATAAAGTTAGCAGTTACCTGTACCATACACTCATTAAAATACTGTTCACAGTTAATTTCAAATTATTTGAAATACTAGTATCAGCAGAAAGAGCTGCTTCAGTACAGTGTTCTTCCTTTCTGTTCTTGTCTGTCTGATCAACTATGTAGCATGCGTTTGTACATGAACAAATGTTAAATATGTTTTCCATGTTTACATAATTATGCACATGAGACAATGGCAAAAACCTCAGTAAAAAAATAAACTCAGACACTTTCATGAGAGACTGGGCATGGAAGCCTCACTGGTAAACCACAAATTGCTAATGCTGTGCTAGATAAATATTTAAGGCAGTAGCAGCTATACCTGGAAGCGTTCCTTTGCATGTGTACCAGCCATCTGCAGAAGCTGCTTTGTGTTTTACAGACTTCTTTCTGCTCCACTCAATTCTGGCATGTCAGGGAGATAAGGTGCAGGCCTGTTCTGTCTACCAAAACCAGTTAACTGTTAAACATTTTATGCATCAAAAACAAAGGAAGAAAAGGGCTTTCATGGCAGTCTACCTGGTAAAGACACTTTATTGATACTATTTAAATTCCTTAAAAACACACATGAACTTATGAAAATGTCTTGCCCAAACTGATAGAAACATAACTTTCAAGATATGGTTAGCACCCCTTATTTGATTATTGAAAGACCCCTGGATACGCATGCACGATTTCACTTAGGTTTTTTTTTTTTTTTTTTTTTTTTTACTTTAGTAATCCACTTTTGAGTGTTTTGTTATGATCTTGCTTCCCTAGCAAGGTTAGATGTTGCTGAAACCTGTTACCCTCACAGCTTGCAATTCATTGGCACATTCCCTTCCAGTGATACCATTTTGAAACAGCCCCCTTACCTCTTGTTTAACCCACATTTATCTTCCTACTTTACTACCCTTCCCCCCCAAAAGCAAGCAGTGCAAACTGAAAGAATCAGTGATATGAATTTACATATTTTAGTAGCATCGGAAGAAGTGCCACATGTGCAGTGTAACATCTTCCTCCCCAACATCAATCTGAAGAATTTAGCGCATTTTTCTGGTGTTCTGTGTTGCAAAATCTACTTGCGTAGCCTACAAGGGGAAAATATACTATAAGGGAAAAAATAAGCAAAGATTGCACTGAAAATGACATGTGAGGCTCTGCTGAAACTAGCCAATAAGATAACTTTGAAAAAAGGCAGAGGGTAGGACAGACTCAACCTCTAAAGAGTTTAATAAGTTGCCTAGCCCCATTTCTGCTGTTGGTTACACTGGTGTATATGGGGGATCAACGCTTTGAACATTGTGGAGCTAACTCCAGATTTATACCTTGTGTAACAGAAAGCAGAATGCAACACAACGAATATGTGGAAAGGAAAGGATATTGCCTTTCTCATCCAATGTTATTTCAAAGTTTATGCTTGTGACTCCATGGAAGTCCGTTAAAAACCTCTAAAAATCACAGTCCTTGCTTTAGGACTGCAATAATTGACTTCAGTTATATTGTAAATAAAGAGCCTTGAACAGTAAATCTCTTCATAATCAATGGCTTCGGTATATGCTCAAACAAAACCTCCTGACACCTACTTATGTTCAACTGTAATTTTTCCAACACATCCCTTCCCCCAGTCCCCACTTCTGGCTGGTGATAACGTAGCAGTCACTCTGCATGCCTTATCACGCAGCCAATTGCCTCCTCCAAACCCCAGCAGTAGTCTCAGCATTAGAAATGCTTCACTCACCTTTCACTAAAGTCAGCAAGCCTGCTGCAGCTTTCAAAATTAAGCAAGATGGTAGGTACTATTAAGATTACCATGTACAAGGATTAAATTCAGGGAGAACCTTCTTAGTCATGAGTACATAAAACATCCATACTTTGTGTCAAATGTTACCAAGAGCATCTTTCTGGACTGCACACTTTGACCTTTTGAGAAGGTTAAGGAGGCCCTTTGAAATTGGGCTGAGTGCACGAAAAGTTAGCAGATCAGTTTTTTTCCTTGGAATTTCAATGCAGGAAAGGGTATTTTTCTGAGATCAGAACCACAGAAATACACAAACAAGAGATCTCAGTGATGTAAGGTGACAGGTAAACATCAATATTTTCTGTGCACTGCCTTTTTCCCCTTACTGGAATTCCTAGTTAATATTTCCAAAATGTTTCTTCCTTGCAACAAGTACCCAGTTGAGCCATGGATATTTACATGGGCAGCAATTTTGAATTAAAATGATTCTATGAGACATATAGTTTTGCATAGATGTGCAAATACTATTATGAACATAAATCCATGCTTAAAAATGTATGTCAGTGATTTCATTATTTTCTGATATCATCACGTGTTTGGCGGTAAACAGGGAGTCAAAGCAAGGCCAAGGACCTTAGACAAGCAGTTGAAAGTGTAAAAGTCAGACAAGCAAAGAGCTGCTATCGTAAATACAAGTTAAAATTTTTACGATATAGTTACATGTAAGAACAGCCAGCCACTGCTTCAAAGGACCAAAACCAACCTAAATAAGACCACACAAAGATCAGGGAAAAATATTATGTTTATGTATAACTTGCTCTTACCATATACATCTGCTAAAAACCTAGTTACCTAGCAATAACATTTGCAACAATAAAATTTTCAATAATTCATTCACATTTTAAATGTAGATGCACATAGCTGTAGGTGGCCAATCTGCATTTGCTCACACAAGAATTTTGTGCCTTCATCACTTCCACATCTAAGGCATCTGTATGTTCATGATTATCTGCAGCTAATTAACACGACCCCAAAGTTTTGAGGACCCAGAAGTGAACAAGCCAATCTTCCTTGTGGTTTGCTCTGTCAAGATTTTTATTTGAAAATTTAAGTTTGTGATGCATTGGTAAATGTCTTTTTAAAAAAGTTGATGGGATTTTTGTTAAAATGCAACATTAACACTTGCTATTAAAAAGGAAAGAACTGTGAAGGACATACCCACCTATTGCTTTATGTTTCCTTTATAACAGGAGCCTGGTTTATCTCAGCACAACTGTGGTACCCTGTTTGTAATTACAGGGACATCTCTGTGGGATTCATATAACAATACCAAGAAAACAAGTATCTGATGAACATCAGTTATGCCATTATTTGGCTCATTTGGACTACTGAACAGGCCCACCTTTTGTTAAGATTATTGATGAAATTCACTTTTACTAAGTTTTTTTCAGATTTTTGCTAGTTTGATGAAAAATTCTGGCAATACTGTCACCTGCATTACAACAAAAAGGACTTTAACATGAACAAATTGGCAGAGCTCAACACTATAACAAAACCTTGCACTATAAGCACAACCCCTTGCTGCTCTGAGGGTATATCTAACCCTCCCTAGGGTTTCCCAGGTTTCAAAGAGATGAGACATATGGGGAAGCATATGAGTGGGGAGGAAGGAAATGGTACCTTGGCTCCTGTGGTTTTTGGCCCAGGAGATGTGACCCATTCTGGTTAGTCAAAAAAATTACTGTTCATTTCTAGTTTTTTTTACAGATGGTATAAGCCTTCTTTTTGGTAGTTTTACTCTCCCTCTCCCCACCCAAAATATTGTGGGTGTGATTTAAACAGCTGGGGAAACTTTTTGCCTATTATTCATAACAGGTAGGCCAGCTCAGCTGCCAAAATATTTTTGTTTCCTTGAAAGGAATTCACGTACAAAAATATTACACCACAGTGTGGATCAGAAGATGGGAAGGAAAATGACATCAAAGATCATTGATAATGACATTGAAATAGGAAAACCTATAATTATGAAACACAAATAGCACACATCAAATCATCCTCCACATGACATGGAAGGTGTTTAGGAAATATAGCTAGAGATAGAAAGGCATATAGGAAAGGTATATAGGAAGTCAAAGCTGTATTTCACATAAATTGTCTTCTGCACAGTGATATGAATGAGCACAATTGCTTCAGCTGTCCAGTGCCATTCCCTATTAGGGGTTAAGAATAGATAGAAGGATAAAAAAGTATACACTATACAGTAGTTTTTCCTTGTTTCCCTCTTCACGCTTGACAACAAAATTCTGTTATTAGATAGATATTTCTGAGCATTAGGGATCTGGTTTAAATGCTATCTTGAGAACCTTACTGCAGTGTGACCCAATTTTGTTAAGTATGATTTGGCTCATTTTTGTCACCTACTCTCCTACCTTTAAAAAAAACCCCAACCAAACAAGCCAAACCCCCCAAAACCTCAACACCATGGGATTTTCACAGTTTTATCTCCAACTATAATTTCTATGGTACAAGATAGATATCTTTTTCATTTAATACTGCATAAGGTTTTCCAGAATGACATATACTTTCAAAGAATTAAAAGCAGCTTCTGTGGTGCAGGAGAAGCCCTGCCTGAAACACAGGCAAGCGACCTGCAACATGAAAAAGCTCAAATAGTAATAAAAAGTTCCATTCAGATCAACTAATAATACACTGAAGTATTGGGTAATACATCAAGTCATGAGAAGAATAAACATAGATTAAGCATAGTCTTTAAGCCTAATGACATCATGCATCAAATTATAATGCAGATAAACAAACACCAGAGCTCAATCATGGACTACTTTATCACTGCTTAAACTGTAATAAACAAAATATTCCTTGTGTGGAGCAAGGCAGGCAGCAGGGATTCCAGGCACAGCCTTTTAGATGTCTCAACAAAAAAGTTTTATTCTACACAAGCCAGCATACTAGGGTTTGGGGCTTTTTTTGTTGTTGTTGTTATGAAATACCTCTTTTCATTTATCTTTTCTAAATATTTATTTATTGATGTAGATGACTTGACCCACATGTGACCACTCAAGAAGCAGAATATTGGCAATAAACACATATTATGCTTTATTCCCCGAATAGGCACCCACATAGTTTTCCGTGTTTGTTAAGGAATGCCACTGATTAAAAATAATTGTGTATATTGAAAGTATTTTGTTTCAATGCACTATTAAATCTTTTGGTCACGCATGAAGCCATTACAGAGCAATGTACAGCTGATTCAAGAGAGTGATTGAGCAGTTCTACCCTTGATGTCAAAGCAAGGACTCTTACCTAATAGTTTCCACAATAACATTCACATGGGAAAAATGTTTTTTCTCTTTACAAAGTCTGCAAGGCACCAACTAGCTCACATAACAGAAACATCACTGTAGGCCAAAATGATGAAAAAAATCCATATGATACATCATGAGAGGAGAGGCCACTACTGCCCTTTCCAGCTGTGCAAATTCAGTACTAAAGGCTGAACACAGGCCGGTGCAAGCTCCTGCACAAGTTAAACTGACCAAACAGATATGAAAGTGGCTGAGTAATAAAACCTAAAGGTTAAAAAAAAAGTAGCAAAAGGCAAGCATTTCCAGTTAAGGGCTATTTCTTTTCAGGGCTGTCGTCAGAACTCCAGGAACTCACAGAGAGATTTAGGCACAAATGCAGTGAGTAATGTTACATATATTTTGTGCAACACCTAAGGGATGTTTCCTCATCCATCAGCTTCCATGCTAATTTGAAACATTTACAGTGTCAGCCCAGATGAGCGCTAGGGAAAGCACACTTTCAGCCATTGCAAATTGCCTCTGAAGAGTCAGTCTTTCACATGAACTCCCTTTAAAGTCCATCTCCACCCAGCTTCTCAGCTTTGGTGAGCACCAGGAGTCAGCCACAGGGAGCAGCCTGCTTTGCCAGGCAGGGAAATTCATACTTTATTCCATTTTGCTTCCATGAACTTTCAAGGAGGGAGATCCCTGCAAGTGTCTCTAAAATTGTGCCACTGTTTTCCTTCCAGTCCTCCCCTTTGCCTTAATGACAACAGAAAAAGCTTAAGCCAGACTACCAATGGATGGAGTCCACTTTATTTTACTGACCCATGCTGTCTTTTAGCTGGCTGCTTGTCCTTTCTTTGCACTAATGGAGGAAGGGGCTGCCTTATCCTGCTGGCAATGAACTCTTAAGAAACCCTCAAAACAACAAATGAAGCCCAGAAGGCTTAGCAGTTTGGTTTCATAGATGGAAACCGGGACCAGTATACAAGTTATTTTAGGTTTGTTTGTAGGTATTACACACAAACCTGTGCGACCTCCTGTTTACCCAGTGGTACAATGCTGCTCCGGTCTCACCACAGGAAAACAACATGAACAAGAGAGAGATGAAGTAGTTTGCTGATTGGGTCACTGAAAGATGCTTCCCTTGAACAAAGAGCCCTGAACATTTTAAACTTTCTCCTCTGAGCTTAAATAACAGTTTAAAACAACACCAGGATGTAAAGAATGAACTAGATGCCACAGATATTAGTCATGTTGCATAGGACACTCTGTTGCTAAAGACAATAGGAGTCAAAAAAGAGTAAAATTTGTGGTTTTAGACACATTTGAGAACTGTACTTCAAACAGAAGTGCTATTGCAGCTTTGGTACCCAGGGAGCTGCATGTCTTCCAGCAATTAAAAGTTAACACGGTATTTATGACAGATATTACATTAAAGACAGCAGCCAAACTTTATCTGTTCACCAGCAAGCAGCTGATTCTAGACACCCGAGTCCTGGGTTTGACTTTGGAAAGATATGTCTGTAAGTATACCAAACGTAGCATTTTTTGAGTGATGCACAGATACTAATAGGAATAATTATAGAGAAAACTTCTCCGTGGAAGTGCCAGACCAATATTTTGGGCAGCTTGCCAGCATTTTGACCACAAACTAGCAAGCATGGCTTTTGATTACTTAACTAATAATAAACACTTTCAGCATATTCAAATTGCCTTAATGAACACAAGAAGGTCATCTCTGCTTCTCCAGAAAAACACACAGAGAACTTACAGCATTTAAACAAATAGTCTTAATTTGAATATTGAGGAAAAAAACCAGCAACTCCTGCTATAAGTTTTAACACATATGCAGCTTCTATTCATATTAGAAAAATATTTTTCTAGAGTTATAGAGCATTTTTGGCTCCTGTGTGCACACACACATACTAAGAGACTGTGAAGTACTGCTGCTGCTTCTCTAGCTCTGCTGTACACTAGTTCAGGAACCTTACTTGAAAAGACCATCTCTTGGTGACTGCAGTTTCAAATTGACAGGGGTCCATGAAATAGCATTGACAATTTTTAAGCCTGCTTTAAAAGCCAGGTCCCACTTAACACATGATCTTCTGTGTTTGACTGTCAAATATCTTTGGGTTTTGTTTTTTCTTAGCCCAGAGTGAACTATGACGTTATTTTTTGTGGAATAATTGGCCAACACCTCACAAATGGAGCATCAGATTTTTTTTGCAAAAGTTCATCATCTCCAGCTAAATTATATATAAAGTAAATTAAGACACCCAGGAATGTGTCCAGGCACTGAATAGAGCTGTGATTCTGCTGCAATGGCCCTGGCACACACTTGGCTTGCACAAAGATACTCTTCCCCCTTGCAGTTCCCAGACACTAGTGGAAGGTTAACACACACCCCCTCTTCGCTTCCAGAGTACTGTGGTCACCCCATCACATTTAAAGCCCTTAGATAAACCTTTTGTCTATGACTCTGTCAAATCAGGGTATGAACATTTTCATAACTTCAGCACGCAATGCATCCTGTAACACTTTTGTGGTTTAATCATAAACATGATTTACCATAGATAAAAAAAATCCTGCTCCCAGTAGCCGTTTTAAACTTACTGCTTAGTGATTTTATAAGTAGCACACCCTAGTTCACGCATTACAAGCAATACTACTGCTTTTTATCCAATATTCTTCACAATCCACAGTTGTCCTGGCTTCTGTGAACATCTTTCCCCAATTTGTATCTTTTAAATTAAAAAATGCAAATCAGCTAAGCCTCTTCAGAGATTGTTCCGTACCTCTCATCGTTTAGTCCTGTTGCAAATATTCTGGTAAAGAAATAAAAATGTAATCACATAAAAGAGTTTGGTTTGATTAAGAAGTAGAATATTGTGAAACATAAGTACACATAAGTGTACTATGTGTAACCATAAGAATTCAAGTATTGTCTAAAATCAGTTAACCACAGAAACTTTGACAAAGATTTATTGATTTGTAGTGTTTTGTTTTAGGAAACTAAGGAAACCGTTATGGACACCAGTTTGCTGCTTGGAAACCCCTTACCCTTCCCACCTCAATCTAATTATCGAGGATTCTAATCAGTAGAGTTAAGTAAGATTAATCAATGATTGTTTTAACATAAGAATATTAATAAGATGGTGTGACTGAAGGACCAATTATTAGAAAGGTTACATTTAAGAATAGACATGGTATGCATTTTTATGTAAACTAATATAGACGATGGTGAGAATCGCAGATGCGCAGAATCACCTAAGAGAGGTCAAGAAGCGGACAAGTGAGGAAGACTATGGAAGACCACCAGAGACCTTCACTGCACCTGCGTGAAGAGACATTTACATATGCTAATGATTTATCAGAAAGTTAATGATTATATATAACATTTTCCAGAAATTTAGTGAATATGTATGACAGGTGTGTATTTAACCTTCACAGTTAGACTAGACAGGTGCACACGATATGTGGAGCGATCCCCCATGTGCCCAGCACTGCAATAAAGGAGTGCCTGCTTCTTAACTTCTCATTGCTGTTAATGAGTTTTATTCCGGATTTCGGCAACAGTCTCATTCTTCATTTGCTTTCTTTCCCATCCCATGAAAGTATTTTCCCTTTGGTCTCACAACAGCTAAACTTCCATTAGTGTTTGGTGGGGTTTTTTTGGCTTTGGTACCCCCCCCTTCCAGTGGCTGTATGAGAAGGCTCCCTCCCACCCTTCAGTAACTAGGACAGTACTTAAATTACTAGGACCTGTAAACTTGCCCCAGCTCAGGCCTGAAGGCAGGTGAGTCATGCCTCCCTGCCTTGGCAAGATTGATGTTTGCATTTGATTTCTGTGAAAGGAAACACAAGTGTTGGGGCTGGAGATGCATGAAGGTCTTCTCCAGCCTGGATCACCAGGAGCTGCACCTGACAGTTAACAGCCTCTAGCAGCCACCAAAAACCTCCAGGGGAGTCATAGTTCATTGTTTCCCTCCTCTTCGGGAGCAATGCTGGCTATTACTGTATCACATTCACAGGTGATGACTAGTTTCCTTATTATAACTGTACCTGATGGGTTTTTTTACTGCTAGAGTCATACTTCAACACCTGCCACCCCCAGGTGGTGCCTGAACTCTTTCCTGAAGGCTTGGGCTGCCCTCCCCACCTTCCCTTCCCCTGCTCACGAGGCCAGCCTGAAGCCAACATCAATAACCACGGTTTACAGCTCAACAAGTTTGTGCAGAGTCCCTTTGAACTCTGGGTAAGTGCTGTCTGGTCCTGCTGATTTGTAGTACCCATTTTACAGATTTGGTCCAAAATCCCTTTTTCTGGCACTTTGACTGGGGGTGGTACCACTGGTGTGTTCCCCATGACACAAAGCTTTGAGGTCAGAGCATCATGAAACACCTCCAGAGCAAGTCCTACCCATCGACAGATCATCAAGTCTCCTTTCTTTACTACGGCCTTTCCAGTCTTAAATGCTCTTTTTACTCTCTAGTTATTCACCAGGCTTACAGATTGTTCTGCAGGTTTTTGCGTCATTGGGTTTGAAGTAATTTAATTATTAGTAATACTCAGTGACTCGGCAAGTTCTTTAGTCTTTACCTACTTGCCCAAGGCTAGCATTTTAATTTTATATAGTTAAGGCTCCGGAGTATTTTTCTCTTTTGGACATCCCTTCTACAGTTTAAGGGGTATCTTTTCACCTGTGATAGATTCCCAAGAGGATAGTGCCATTACTGTTCCTAGTTATCCTGGATTCTAATATGACAATATGACTCATTTTCTGATTGATACCATGGGTTGTACTGTTGAGAAGAATCTGCACCACACGAAGGTCTGTAGAATCAAAGCGCAGATCACTGATGAGGACTGATGCAGATATTGATGTGTCTGCAGCTTCTAAATGGGACAAAATACCCTTCTATATGGACCAAGCCTCTTTAAAAGCATATAGTTTATTTTTTTGGATGAAAAGCGGCCTAATTGACCTCCCTGCCTTGACAGAACAAGACAATGCATTTTTCTAAGTTTAACTGTAAAAGCTCAACGATGTGTAAAATGAGCCTTGAGTAAGATTATTAGATGCTATCAGCTTTTCAAAGCGGGTGTGTGACAAGATCTGATAATGCGTTGAGGATCAATGCATCTGTCCTTCTTGCATCTCTGCTCTCCTGGAGAGAAAGCAACTGTCAGACCTAGTGAAGAGATCACAGTTGCTGAGCAACAGTAACAACACAAATATGCTCCTGGCACTGGCTTGGCAGCAGAAGAAAAAATAATCTGTTGAAATAACCACCATTGGAAGAGAAAAGAAGCCACATCACACAAACTGTGTTAACACTGAAATATTAGTTACACTTTCCATCAGAAATCCTGCTATAGATACAATAGTCACATGGTAAAGCATATTCAAAGAACAAATATCCCTAGTATGGAAACATGAAATAATGTTGTGAGAGTAAATGAGGAGAGATTGATCTGAGTTCAGTGAAATTCTCCACAGAAATTACTACATTACATAGAAATTATAACATGACCTAGCAGAATGCCACAGAAAAATTCTTCTATTAAGTATATTGGATGCTTTAAATAACCCACAAAAAGATTATAATTTGTATTGGATTATATAGGGCTTTTTCCTAAAGGATCAGTTGCCACTTTGAGTTAAGCACACTAGACTTAATTTAATCAATCCACAGGCGCTTGAAACCCTTTGGACTAATAGCTAATTCACATTATTTGTCATCTTTATTTCAGGCAATTGCTTGCCATTTTGTAATTTGCGAATTGCAGGCTGATGGACACAAGCCTCCTGGAGCTTTCCGTAGTGTTGCTTAACAAATTCAAAGAGCAGGACTCATTGGCTAAATCTCCATATGCAAACCAAACACGTGAAAATTAAATGATCTAATGTAACAAAGGAACAAAATGAAATTATTTCTTCCAGTATTCTTTGTTTGTCTATCCTTAACCACTATCTTAGAGAAGTGTAAATTAGAAGTTGAAATGATTTATTTCAAAAATTAAATCGAGCACACAGCTACTTTTTCATTTCTTTGTGTACTTTCACTTCCTGCTTTCTTCCCTTCCCCTTGAAAGAGCTATTTCAACAAGAGCAAGTAAATGTCTATAATAGCAAAAGAAAATGTTAATATAACATTTACACAGTTCAACAGCTTCAAAGCTGTTTCGCTGAATGAATATGCCTAAAAAAGACGACTTACACAGAGGGCAAAACCCCACCAAATTGCTACTTCAGTGGGAAATTTTGCAGTGAAACCTTAAATGCAGAAACAAAAAAGAAAGGGGGCAAAAAAAAAAAAATCAGTCTCATCTTCTACCTAATTCAAACCATTTAGGAGCTCTGTGCCTAAGCCAAGGATTACCAGTGATACCATCTCCTTCAGTATGCTGTGCCTAAAGAAAGCACCCCTCTTATTAAAAAGAGAAAAAATTTTAAAGCCAAATAATTCAGGCTTGCATAAATCTTTAATAGGAGCTACCTTCCCAGGATTGGCTGCACTTTCTTTTCTCTGCCCAAGGGAAACACAATATGTCTTAGAAAAGAATAATAGTAACTCCATCTTGTGTGTTATATGATATCTTCCAGTAATCCAGAGGATTTTGCCTTTGTCTGTCATAAACAAAAGGCCACCCATACATAATGTGTCCAGGCTTTTTCAGACTCTGCACCTTAGCAGGTGACACTCAGGAGATGGACGGGGAGTACTTAGCCCACCAGTCGCTGCAGGCAACTTTACTCTCACGGCAATTTAGAAATGGAAAAAAATAAGACCCAAGAAAAAAGCACAGGTTCTTCCTTTGTAAGAACAAAGCATTATTTGCACCCTGCAGTTGTCCCGATTTTCCAGATATCTATTTAAAAGTCATGCTACTGGGCCAAAACCATGTGTTTTCATGCTGTTTTGTGTTGAGTTTTTTGGGTTGGTTTGTTTCTACTGATAAAGAAAGTTCCCTCTTAACCTCACTTTCTGCAAATTACACGTACAAACTAGAGAATAAAAGAACAATTTAGATGGAAATTTAAGACGTCAAGATTGGCACTTAGCAGTTAAGTAGTTATATTTGAAATCAACAGCAAGAAATAATAAACCGCTATTCTCCTACTGCAAAGAAAACACCTGACATGCTAAACAAGTATCTGTAACACAGCTCATTTGTGAAAATGATAAGAAATATTGTGAAGTCTAAGCATCACTGTCCAAAACAAGCAGAAAAATAAGGGGGGGGGGAGGTATAGCTTTTGAAAGGGTGAGGGTGGCAGAAGGAGGAGAGGAGCAGCCCCCAGCCCTGCCACCTGGCAGCACCCATGGCTGGAGCTCAGCCAGGATGCCGCACACCGTAGGCTTTGCAAACCTGAGGTTTTTCCAGCCAAAAACCCAAAACGTTCCTTTGGAAACAGGGGGTTTAAATAGCTCTGGGGCAGACCTGGTCTGATGGCAGAGATGCAAGAGCAAGCAGGAGCACTGGTTTCTGCAACGGATAGGACCTGCTAGGGAAGGATGCTATCGGACCAGCCTCTGGGCTGCAGGGGCACATGTGGCCAGATTATAGCATAGAGGAGTCCCTGAGAATTTTTTTTAAATCAATTTGTGTACATATGCTAAAGAGTAATTGGTGTGAAATGAGGCTTCATGGGTCTTTTGTTGACTAGCATTGAATGTCCTGTTAAATTTTCAGTGATGGGCACTGGCTATCAGATAGCAACTACAGAAATTGAGGCCCATCGCCCTCGGCAGCTTACATGGCAAGCACAAACGGGCATTAATTGGAATAGTCTTTCAGGCTGACGACAAGATAAAGCTTTAGCACAAGTAGTACTTGTAGCCTGTGACAATAAATCATTTTGCTCTTTAACTGGAGGTGAATGGGTTCTGTCTTGTTTGACAAAAACAGGAAGAAAACTGATGCTATACTGTAATCTCCAAAGGCTAAAGTGTGATCTAAGTTACTAAAAGCTTCTAATATTTCCAGGAGAAAATAAGTATCAGAATTCAGTTTTGTTTGGTTAACAAATACTAACGATGCCACTAAAAACACAGAACTAACAAACTTGGATCAGATGAAATACATTATTTCACACATTGCTCCTAGAACTGTATTTAAACATATACTCTCCCTACAGTGCACAGAGATTTCTCTGGGATATTGCATCTGTTGTAAACACATGCATATCAAGCAAATGTCTCTCAGGGTAGCAAATTGGAACATAAAAATCACAAGCATGTAGCATGCCAAAATGCTTCATGCTGCTGGAAGAACACTTGTAGAAGCATCACCGCCCTATAGTGATAGGCAGTAAGAGTACAGTCAAGTCTATCACACTGCCTCCCACCACCACCATTTCCCCCCATGCTCTGCCCCTACCCTTGCACTACAGTCTTTCCCAAACACGCTGCTTCTGCTCCTACTCAGGCTCTTGCACTTAAAGTATTTGGCACATCCTGAGCTGCAGCTGGCTGAGGGAACACAGCAAAGCAATGGTATGTGTGCAAATGAGGTTACAGAGCTGACTTTGTTCCATGGCAGTCCTTGAGCTTTAATCTAATCAAATTTGTGCCAGCAGCCTTACTGGGCAAATATGTTGCTTAGTGAGTACTATGGAACAGGCACCCAGAGCTGACCTTTAAATCAGCTGTAAGATGGTCTCCTAGGAGCCAGTTTTGTATTGTTGCATGCAGGAGTTCTATGCTTGAACACTCTAAGATTTCAGGAGCATAAATAGGGCCATAATGGCTACCTGTCTATGAGGATACACATCTAGATGTGAGACTTGCAGCTATCAGCATCCTCCTCCGGCTGGCTGTGATCTGTTGCATTAGGTTTATAGTACATTATACTCCCATTAGCCACCAGGAACTGCATCTCTCCACACTAAAATATTGCACTACTCAGTCTTGGTTTGAGAAATACTTACTTTTGAAAGAGAAAGTACAAATGTAAACTAATTTGTCATTCATAATGTTTGGAATAAAGTTTTGCATGGTTGGGGCTAATTCCATTAAAGAATTGAAGTATCATGGTACCAAGTGTGACCTCTAACTATCTGGTTAACTCTCAGGTTCTCAGTCCTCAAGCAGAGCCCATAATTTGAGGCAAGCCTGCAGGTTGCTCAAACAGCCCCTGAGCTCTAGCCTATGCCACGGACTGCTCCTTTAAAGAATTCTTTTTAATATTGGGCATGAAAATGTATGCATCAAACTGTGCTGGTTGCTACTTGCAGGGAACCAAGTACATTTCTGTATCAAAGGCACAGAGCTAGTTCTACTAGATCAGCAAAAAACATTTGCAGGACTTACCTCCCACCCTTCTTCTAACTCTCCGCTTTTTCCTCCCCCAAGCAACAATGACGTGGCACTACTTTGGGTCAGAGGAATCCACTCATTGTGCACTAAATGGAAGCATGCAAGTCCTGTCAATGGCTTCAGACAAGTCAAGAAAGGGAACAAAGTATCTCCCTTTGGCAATTGCACAGCTCAGGACATCTCTCCAAGTCAGCTGAGTGCTATATCAGAAGGCATAATTTTATCAGAATGTGGAAAGCAGAACTTTTGCAAAGAAAAAAATAATCAAACCTTACCACCTGAGCAGAAGGAAAAAGAAAAATCAAACAAAGCAAATAACCTGGAGTTTTCTGTGCTAGCATATTACTAACCAAAGTCTGCCAGAAATCTTCTACTTGCCCAACCCTTTGATCTGCTCTTCTGCATTGCCCAAGTCCATGCCCTGTTAATCCAACCCAATGTAACCAAAGACTGATGCTGCCTCGTGAGGCAGACCTGCTGCCCTGTTTGTTATGTGCTGTTTGGCAGCTAACTCTTCACCTAAGACACACACTATTGCTTTTGTTCCCGGATCGATTGACTGAACCTTTTATAAACAGGAGTAGGGAACTCAAGATTGTCTTGCAAAGGTTCATGGCGTGAACCCTTGCATACATCCAGGGATGTGCCACTCCACATGGACTTTCTTGCAAACAAAAACACTCACATAAATGCTTACAGAAAATGTTACTGAGGCGAGTTCATCACTTACTATTTTTCTGCGCTATTTATCTTGTTCTTGTATCAACTCCCATTTGTCACAAGACACCTAGGAGGCACTGCAAGCTTTTCAAGGCCAACATGCACAGTGCTGGTTACTTGACAGGCACCCAGCAGACAATATCAGAATAGGTGAATATCAGAACACATGATTCTTCTTGTTGTTTTAAAATCATTGTTGTACAAGATCAAAAGAGCAACTATATTTTAATCATATATAAAATAGAACACTAGTGGATCAAACTGAAAAAGGTTGTTTATAACACTTACTGTTTTCCATCCTTTTTCCCCTCCCCATTAATTCCTAAGTTTCATTGATGGTTTCCCCAGGATTTCAGGGATCAGTTCAGTCAGGGTGTGTTCCAAGGTGCATGCTGTGAAGACCTTCATAAGGCAGCTGGGATTTCCCTTCTCTTTATCTAGTTTACCCAGCAGTCACACTAGAAGCAACATGAAGATGATAGAGCCCTTCCATCTGAGGCAGCATTACTACCCTGTTGTAAATACCCTCAGTCCTCTCCTAGTGCCGTGTTTTGAGGTTCAGCTCTCTTGAGGCTATGCCATAAGGGCAGCTACCTCCTTGTGAAGCTATTTTAGTAGGGTCTGTTTTCCTTGTCCTGGCTTTGGAAGAAGTTACAGTACAGGACTGCAGTACATGACTGCATCCTTTTTCTTCATAAAAAGTATCATTTTCATGGAACTTATTGAAATTTTTGTTTTGTTTCACCTCAGGATCTTCACACACCTCAGGTTCCTCAGCAAGTTTACCATCACTTGCACATCACACAATCCTATGACTTCCAGGTAAAGACCTTTCTCCATTGCAAGGACCAATTCCTTTATGCAGGTTAGCTGCATCCATGGACATTATTCAGGATTTACCATAGTACGGTAACCAATATTTATTCTTTTGATTTAACACCTTAGTGTCTCCCATTTTGCTAACATTGAACAAAAACCCAAGATGGAAGTTGGTCACTCTAGCTAAAACCACATCCCCAGCAGGAGCTCTGAATCAGTGTTTTATTTACTCAGTAAGATAAAATGATTAGTGCAAGGAGAAACTAATTTCTTTTACCCATTCACAAAGTCATAGCTCTCAAACTAGTAGTAATCCATGACCAGTCAAATCCCTTAAACAATAAAATTAAGCCATTCATTCTGAAACCAAGTAGATGTAACACACCTATTAGATATTGTTTAACACTTTGGTTTATCACTTGTAAAAAAGATCTGTTCAGCATGAATCATTTCATGTAACTATGTCCCACTACCCATTATGCACTCGGCATTTCTCAAAATTTCAGCACTCGAGCCTGTCCATGCACATTTTTTCAGTTCTCGTTTAGTCAATAGCATTAGAAGTTCCTTTACTCCACCCAGGCATAGATCCCAGCCCAGAAGAATATTCTCACTGCTGTAAAATCCAAGTCTTAAATTTCTTTGCCAACACTTTTTCTTTTAGTGCTATTATCATTTCTAGCACTCCACCGGCTTTGATGTAGCTGGGCACAATTACTCTGTAAAAACCATTAAAAGCTTTCCTTAATTATATATTGCTACCCCACCCAACATACACATGCCTATAAAGGAATTGTTTGAGCAACTGGTATTATATTCACCTTCTTTGTAACACCACCTGGAGATACAGAGCACTAATGAGTTGTGAATACATTGCTCTGTAGTGACTTTGCTTTTTTTTCATAGGATCATAGAATGGTTTGTGTTGGAAGGGACCTTAAAAATCATCTAGTTCCAACCCCTCTGCCATGGCCAGGGACACCTTCCACTAGACCAGGTTGCTCAAAGCCCCATCCAACCCAGCCTTGAACACTTCCAGGGATGGGGCATCCACAGCCTCTCTGGGCAACCTGTTCCAGTGCCTCACCACCCTTGCAGTGAAAAACTTCTTCCTTACATCGAATCTAAGTCTACCTTCTTTCAGTTTAAAGCCATTGCCCCTTGTCCTATCACTACAAGCCCTTGTAAAAAGTCCCTCTCCAGCTCTCTTATAAGCCCCCTTTAGGTACTGGAAGACTGCTGTAAGGTCTCCCCAGAGCCTTCTCTTCTCCAGGCTGAACAACCCCAACTCTCTCAGCCTGTCTTCATAGGAGAGGTGCTCCAGCCCTCTGATCACCTTCATGGCCCTCCTCTGGACCCACTCCAACAGGTCCATGTCCTTCTTACGTTGGGGGCCCCAGAGCTCAACAGAGCACTCCAGGTGGGGTCTCCCAAGAGCAGAGTAGAGGGGCAGAATCACCTCCCTTGACCTGCTGGTCACACTTCTTTTGATGCAGCCCAGGATACGGTTGGCTTTCTGGGCTGCAAATGCACACTGCCAGGTCACATTGAGCTTCTCACTGACCAAACCCCCCAGGTCCTTCTCCTCAGGGTTGTTCTCAATCCACACTTCTTTCCTGAGGACTGGGGGTTTGTCGAGTTTGCTGTGCACATAGCTCTGCTAGGCCTGCTGCACACCTGATTTGAAGGTGACCTGCCAATTTTGCAATAGCTTGCATTTGCCAGCAGGCTTGCAATGCCCAGCAACAATTATTTCCCTGATGACTCAGCTGTAATTATATGATCTCTCTAGTCTGGTAGAATCTATTTTTTGGTGCAGATTAATCCTGAATCTTTCAACAGAAAGAACAGATTATTTCTGTGATTAGGATCCTATGGCACTTTTAGTCAGGCCATCAAACTTCTGATACGTTAGGGGATGAAATTTTTTTCATCCCAGCTGAATCAAAAAATACTATGTCTTTTACTGTTTTAGATTTTTTTTTTGTTTTAAATATCAAGTACAGAATTCTTCACATTTCTCTAACCATTTCATCTTTCTACCTCTTCCACTTAACCATAAAATGAAGTGCTTCATAACAAGGACTTGTATTACTTTGAACACCTTTTGCCTCCCTCTCCCTTACGAGAGGCAAACACACAGACAGGGGACACTCAGCGATGGTGAGGACACCAGCAGAAGACGTGCTGTTTCAGGTCCAGGGAAGGTATTTAACTATTGACTTCTCACACTATTATTGTAGGCTTTTCCCTCTGTATCCTTTCGTAATTGGGCTCTTAAGGACCTGCAGATACCCATTTTGTTCAACATCAACATTATAAAGCATCACAGTATTGTGCATGTGCATGGACTCACATGAAACAGGCTAACTTGTTTCAAAGCTTTTTAAAAGTACAGCCCCCCACAAAAGCCTTTTAGTTGCTGTTCTGAATGTAGTGCAAAAGCAGGAGGAGTGGTGTGTAAAGCACAAGCAGTGTTTTTTTGCCTCAGATGAAAGAGCTACTACTGCAGTATTTTCCACTATACTTTTTCTCCTATCTACAGTTCTTCCATAAATCATTGCCATGATTCATTATACACCTATTAGTTATTTATAACAATGTATTCACAGATTAACATGAACAGTTTGGGGCTATGAAATATTCAAAACATTTAATGAGTTGTATGGCACAAGGAATAAGAGTGCAATTGTTTGTTCCATAATTGAAATTTAAATGGGTAAATTACAAGTCTAAAAGCAAGTAACACTCAAAATCTTATGTTTTGGGAATCACTTCAACAGATACTTTTGCACCCCAGACAGACTCAAACAAGCCATATGCTCAGAAATCACTGCCTGCATCAAGAAACTGGATATTTTTTAGATGTTCATAACACTTCACTGAGCTGCATGCCTCCAAGGTTTTCTAATATTTAATAAGAATGCTAAAAAATTTTTCTCCTGCACTTTAAGCTGCACCACAGGCTGCTACTGGAACTACCATGCACAGCTAGAGGTAGAGTTACAAGTAGAGCAGCCCAAACCACAGAGGTGACCTATGATAGCAGGAAGTACACACTGGAGGAGGTGACACCAATCCCGCAACTCTCCTGGGGTAGAACCAGAATAAAAGCTGGGTACAAGCACTCTGCCAGAAGAAACACACCCCACACCAGAGGCAGTGTTCAGGGCAGGCTGCAGGGAAGCACTGCTGGAAGGGGTAGCACTTGCTAAAGCAAAAGCAGAGAGGAAATACTGTGGCTGGGCCAGAAGTCACCCTCCCTCCTGAAGGACAGCCCAGACCAAATGCAAGGAGACCAGGATAAAGTTCTCACCACAGCCTCCACCATCCTCCAGCAGCAAGACCCCAAAGCCACTCACCAGCAGCTGCAGCCCTCCTGACTGGATCAGGTATGTCTCCACAGACCTCATACCATCCAAGGCCTGATGTGTCCACCTAGGGTTCGGTCAATTCCCTTTTACATTGCTTCCCCCTTTGCAGAGCATTTCTTGTGAGCACCTTCAAGCCTTAAATTCATCCACTAGGGTATTTGCCAGGGGAGCACCATCTGCAGCCACCCCAAAGCAGAAGAAACCACTCCTAACAGCCATCTACCACCTCTCCTCCCCCTACCAGGGCAGCTGCCCTAAATACAACAAGCAGCAGATGCCACCAGGGAGACTGATTGCACAAACCAGCCCCACTTTACCTGCTCCTTCAAGGGCTTCAGGTGCTGATAAGCTTTATGCTCTTAATGAATTGCAATCCCTACTAGCTTTTGCTATTTTGGGTTAGGCTGGTGCTACTCAGCCCAAAGCAAAGGGAAAACATAACAGTGCTGCAGGAGCAGTTGGGAGGATCCTGACTGGCCAGAAAAATTTCCCTTTGCTGAGGGCAGGAGAAAGCTGATCCAGCTTTTTTTTTTTTTTTGACAGTTTTTTCCTGCTTTCATATAGTTCATACACCTTTGTGCTAAGCCAGTGCTGCCGTTCTTCATGTGGTCAGCCTAGAGGCACATCAGCACAATGATGAGGGTCCCATACTCTCCCATGCAGTCTAATCAAGGGAAAAAGCCCATTTCCAGAGCGTGCTTCCTCTGCAGATCCATCTTCACTTTCAGCTTGCCACAAGAACCCAGCTGGAAAAAATCTAGCCTCAACACCAAGACAAGGGACAAGCATGATTCTAAATGAACCTCTGAGGTGCAAACTGGTCAGGTCATCTATGTAGCCAACATGTGCTTCTCCAAATGGTACTTTTCGTATCTTATCTTCAGGGTTATCCCCAAAAGGATAGACGTATGGTACAACCGTAACACCACTACAGCCTGGCCTTGATGGACAGAGTACTGTGCAGCCAGACAAGCAGCGGGCATCACTTCAGCTACCTACTTTTACATTGCCAAATGCAGTAGTAACACTGGGACCTCAAAGGCATCAGATCAGAGTCTGGTCATACCAGGTGTACACTGATGCATTTGAACTGACTTCAGGTGGAATTACTCCACCCTTTACATTGCATTGTCATGGAGGAGATGGGAATCGATGCTACTGATGCAACCCTTTTACAGCGTCATATTTATTAATGTTGACCGTAAATAGGGAATTCTCTCCTATTGACTTCAGGAACCAGTTTTCCTGGGGCTAACCAGCTCTAGCTAAAGGAAAACCATCATTCTCCCCTTTGTCTCTTTTTAGGTAAATGGTCAGACTTTACTATGGTCACCCTTAAACGTTCAGCATGACAGATTTCCATGGAGCTCGTTGTAGTCCTTGTGGCAGGCATGGGAACCACATCCCCCTTCAAAACTACTCAGCAGCTTTTGTCAGGAGCAGCTAGGGATCATCCATCTGTCATTAAAGTGTTAATTCGATTCATTAACATAGAAAATATTCACCATTTCCCACTTTGGAGGAGATGGGCTGTGCCGTCCTTTTAATAGAACTCTGCTGGAAATCAAACACAATTTTTATTCAGGGGAATGATTACTGTGTCTTGTTTAATTCTTGCCTAACAAATGTCAGCACTAATGTATTACAGATTATTCAGTCAATTTGATGGTTCCAGGTGAGAGAAAGGAACACAAATCTCTTCTTTTAGTGTAAAAAGGGTCAGCTGGATGACTTCCACTGCAGGAGCTGAGATGAGGCTTGACATGAATCAATCAAGCAGGCTCAATTTTACAGTTATAGTGCCTAATGCCTAAACATGAGCGTATGGGTGGAAATTAGCACCCGATTATGAGCATACATGATCTTCCCTTGGAAGACAATAATATTGGCATTAAGCTTCTCAAGAGGGAAGATGCTGCTGGTTTTTAATATGTCTTAAATTATGTCAGGAAAAACACTGGAACATCACACAAAAGCCACAGTCAGTGTATATTGCTATCTCATAGAGCTGGAGATCTTTACAACAATATTGACACAGGAGCAGGCAAGCAAATGTCAGCCAATATAACATATGAAATACTTAACGTAACCAATTTTCAGCTGTCAATCAGCAGGGAATAATGACTGATGCAAGGAATCAATACACCACAATTGAATTCCAGCTCACAAACTTGTTTCGTTCTGCGCTATAAAAGACTGTCAAATGTCACACCCCAAGAGATGCAACAGGATTCCAAAGATTTATTTATTTCAAGCTCTGAAGTCTATTAGCAATAGTGCTCCTTGTGCTATTGGAAAAAGAGCTCTGATGACATTAAATTTTCAGAAATGACAACTCATTGCATTGAGAGCCAATTAATTATACCATTTTATATCATATTTCAGCAATCTTCCACCATTTTACTAATAGGTAATTACACATCATTATATTTAAACAAATTATTGTGACTTTAATGCTGCAAATATTTGATTGTATTATACAGTGTATTAAATGAATATTTTTAAACAAGTTGTTTTGTACTTTTGATAAAAATAATGTAAGAAAGCTCACTCTATCTTTGACTCCATTTCATTCAGATAGCTTAAATGTTTAAATTAGAAGATACTTCTCTCTCAGCTGAATGAATAAGATTTACTGTAAAAGTGTAGAGAGCTGTGTGTTACCCTGTATATTATCTTGCACTGTTTTTTTTCTTTTTTATTTAACAAAGACAATGGAAAAAAAATATTCATTTTCATACTCCACAGTGCTGTAGTCTGATGAAAGGCAACAGAGATATCAAAAGGAAAGAATGAGAGGATGCAAAAGTGAGGCCTGCAAGAGTCATAATATCTAAAGAGTATATATTGTCTGTATAAAAACACATGGAATTTACCCATCATTTAGAAAGAAAAATGAAATCCATAGGAGGCTGATTGTAAAGTGCCTGAAACATAAAAATATACTTGTTCCATAACATAATCTGGATTTGGTAATAGATGACCCATTCACTGCTTCATTCCTGAGTTCTACCTATTATACCTTTCCATTTTTTCCTTCCCGCAATCCTTCCTTATAAAAGGAAAAGGGGCGGTAGCCCCTTGCACTCTGGTCAGCTCCACTGAAGCTGGTGAGGCTCTGTGCAAGACTGGGTACCTGTCTGCATTTGGACAGTCGAATCTGGCCCATGGTAATTATAAGACTATCAAAATTAGCATATTTTCTTTACCTGAGGCTAAGAGTTAATTAAAATCTGACAGTACAATGTATACAGAAGATAAACACTACTGTATTTTCTTTCCAATACATGGATATATAGTAATTCATTTAAGACAGAGAAGCTCATGCTATTGAATGTGCTTATTAAAAACAGCAAGGAAGGTCAGGGGCAGTGCTTGCTGTATCCTTCATTTGTTCTTCACCGAAAATGATATAACTGAACTGCAAAAGTTGAGATTGAAAAGCCACTAGCGTGTTGTCTAATTTCAGCCACAGAAGCTGCTGTGCACTCCATGACTTTATGAGGGAATAAGATTACAGGTCACAAGAGCTTCTTTATTTCCCACCTGTAGCTTCTAACAACATTTTATTAAGGATTTTCCCATCTTCTCTCTCTGACCTACAGGGGACAAAATTCTAACAGCTGTTACAGGACCTGTACCAAAGCAGCATTAACACAGATTAGCAGTTCTGGAAAGTAGTATCATTTTATCGGGACTATATTTATGACTGCTAACTAATATTTTTACAGCGCTTGTAAGATAAACACAGCATATCATTATGTAAACAGGAAAAAAGGCATTTAATACAGTTAAACACTTAATGCATCATGCTTGTTTTGTCTAAAGTCACACTAAACTGCCGTTTGAAGGTTTAGTACTCATTTACAAAACAAACACTTGGGTAGCCCATGTGCACTTATATATATTGCTCTTGTCTGTGTTGCATATGGAGGTTATTGATTTCTTATTAATCAAGTAGAGTCTATGTGCACTAATACTCCCAAGTAGGGGTAGAACTTCTGCCAAACGTTAGGTAACATTAATACACGTCCAGTGCTCAGCCTTTTGTTTACCACTTCAGTGCAGTTTTGTTTCCATAAGAACTGCAAGGTTAGGACCTTGCTAGTTTATTGCAGAAACAATAATCTTTGTTATCAAGGTTGCTTGTTATGCAACATTTTTTTATTCACACAGATGCAACAGAGAGAGGAAAAGAGAAGGAAGGAGAGAGAAGGAGAAGGAGGAGGAGGAGGCGGCGACGGGAGGAAGGACAAAAAAGAATAGCTGTACTATGATGTTATAAATTTCTAAAATTATTCTCCACAAATTATCCAAAAGAAGCCTATTTTTCTACCTCCCTATCTTCCAGGAAGCACAAAGTAGATGTCAAGTATATCTACAATGAAGCTTTTCAGCAGCTTCCCTATGTACATTCATGGTGAAAAACTCAAACAGCTTTCTAAAAGTTTATATTAGTCACCTTGAAGGCTGGAATAGATTCTTTTTTTCCATCATCCTTCTAAGTGCAGCTGCTAGGCTAATCAAGTTGTATTCTTATGGCACCAGAGAGTTAGGAAATTCAAGGACATACGGAGTAATATCAGAAGCAAGACCAAGACGCTACATATGCCTTGCAACATTCAACTGGCCTGTTCTACCCTCCCCAGAGACCCATTTTAGCTGATAGGAAAATAAAATGTTGTTAGTTTTCACATTATTGAGACTGATACAAAGACTGGGAGGGAAAGTAGATGTGTGCAAACAGTGTTGCAAGGCTGCTCCACAGTATGGTGAGAGTTTTTAGGATGCCACAATAATCACAGCTGAATTCAGGTTTTCAGGTCTTACTTGGGTACCTGAGTAGGACAGACAGGTTTCAAAAAAACTGACACCTACCATAATGAGACATTTTGAGAATCCATCCATAAATAAAAGTCATATGATAGGAGTTGCTCAGTACTTCTGAAAATCTGGCTGTGTGTGTAGTTGTGCTGAGTCTTTCAGCAGCCTAAGGGATATGGACAGATATGACCAATTTCAAAACCACAATATAATAAAACATTTACACATTACTTTAAAATGTGTGATAAGAAGTGTTTTGTCCTTAGACACCAGTTCAGCTCATTGCTCTCCAAACTGCCCCAGAGCAGAGATGCCAAACTTTTGGAAGGTATTTCTCAACAAGAGCTTCTGGACGCTGGCAGGCGCTGCAGCCAGTTGTGCTCGCTCCTTTGGACAGGCTTCCCCACATCTGTCAGTTGTCAGACTACTACTGATAAACTGAGTTGGACGCACCTTTTACTTACAGTTGCTCAGCCCGTCACCTGTATTTTTGATTTCTAATCCCCTTGAAAGTAAATGCAGGACCAAATTCTTGGTTACAGGACATTGGTAGAAGCAAAAAAAGACATATTTTGTTGTCCTAATACTCATCTTGGCTTTCCTCCCAAATTCACATCATTATTTTGAACCTTTTATCTGTTTAAATGAAGGCCCCCAATCTCTGCTGTGGAGTGGAAATAGGATTCCTTTGACATGACTGCTGGGAACCTTTCCTGCATTTTCCTCTAGATATTTCTGAGAGAACCACAGAAATGACTACAGCATTTTTCAGTCTGTCAGCAACAGGGGTCGGTTGGCATCAGCAGAAAACAGCAGAAAAATCCTTCCCCCAGCAGGAGGTGGGAAGAGGGCAATAGCACAGGCATCATTGGGGAGGAGGAGGGAGCACCTCATCCTGCTTTAAGCAGAACTGACAAATGGTGAACCAGCAAGGTTTGTTGCCAAATCCTGTCTTATGAAACCTGGATTTGGGCTACGGCTGTTTTAGGAAGCTCGGACTGGCTCAGGTCAAGCTCCCAAAGTTTGAGGTATGTATCGGAGCCTGGCTGCAGCCTCTGACCCGCCGGGCAAATGCCAGCATGGGTCTCCCAGGCTGCCCAAGGTTTGTTTTCAGTACTTGCTTTCTGGAGTTTTGTCATGGTTGTTGTTGCTGTTGCTATTGTAATATTTTTGTGGGACGCAAAGTATTCCCTTTGCTGCTAAAGCTGGTCCTGTTGCTGTAGGTGCGATTTATGGGTAATACAGAAATACACAGTAACAAATTACTGTCCTGAAAATTCAGTTCTAATGTACCTTCTGATATTTTTGATGATGAAATTTTACCCAATCTACTAGAAATCCTTGCCACCAGACCCCTTCTTGCTCTGAAGTCGTGAAACCACTTCAAATATGTTGAAGTAGAAAAGTCTCTTGCACAACATAGGAAAACTGCTCATGCTGCTACATAAAGATCTTCTATAACATCTGATTTTGTGTTAAGGAGCTGTTTTGACTAAGCAAAGTAACATAATAAAAGGCAAGGTGCCTGTCCATAATTTTAGGCTTTAATAAACTTCATTGATTTTGTGGGCTAAGTCAAACTCTTACTGCTATTTATTTCATAAGACATTAAGTATTGCTGGCTGTATATATGCAGCGTAGAGAGGATAAGAGAAGTGCAAGAAATAAGAACAGGACTTCAGCTTCTTTAGCTGAACCACATTTAGTTGAGAAGAAATTTGGTTTATACATCTTCAATAAAAAATTATATATCTAAGGCTAGAAATTAAGACTGCTGTACTATGTTCTCATGCTAAAAAATCCCTGACACAATAACAGCAGCAAGGTATGTGAGGTCAGCATATTAGCACAGATACTTATTTCTGTAAACTGGTAATTATTTCTGTGGATTTGGGTCAAAGCCTGAAGATTACCTTGGGCCTAATTTAATGTCTTTTACACAAAGATACCTCCCAATGAAGTCATTGTATAAACAGCATAGGATTAAGGCAATACGCTATCCTGAAAGTAGTTAGCAATTCTTCTACGTATTTTTTCAGTATAGATTTATTTTTTTAGTGTACACTCTTGAACAAAATAGGGATTCACAGGCTGGTGTGTGCAAATGAAGAACATTTTTTTCTGAGAACTGCTGAAGGGCTTGCTTCTGTGGTTTTCACTTTTTTCTTTTTGCTTTGTGTCAGACGTTTCTCTAACATTATCCTTTAGTTGAAAGAAAACTGTAATAGTAGTTAAAAATAAAAATTCCATGTAAGAAGGTGTATTTTTGTAGCTTTGAGTAATAAAAGACACACAGTAGTAGTTCCAGAGGAACCACCAAAGAATTGCACTGTCAATGACAAATAAAGATCACTCAGTGGCAAAATATAATCATATTTAAAAAATCAATTAGTGTAGCCAATCCTTTCACCAGAGCTTCAGACATTATAGTCATAAACAATTTGTAACCCCAGTCATTCATTTTAAGCATTCGGAAGATAACCCCAATGTTCTTCCTGTTGTATGTTTTGCTTTAGCACTTTTGGTATAGGGTTTTACATCCTTAAAGGATCACCAGCTTGTTAAAAGGCCCAGCTATTTTATAATGTGTAATACCCAGTAAAACCGTCTTAATCTACAACACTGTGTGGAAACCATTTCATTCTTCTGGATGACTGTAGCTCCTAATACAGGTGGATAGCAAATAATAATCTCTTCTACAGGAATTGAATTAACCAGGGCGAAATTCTCTGAGCTACAGTCCCTTTTGTAGAATGTTTTTTTGCATGATGTGAAAATACAGATAGTAATTCTAAACATGCTTATCCTTTATTTATAAATATAGAAAAGAATTACTTTAACTCCTACAGAACAAGACTTATCAAAATAATTATACAACAAACTATACTGTGTGCAAACCCAACACATTATACACAGGTATGTTTGCACCCATGGCAAAAAGATAACGTAACAACATCATTCTCCTACCTTTGTTTAACAACTTAAAGACTTATGATGTAAGTTAATTCCTGGCTTCATTCATGATCTTAGGCTACCTGTGAAAAATGCTTGAAGAGTTCAAGTGAAATATTAGCATTTTTGCAATGGGCTTAGAAGATGCATATGCAGCTTTAAAAAAATCATAGTTTATGCTCTCTCCACTTAACTTGTCTTTAGTGTGTATACTGATAACCCTTTTTTTTAATACTTGTGGGTACAGTAATATATCCAGATTTATCCTACCAGATCCAATCACTAAAACTGGGGAAAGAACAGTGATTGACCATCTACTGAGTGCTGGGATACAGGATCTCTGGATTAAAGGAACAAAAACCAGCGAAAATTTTCCTTGCCAGACCTACCTATTCTCCCAACTATCCCTTCCAGCCTTCTTCCAGCTGGCCTAAGCCAGTGGAGACCATTTGTCTCTCATTGCCCTGTTTAGTGACTGAGAAAACAAAGCCAAGACAAAGGCAGTAGTAGCTTATTGCTGGCTTATTCCATCTTATGGTGGGAATAATTCATCCGTTGGCTGAGCAGAAAGTTTCTGCAAACTGTAAAGCTCCATGTACATGAAACCTGACCTGTGGGTGTAAACCACTTAAGTTCCCCAAGTCATCCTCCAGTGATTAACAGTAAGTAAATAAGGCATTTGCTGTTCTCTCCAGCAGCGTAATTTTTTACAACAGCATGTGCCTTCTTTCATGAGGCCAAAAACACATGCACGTATTCCATTTTATGGACCCAATAAACAGCAAAGCAGATTCCTTTAAACAATACCAAGAGCTAAAGATCACTTTCCATTTTATCAGTGTCAAATACTGAACTTACCTAAGCAGACAATCTCTAACTCTGGAGATTCAGGACTTAATTGACACAATGGAATAAGTATGTTTGCACACTGCTTGGTTTCAGGTATGATGCTACCTCCAGGACACTGTCAGGATCATGGCAGTGAGCCTTTTCAGAGTAGAACAGACATCTCTCTTGCCTGTGAAAGAAAATCTAAGAAAAAATAACAAATAATATTGAATCCCAAGTTTGTTTCACTAGGAATAATTACTACTGTCCTGATCCTCCCTAAGTCTTGTCTTATTATTGATAGGGGAAAAAACCACATGAGAATGATGAAGCTCCATTTTTGTTTTGTGTTGTCAGTAGGCAGGAAAAAAGTCCCTGAAAGCTTAAGAAATTACACTGTATGTGATTCAGATGAAGAGAGAGGATGTTTTCAAGGTCTGGTTAAACCAGCACCCTGAAAAACTCGTTCTGATGATCCCATTGTTGAGATTGCACATCTAGTGAAAAAGCAGAGACTTGCTGCTGTTCTCTGGCTATCATCATCCTCTTCTCCCTTTCTTCCCATAGTAGCTTCACTCTTCACTGGCAGAGATATACACCATTAGCTGAAGGAGAGCATCAGGGAAGGTTGACCAATTCTCATACATATAAAAAGTTTCTTTTCTTCAGTCTGGTTCTCATCTATCAAATGGTCATTTTTATGTGCTGGCCCTGGCAATGAGTCATGGACCTCCAGGCTGTGTACTGAGGCCATGAAGTCTATGGTATTAGGCTTTTTAATTAAATATATAATTCCAGCTTTTACCCCTCTTAAAATAAATACATGAAATTGGGGAGAAAAAAATAAATAGCTTTTTGTTTTCTCTACTTGCTTTCATAAACATACAGGACATGCAACCTGGGACTTTCAGGTAAGCTTTCAAGCCACTGCCTAAAGTTTTCACGTGTGACTCGCTTACAGCCTTCATTGTACCTTTTCTTATTGTTCTGATTGCTTTTAAATATGTTTATACTAAATAGAAACTGCTTTTTAATACTTGCTAAAACCAGTCTGCATCTACTAAAAAAGAAATCACAATTTTCATGGCATTCCATAACACACATTAGTCATGCAAAGATAATAAAATATCCAATTATTTTTCTGATAATTGGCATTGATCAGGTATTTATTTATCCAATTTAAGAACAGAATAGCTTTTCATGCCTTAGTTTTAAAATTATTCACCTCAAAGCTATGAAAAATACTTTTCTTGGATCAGCTATTGTATTTGCTTTCACATTATTATTTAGAGTCTAAGCCTCAAAACCATGTCAGATTTCTCTGATCTAATAAAGGTCTCCTACATTTTTGTTCATACACCATGCATTGACTCATAACCACTAAGTAAACTTCCCCCCCCCCCCCCTTCCCTTTTTGGCTCCAGATTTTCTGAGCAATTTTGCCTTTCCATTTTTATTGCCTTTCCATGACATGTTTAACATTCAATGGTAGGGTAATCTTTTTTTTAAAAGCTGTCTACTTGGCTCTTTAAAAACAAGTATGGACCTGACACCTACTCTGGCACATCAGCTCACTGATAACCTACTTCCAGGTTATCGCGACCTCTACAGCAGGAACTGTGGCTGCCTTTCCCAGGCACTCACATATTGTATTAATATGTAAGAATACCTACTTTTCCCTACACCCCATTTAAAGCCGAGGAGCCTTTTTAACAGTAGCAAAGCCCTCTGCAAATCATTGCTTAAAAGGCTTTTTCAGGTGTAAAAGAAACACGTCTCACCAGCAATTCACGTTCTTTGAGCATCTCACTGCTGCGCCATGGTGGGACCGTGCCTGCTGGTGCCTAGCAGCAAGCACTCCTGGGAAGCAGGGAGGACCACCAAAAGCCATGTGGCTATTACTAGGGGGAAGAAAAAAAATACCAGGACCTGGTTTGGCAAAGCGTCTTGAAGGGCATGATGATTTGATTTTAAAGCACTTTATTGAGATTTAAACTTTGATAGCATTGGGAGTTGCATACAGCATATCAGTGTTTTATAGATATGTTGAAGTTTTTATATGTGCAAACATTTATACTGAGAGACAGAGAAAAGCACAGGATAACTGTAATAATGTAAGACAGAACAGACACTGGCATGTGTGGTAGCCTGGCTTTGCACCTATGAGTTTTGCAGTTTATTCACATAAAAGGAAATCAAGCTGTTCTAGATCAGTTCTTGCTATTGAAAAAAAAAAAAGACAGAAATGAAAAAAAGAACAAAAAGAAAAAAAGAACAAAAAGAAAAAAGAACAAAAAGAAAAAAAAGAAAAAGAAAAGAAAGAGAAAGGACCAATATACAAATGTTCAGGTGCAAAACATGCTAGATGAGAAAAATAAAGCTTCATACTCCTTATAGTCTATGTATCAAACATTTACCTTAGCTCTCCAATGCAAAAACATGGCAATTTGCACTAATTAAATGCAGAGGGTTCGTAAGGAATAGCACACAAAAATACCTAAAGGGCCATCCTTCTGTCTTCCTCAAGATAATTAGTGGCTTTCCCCTAAATGTATGTTTGTAGCTTTGTAGGATTAAAAGAAAATACATGGGTAACAAGGGGCAAAAGAACAGTGCGTTTCCTGTGGGAAAGGATGGGTAATACAGTGTAAAACTAATGGCAGTCGCTGTTATCTGAAACAGTCGCTTCACAGGTTTTTTCTTCATCTCTGTTGGAATGATGTGGCATTTCCCTATACCAGGAGCACTCCTGCCCCACTGTTTCCAGAAATAGCTATCTCAAGGTGTTTCTGTTTTAACCCATTTTCCTTCTCCAGCTGTTTCCCCAAGGCTAAGAGATAGATAATATCATCAGCCAATATGTCATGACTGGTTTCTAATTTGCACAGAGGTACAGGTAGGTAACAGGCAGTCTGCTAGTAGGACTGTCCATCCTATCCTGTCAGAAGAGAAAGCATGAAAACATGTATTTAAACAGGGAAATGCAAACCAATGCATCGGCAGAAGACACCCAAAATTTCAAGGGCCCACAGAGCAGCAGAAAACAGTGAGCCTGACTCCTGGGCTGTATGTGAGGCAGAGCGGCGGGGGACCAACCCTGTCCTCCCTGGACATGGCCAGGTGTTCAGGCAGACGTACTAGTGACTATGCTTGTATGTAAGTGCCCTTACGTGTTTACATAGCACCCTAGCTGAATTTTGGATATTTTGATTCAAGAATTGTGGCATGTGGAGGATTGTCTGGCTGAGCTGCTTCTATACATCCCGCTTACGCCACAGAAAAGGTATCTGAGGATGGAATTTTAAATTTGGTTTAAAAATCTATAATTTTGCTATGCCAGACCAATGTGTTTGAATAGCAAATCACGTCCAGATAGTATTAGAAGGCATATATTTCAATATACGTATTTATAAAATATTTTATATTTCTTTTCATTTTAAGCCTCAAGTCTGGAAGCTTTCTACCTTTAAAAGTGCTTTCTCTCATTCTTCTCTGTAATGGCCTTCACTGGTGTATTCCCATTAAAAACGTGAATGCTTCAGTAATAACTTCCTTATAATTTCTGATTGTAAGGTTAAATTAATACTTTAAAACCTTAAGTTCTATGCTTTTGTCCTTCCCGAACACCAAAACTTGAGTTAAAATTGCAGATTAAATATGAAGAAATGATTAGCTGATCACAGAAAATGAAATAAAATCCACTAGCTAACTTGAAAAATTTTTTTACAGTGCTCACTCCCTTCACTTCACCAGGCACCTTATTTTTTATTTTTGAAGTTTATTTTGAAGGTACTATGCTGTCTTCAGAGTAAATAATTTCCACTGTAGCTGCAAATTGTTAACTAAAAGTGTTTTTGTTTTACTTTGTCTGGAACATGCTTTTACAGGAATATACTACAAGTCTTGATGCAAATACTAAACCTCAGCAGCTGATGCCCGATTTGGTGCTTAGAAACACACAGAACAGGAAGGAGGGACCAAGATCTAGATAACTCAAGCCATCCCATGGAAGACTTGTAGAGGAACATACTTTGCTTTCTTCTTTGAGATGTCGAAAAATATGCATTTCGCATGGCATGTGATTGTCTCACGGAAAGCCTGATTAATTGGCGTGTATGCAGAAGAAGCTCATGAAGGAAATGAGCCCCAAGCCTGTGCCAGGCAGTGCAGTGCCATTCCCACCATTTGCACTTCCACGGGCCCTCTGCTGGGCGCCCTTTGGCTCCTTCCCATCCTTACCACCCTGGGAGTGGGAACGGGCACCTGCTCCTTCACCTTTACATTCAGTAATGAATAAACCCCCTAAAATGAATTTAGCCAGTTATTTTCCAGCAAGGAGATTATGGCTGAATTAAATCAGAAGCTGTGTGCCAAAATTCCCAAACAGGAGAAAAAGAAAAGAAAAAAGGTGGTTGAGCCTTCAAAATAGTATTTGGTATCACACGTAAATTAAATGTCTCTTCAGACCCATTTTAGGGACTTGGCATCGTGGATCTGGCCTCTAGCACAGATTGTTCGGGGAATATTGCCAGCATAAAGCTGAGAAGGGTTAAAAAGTACAGTTCATGGAATTAATGTAACTAATTAACTTTCACCTTCACTGTATTTTTTTAGTTTTCCTCTTTTAAATAATTTCATATCAGCATTTCATAGGACCCAGAGCACTTTTTTTTCTTCTGTGCCTCACTTTTTGGAAAGCATTCCTATCCTTCCTTTTGCCTTCATAGTGTGTTCTTTCTGACCTCTTGCTCATCTTTTATTACTCTCTGGTTCCTAGCTCTATTATTCAAGCTGATATTGCAGCTGTGATTTCTATTTTTTCTTTGCCCTTTTTGGCTTTGCCAGGCATTTCATTAGCAGACTCATGGGGAGCATTTATACTGTCTCTCTGCCATGACAGAGTTCAGTGGGATTTACTAAAACTGATTCCTTGGCTATATCTGCTTCCAGTTACGATTAGAAACCTCTTTCCACTGAAGCGCATCGAGGAGATCAAATTCAGATCTGGTGAAAGCACGCACGAGCACAGGGTGGCACAGAAGCCGTCAGCAGAGGTGCAGCTTCTTAGACCACATCTCAACTTGGGCCATGGCACATCACTAAAAATCTCCCCCCAATAACTACATTTTAAGTCCAAACACCGTTCCTGAAAGTCATCCAGCAGGAGCAAACTCACGTCCCCTACAGAATAACTTGCGATATTAGGGCTCAGATATTGCACTCCAGCAGTTGAGTGCCACAATCAGCTGAAATAACTCATGGATGGGTTTTTATTTAGAGCTTTTCAGGTCAATATATTTATTTTTCCAAAGGAAAGCTAAACACAGAGATTTTTCTTTGCTGCAGAAAGGCACGGTAGCTAAGATATTAGTGCATTCATCCCTTTTTTTGCTTTGTGCCTCATAGGTTCCTGGTTCAGTTCTACCCTCCTGCAGATCCCCTGCTCCCACATACCTTCATAACTTTCCTTCTGCCGTTTTTTTTCTTCTCCCCCACCCCCTTTGTTGCCTTTTAAGCTTACTGAAAATAATGAACTCCTGTGGCCTTCAACCTTTCTAATGTCTCTGCTTATTTCTGTAAGTTAGTTTTGGCTGTTAGGTTATGTTATAATGTTCCAGCACAGATATTCTTTTTGTGATGACAGTAAATAAGATACACACAGACTTTTCTGTTTATTTTTTCAGCTGTTCATTTATAGTAAATTTTAATAAAAACTGTGAAACAATTTTGCTCCATGGGGGAGGCTTGACACAAAAGTAGAACAATAATGTGCCAAAAATGCGTTGTTATGATCTTTCAGATGGGTACTGTCACTAGGAGGGGTCTGCACTTCAGTCAGTACGAACATGATAAAGTATGAACAGTACAGCTGCAAACTCCCTTTGGATAATGCTGCAAAACATATGGAAAACGTTTCCTGACTTATGAAAAATAATATTGGGGCAGAATATAGTAAAGGGACTGGGTCAAAAGGGTGCACAAAGCGTTAGCACAAACCTTAAGTGCAATCTTGTAGTCATAAATTCCCTGCTAATGAAATGTATATGCAATTCTTACAGCCCCTCTGTGTTTGAAAAATCTACAGTGTTAATAAAGTGACACAGTTAGAAATCTATATGGGACCTTATTTATTCATTATTTATTTTAAGAGATGGCCCCGAATCTAAACACTCCCTTCGGGAAAGTTTGGATTGTGATTTAGGTTCAAATCCGCACTTTTCTGGCCAGGACCCATTCCTAGCTTTGCTTGGTTTGCACACCCGTGCGCCGCCCTGTTTAATCCATCTTGCACAAAGCTGGACGTTGAGCTGGCAGCCCTAAAAGTCCCCCTCGGGGCCACCAGCCAGGCCCCTTCTCCCTGCGGAACAGGGGCCGGAGCCATGGCATCCCTGGCTAGAGCTGCCCGTGTGCCCAGGAGAGGTCCCAGCCTTCCCCACCCACCTTGGAAAAGGTTTTGCTCCCCCAGGGTAGCGCCAGGAAGGGCTAAGGGGGTCCCCTTGCGTGTGCGGTGCCCCGTACCCTCTGTCCCTCTGCCAGGAGAAGCTCTGATGGAGGGAAAGCTCTCCCTCCGCCTCAGGCTCGGACGGGATTTGGCAGGAGGTTGGCTTCCCCCACCCCAGCCTCTACGGGCTCCATCCGACAGAGGGGTCTGGGCTTTCCATCCTCTCCAAAAGGGTCAGGTGGAACCAAAACAAAAGCAGATAAAGCCACCTCGCTGATACAGAGGAGCACACATGTGCCTGGGCTAAAGGGGACAACTTCCAGATAAAAAATGAAAACAAAAGTCACTAGCAGGAGTTTAGCAGCAGGAGCCTGACCCCACACTTGATAAGCCCAGCTGATTAACAGATCTCCTGGGCAGCTGCAGCAGTCCCCACCTGCGCTACTGCCAGCAGGATCTGGCCCCACCACACTCACCAGCAAAACGGTCGGCAAACAAGTCAGCATGAGGCACGGCGGGAAATACCTCTGAAGTCAAAAAAACTCGTTTCAGGCCTTGGAAGGACTAACCCTTTCTAATGATTATGATTGAGTATCTCTTACTTGGGGTAAGAGCCATGAGGCGTGGGATGTAAGCACTTCTCTGTACTCTAAATTGACTCTGTCACCTTTCTGTGGTTTTTACTTGTTTTATAGTCGCTCACTTGATCCTACCAAAAATAAACTAGCACGATCAATGAAATAGGTAGACCGTGGGAGCAATGAATATCCACATGATTAAGGGTTTTCAGGCTTAGGTCCTAAATAACCATAATTGCCACTCTATTATCTACAGAGTTAGAGAACAGAGAAAAGTGAAGAAAGAAGTTGTTACTGGCCATTTATGATAAAAAGCCTGTCCTCACACGGGAGCAACTATACTCACTCTTTCAGGTAGCAATAATTAAATTCCAATAATTGAATTAAAGCAATAAAATCTTGTAGGATAAATAGGAGAAACAAAGAATACTCTTCTTTTCCACAGTACGAAGATTCACCAGAGAGGTCAATTTTTGCCCAGAGAGCCTGGTCTCTGGTACAAATGCTGGAGCAGGAGGGACCCCTCCAAGCAGACAACGGAAACATCCAGTATTAGACTTCTGCTCTGTACTACCCTCTGTGAACAACAGAGAGATAACCAGGAAGAATATGTTATTGAGGCTAAATTTTTGTCTTAGACCAGTGGTGGGACACTGTTACGGTCCTGATCTGCAGTTGCACTGGTAAAAGATGATGTGGGATAGTGCATTATATAGCTGATGTACAGTCAAAAAATAGTCAGTGCTAAAGTGGCCACTTTAAGTTGCTTACACCTTCCTGCTGTTACTAATGGGCATGTTCTTCCTAGTCTTATTCCCATTTATCAAGTTTATCATAACTGCCCTTTGGGAGAGGGGAAAAGAGGTATGGCGAAGGAAGAAAGGGAGATTGGATATTACCCTCTCAGTCGCTTTTTTCAGAGTGATGAGTGGCAAAAGAAAACAAAATACATTTTCCCTTAAAGGAAAAAATAATATTTTGCCCTTTTCATAGTTCAATGTGTTAGAAACATTCCTTCTTTACAGCTTTATTAACATACATATGACCCTTAATGAAGAATATTTTTGGCTGAAACTGAAAAAAATGAAGCAACTGTAGATTTTAAGATAAATTATTAGCAAAATTAACCAAAGCTTCAGGAAGGCCCATAGCAAGAGGATGATGAAATGAAGTCAGGTGAGATAACTGGCCTGACTAGGGTAAGAAACACCACTCACTCTCCTTATTTAGTTGCCTATTAAGCTGATTGGCTGCCTTGTCTTTTTTATTAGGTGATCTTCAGAAGAATTTCTGATTTCACACGCTCCGATCCAGTAACCAGAAGCACCTATCCAGCTGTGGGGACTGCTCAGCCGGCATGGCTCTGGGACAGAAAGCATCACCCTGCCCAAGGCACAGGGTGCCAGGGTCCCTCACCTTCCTCCAGAGTGATCACCACTAAATAGAAATTGAATGACCAGTTAGTTGAATGGTGCACAAGCCCATGACAGGAAAAGAAAGAAAGAAAAATGCTGGGAGAGTGAGATGCCAAACCAAAATTTTGTGAACTAATTCAGTCAACATGCCAAGGACAGGCTCAGAATAATTCCTTACTGCTAACAGACATGAAGGCAAAACGGGTAAGTTAGTTAACATGTTCATTAATATTTGCGTGATCCTTGCAGAGAAAAATGCAGCAGAGGAACACATCAGAAAATCACGTAGTTTTTGCAAGTGACTATGGCTGTATAAAAAACACCCTGTGACACACTAAGGGCTATCAACCATCACAAAAGGGAAGGGTCCCTCGAGTACCAGCTGGTGAAGAAATGAAGCAGTGTGTGTGCATGGAATACGGTCACTCTTATCCACCTAGCAGCTGTTTGCCTGTTTTCAACACTGACAGCACACGTGCTGGATGTAATGACAGCCTGCTCGGTGATACCTGTGCTCCAGAATATTTGGAGAAGGACCAGCTGCTCGCTACAGCACCCAAGTCCTTTGGAGTCAGCTCACTTCTGTTACAAATCTGACTCTCTCTAGAAGTTATTTGATCTGATTAGCACGCAGGTGCAAGGACGCCACGATGGCAATAGTTTAGCCATTACTAGGAAACTTTAGGAATCCTGGAAAATCTTCCAGAAGAAACCAGGTATGTTAAGGTACTAGTAGGAATAAGAAATTGCCTTTGTTTCAGCAGAGAAACAAGTGGAGAAGATAATCTTAAAGGATAAAATCTTAAAGAAGATAATCACTTAAGGGCGGGTTTATGAACATCTTATGTTCATAAACCAGGGTGCTGAAATTTTGTGAAATTTCTCAATATTGCTATGAGAAATAAATACCGCATCACATCTCAATTTCAAATCTACGAGCTCCATATCACAGAGAAGGCCCAGACCTTAGACCTGTCAAAATACAAGATAAGGAAGTAAAGAGATGTGCATGGATACTCTCTTTGCCATCTCTGTTGGTCCACACTAAAATCTGAACACAACTGAAAAGCCAATGTAAGAGCAGTGTCTATTCACTAATCGGTTTCTACATACTACTATCCAGTCTTGCGAAAACCAGGAATGTATGAAGCAGTAGGCTTGCCACTGTGATGCCATGTTCTCTGCAAGACCTGTTGAGGCTTTGCTGGGGGAAAGGCAAGGGACAATAGTTAGGAAGCTGATTTTGCCAGACGCCTCAGGACCAGAGTGCTGATAACCCTAAGAAGGAAATTTCAGCAACAGAGCTGCAGGCAAAGCGTTGTCCATGTGATGTCTCCTGAGGAGCCGAGGTACACCCTGCTGTCTAGGGCCAGCTGGGTATAGACAAGACTCTGTGGCCTGTAACACATTGCCTCACTTTTTTTTCCCCAGAGTTATTTCCAGTCATTTATTTCCCCAGACGGCGATTTCATGATTAACATGGAATATATTAATTAGCTCCTTGCGGTCTGTAGTTCAATTAAGGAAATACAGAAAACCAGAGGCAGCAGCTGCTAGAAGTCAAGCTCCTTTTTCTTAATATGAAATGAGCAGCCTGGCTCTTACTGGGGCAGTAACGCTGTCTCCTACAGTTACAGCACGCTCGGGGAGCACTAGAGTTCAAAAGCATTCTGCAAGGTCCTGGTGTTAGGGTGAGGATATTTGAGTCCTTGACTCCAGTCCTTATCCTTTTACAGGACCAAGGATTTCAAATGTAAGCTTCAAATAGCAATTAAAAATAGCAACTAAAAGCATTCTTTAGGTATTTCATGTTGTCCTTGTTCTTTGTCTGTTATACACCTGCCATGGAAAATGTTGGATATGAAAAGTGCAGCAAGTTTTGACAAATGATTTCTTGTTTAATTAGAGGTATGTATGGTTGACATACAATACAAGATGGAAGCCAACAGATTGCTCATGGGACATCCTCAGAGTGCCTATAATGGGGCCGAGCTTGTAGCTCTTTGTTTTACATGTTCATGTCTGAGAGCTCTCAGACTAAAGATCTCAGAAAAATAGTTCAATTTCTAATAAAGATGCATGTTCCTCTTTCACAAAGACACATCTGTCCTCACTGTGCTGAATCATGAGGTATTTCTTTTCTATTTCAAAAAACCAGCAGCTTAGGACAAAATTCACTTTTAAAGTTGTATAGTAGAGGCTGGATGTATTTCCTTTTCCCAGCAAAATGTTATTAGAATTGATATATGACTTAAACCTGCATTTGCAGAGCAGAGTCCACTCTTTTTGTAGATATATAGATTATATATAGATATATATACACACACATTATATATTTTTTTTATATCTATAAAATTATGATTTTCTGGTCCATACACTCTTCAAAAAGCAATATGGGGAGGGACGCTGGTCTCTTAGTGCTTCTGCATTATGATCTACTGACCCTGAAAATAAGGTCAGAAGGAGGTCTCACTGCTAACTGGAAAACTAATCAATATAATTCTACCAAAGGGCTGTTACACACCAAGTAATATAGTCCCCTCCCCCTCAGCAAAAGTCTATGCCTCATTGTAGAGAATATAAACATCACGTTTTGATACTTCGGGAAAAGAAAAAATATCAACCAAACAAAGCTTTATGCTTTGTGAGGCTGGGGTTATCATCAAGCTATATCATGGTTCTCAAATTTTAATTCTGAGCAGTTTGATTGGTTAAGTTTTACAGTTTGGGCTTCATTCCTTAGTAAGATATGTAGAATTGTGCCTTTGCTTTTGTCTACAGTTAAAAATAACAACCAATGATGAGAAAATGATTTTCTTCCTCTGTCCCTTCCCTCTCCCCTCCCACCCCCCCAATATTACAGTTACAGAATGAGAAAAATAAGCCAGTCTTACGCTATGCTAAGAGTCGTGATCACAGTAATGGAGGGTAGCCCTGTGCAGTCTGGAGGGATGCCATCATACACCAGCGCTGCATTTGATTCTGATCAGGTACTTTTACTGAGAAAGAGAGCAAGACAAAGGGTAAAAGGTCACTGGTGACTAATTTTCTGAAAACCAGCAGCTTGTGTAAGTAATAGAACATTTATTGTATTTCTCTGTCATCCCAGCAATGAGCTAGAAAATCCATAAGAATTCCCAGCACTAGCCTTTATTAAAGTATAGCCCTGGATTAGTTTAATGTCCAATTTAAAGTCACTGCCTGCACCTACTTTACTTACTTTTCTTAAAGAGAGCTATTTTCCCCCAGTTGCTTCCCAATTTAAGTTGCCAAGAATATCTTTTCCCTTAACAAAAAGTAAGGTTTCATTTATTTTATACATACATATAGGGGTGTGTGTGTGCTGAGGTAAGAGCACTTGAGTGCTGCATTCCTACATGAGAGTCATTTTCCCCCCACTGAAATATTAAAGCACAGTCGGAGCAGGGCAAACACTGCAATATCTAAGCACAGCCTTCCGAAAAGCAACGGCACAGGAGTCACAAACTCCCTTTACAATGTTTGCACCCCTTCCTTTTGCTCTGTGTAAACATTCATATGGTTTCAAAATATTATTTCTCTGAAAGGATGTTCACAGAGCTCAACTCTGTCATGAACAAGACAGAAACTGTTAATCTGAGTTCCTCAGGTCTGTACCCAAGCCACAAACCTAAGGCTAATCAGCTTGAAAAGAAGGGAAAAGTGCCCCTTCTCCAAAGGGAAGCTGCCGAGCGCTTGTGATCATTGTGCTCTTTGTCCATAATGATTTGACTGGAGACCCCGGGTGGCTTGGTAGTGCTGGAGATGGCAATCAGCGTTTTCAGTCAATATACTTGACAGCTCTAAACACTGTTATTGGACCTTCAATGAGATCCTTGATACACGTTAACCCCACAAAATGTAATTACCCTCTAGACTAGACAAGAACAACAAAATATAAATGCTGTTTAGTGTCGAGTAAGCGCTTACCTCTTCCAGGGGGTTTTATTAGGCAAATTGTCTTTTGCTGGCTCAGATTTCACTACATCTATGCCTAGATGAGCTTCTGGTGGATCACCTGAATCACACGTACCCTCCAGCGCGTGCTGTCCGAGCGTGCCTCCACGTGAATTACACCCGAGCAGGTGCTGCATTATCTGTACTGGCCACCAAAGGCCTTCAGAAACAAGCCCACAGCCCTCTTGTGCCTGTAACACTGACTGTTCTGCGAGCAATCCTGAGCTGCTTGGTAAAAGCCACCGCACTGGGGAAAGCTTCCACCATCTGAAACCCACCACAAGTCTGGAAATGCCTCTCTTCCCGCTAACACACCTGTGAGGCCATCTCCGTGAGTAGTCTCTGCACAGTGCCAAGAGTGCTGGTGTCCTTCTTGCGCGTCGCCTTGCGCTTTTCTCTGCCAACATCCAGCGTACCTTTTCCTTGTGAGAACAGGGTGGATGGAAAGAGCTCTCAGGAGAGAGGCTCTGCCACGGTAGGCGGACTTTCACATAGAGCGTTTCCAGCCTCTCCCCTATTCCCCTTCAGTATTTTCCATCCTGACAGGCATCATCAGAATGGTCTGTACTGGAGAAGACACTTTCCTCTTCACTACACCTGCTGTCAGTTTTGATTTGCTCATGTGCTCAGGAACCTTGGAGAGAAGGGGAAGGCAAGAGCCTACCTGAGTACTACTGGCTCTCCAGGCTACACTCCCATTTTAGGCGCCGGCAGTGTTCTTCATCCATTAGCAAGCATTTTTTGGTCTTTTCTGCTATGGAGGAGCCAGTCTACAGCAGATTTCCTGTATCTGATTGCGATTCCAACTCCTGACTGAGTTGCCAGAGATGATGGGGCATCTTTTACTGGGGGAATAAAAAAGGCAAATAGAACAAGATTTTCTTCAGATAATTTAAATTCCTGGTCTAAATTCCCTGCCATGTCCAGCTCATAATTCATGCTTATAACATCACAGCCAGGAATCACAGTGGGAAAAGACAAGTGTTTAATATGAAAGTTTTCCTGTATGGCCAAAGTTGATTAGCCAGGATTCATGTTTTACATTTATTACCTGTAACTAATGTACACTTTCAAACATGTCTGAAACAGTATATTGTAAATTTACAGATTCTGGATTTAATGACTGATTTTGTTTTTTTCAGGCAGCAAGCCTATGAAATACTATTTAATGAAATTGTTTGTGCTCCCATACAAGCCAGTTACTTGGTGGATGTATGATTACACAAGTTTTAAATCATCATGGATGATACTATTAAAAATAAAATTCACTGCTCTTTAACTCCTGCCTTTTGCCATTTAGTTACTTACAGGAGAAAAAAAATATATATCGTTGAAGCTTGTAGCTAGAGCTAAAAAAAATTACAAGAGGTATAATATACAGATAGGCAGAAGACTGTTTCAGTATAGTCAATATGATGGTGACAATACTCCTGTGCCCTAGAGTGGTTTTCAAGTGAACAAAAGGTGCAGAAACAGCAGAAATTTGTGAAGTAAGGTAGGATGTCCATCTTCAGAACTGCCACCGCACAGAAACCTTTCTGATTTGCACCAGAGGAGATCCCATCAGAGAACACACAACCTGTTCACCTAACACCAACAGAAGTCGATTGTTTGTTTGGGGCAAAGCTCAGGAAAACTGAACCTGCCAACATGGTGACTTCAGAAAGGAGGAAATGCCTAACAAGAAAATTTCATTTCAGTCTGTGTCTGATATTGTATACAGGTCACACAATACAATTGCTTTGCATTTAATTTTGATCATGAAAACTTCCAGTTCAAGAGACAGCAAAGTGCAGTAGTTACTTTCCTGTCCTGCCCCGTTCAAATCTCTGCTCTTCAGAGAATGGGCAAGGTGGAGAATGTGTCCAGGTGCTAAATGGAAGTAAAATTTACTGAGGCAGGAACCCCAGGAGACATTACCAGCTGGTTACAATTACCAAGGTTCAAAACCTAAGTTAAAGGAAGTAAGATGGTAGATGGAACTGAGCAGGAGGCAACAATAAACTAATATGGTTTTGAAAGGAGACAGAAAACTAAGTAGAAATGGGAGTATTCAAGTACTGGATATAATCTGGGGCATATTAAGTGGAAGAAATAAATCAAGCAATAGCTTTGAGCACATGGTATAGAGCTGTGCTTTCCTTTATAATTTGTGAAATGAGAGCAATTTTTGACAGAGTTTTTAAGAATCAGCTGGACACATATTGGAGATGAAGAGGTAAATCTGCAAACCCACACCACTGAAAATCTGGAAAACCTGACAGAAGTACTCTTACAATAGCATAAGGCCTGAGTTTAAGCAGCTTCAGGCCAATACAGTGCATCCAAAGATTACTAAAGCATTAACTGTAGTTGCAGTTAAAATGTTAACTACAGGCAAACAGTAGTTTTTCATGGAAGATGCATTGGTCAAAAATGACAAATAATGTCAAAAATAATTAAAAAGAGAGAGGAAAATACTGTGTGCAAAACGATCATGTTTTAAACATGACAGTTTGAATGCTGTATGGAGTATATATGGAATCAGAGGAAGAAAAGAAAACTGCAATTAATGCTAACAAGAGAACACATCCTTTAAGTACAGTATAGCACTGTGATGGACAATGGCTCTAGTCATGGAGTCTGTTCTTCATGTTCATGCCTCCAGCCATGCAAAGCAACTCACAAGAGAGAGATCTTCAGCAATAGAACTGAAGGCCTGAGCCTACTAAATGTAAGCAGCAAAATATCCAGTGATGTCACGAGAAGGGGGGAGACTGGAAAAAAAGCCCATTTTTCAATGAACCATTTTGTGTTAGAAAGTGTCAAAACCTTTTTTAATCATGTAAAGACAGTTCTTGATTAAATTTTTGGTCAAAGCATGTAGAAAGAACAGCTAATAACCCAACAGTTGGGGCATACGTATGAATTGTGGGAAGGTATTAACCCCAATTTCTCTCTACTGGCGATGAACTTTGGATAAATAATTATTTGACTAGAAAAAGGTAGACTGATCATATAATCTAGTGATTTGGACACTTATCTGGAATGGGACAAAGGCAGAAACGTGATCCCATATCCCATACAACCCACAGATCTCCAACAAGCACTCTAGCCTCTAAATTATTGATTTTACTGAATTAACCTGCACATATTGAATTAACCTTACACATATATTCATTTGCTGTCTTAAGCCCCAGCCATCATACTCACAAACAGGATATTTTTTAAAGTTTCCAGTTTTGTTCTGAGAAACAAACAAAAAAATCTTGCCAATTTGCTTCACAACACCATAAAAATTTGTAAATAAAAGTACAAACATTACAGGAGTAGCCAGGAGTTATTACACATGGATTTTTTTCTCAAGTATTTTAGAAGCAAGAGGTCACCAAGAAGATCATGAGGCCCCTTATGGCTGATGACAAGACTAATTTGTTGACAGAAGATTTAGCATTACTTAAGAATTATATGAATTCTTTTTATCAAAGGGAAGAATGGCTGATAGATACCAGAAACAGATTTATTTCCCTAAGGAGGAAAAAGAAATACTAAAGGAAATCAATATCAGATCAGAACAGGTGATTGAGAAATTTGAATGTTCTACTTGCAAGAAAAAAAAGATGTTTCCTATGGTATTTTTTTTTCTCGAAAAGACTACAATTGTGGTCTTAGCATTCTTATAATTTGAAAAATGGAGAATCAAGACTAAAGAAATTCAGAAAGGTTCAAACTAATTGGTTTACATCAGGAGCATCTCCAGATAAAAGGTATTTCAAACCAGTTTGTTAAGACAAACTGGATGGGAGATCACATTTTTCACTTTTTTATCTACTTCATCTTGTTTTAAAGAAAACAAACCAGGAGGTGAAGGTGAGAGAGTTTCACAGCAAAGGAGCTCTTGGGCTGGGCTTGTGATCTGTCAACAACCAGACATTGTCAGCTGAGGAAGAAGCAGGCGCAGTCTTTGCAAGTGCGCAAGCTGGTGGCAGCGGTAGTCTTGTCCTCAGAGCTGATTTGTGGGTTTTGCTGTTCATTTGGAAATCAAGCTCCTACATCATTCTCATAAGTATTTTCCTTCTTGAGTTCCTTCCCCTTCCCTCCAACAATCTCCCTCAGAATAATCACAGGCTTTGTGTACACAGAGCAGAGAGGAGGCAGATATTATTGCAGAAAACACAGGAGAAAAAGAAGCTCCTTCTTAAATAAACTTCTTCTGAATCAACCCCTAAGATTAAGGGTACTAGTCCTCCAAAAAGTGGAGCATGATTGATAGTGTCTGGTTACAGCATGATGGTTCTGCATGAAACAGAGCCAAGCTTTCCAAACCCACCACTGTTTAACATGCCTCTTCTTATGAGTATTCAATATAAGATAACTTGATCTCAAGTTTTGAGCACTCCCATCACATAATGACTTCTCAGAGCTCAGTACTGCTGAAACCTGAGAGATGGCTATCAGGCACTGAGGACTTTAAAGACAAATACCAGGTTTTTACATGTTTTTTGACATGTGAACTGTCCTCACAGCATAGTCTAGGAAATATTCACAGGCTTCAGTAAAGAGGTACTTCAGCACTTGGGCTGTCCCTGGGCTTCAGACAACCCTCTCATGATGGTGTTGCTCCAGTTACCTGGACTGAGGGATCAGCTGGAGGATGACGTTGCTGTCTTCCTCTCAGCCTGTTCATCCGTGTTTCCTTCCCATGGAAACAGGGCAGGGAAAGGCATCTGAGCCTTGTCCAAACAGGGAGATGGAGGCTGGTCAGGGGGCACATCTGGAATGGGACGGCCCTCGGAGGTCTCAGGGTACGACCAGACTGTGTCAAAGAGGAAATGTCAGAGCACATTGATCAGACAAAGTGCAGTTTTGTTTCCCGCCGCACGCTGCTTTGTAGATTTATAACTTCACAAACAATCCTAATAAAAACAGGAATAATTTCCACACTAAGCTGCTCCTCAGCATGAATAAGAAAACGGGAATCAAGCTAAGTTACCTAATACCAGCTGGTGTTTCTTCAAGCATTTGGGGAAAACTGAAGAAGAAATATGTAAGCTTCAAGTACAACTATAATAATCCATGGTCTCATTATAATGAGCTGTCGCAGAAAGCGGGAGAGAATCAAGGTGAACTTCTTCATGTGTTTCAAATAAATTTGGCTATATTGGGCGCTGAGCCCTACCTTAAGATCAAGAAAATGAACTAAGGAGTAATAATTGTAGAATATTATAGAAAAAGTAATTCACTGAGAGATTAATATATAGTCTATAAAGGCTCAATTTACCATTTGAAATTTTTGCAGGGAGACAGCAGAAGAGACAATGGAGTCTTCAATAAAGCTACAATAAGGTTACAAAATACTATTGACTTTTTCAATTTGAGCTCAGAAGGGTTTAAATGCAGAGAGCGGCACCAAGCCTACTGAATCAGAGAGACTTCTGAGACAAAGGCACAAGCCCGGGTGTTTAAAGGCAATTGTGCTTCCCAGGCTGCAGGGGAGATGGTCCCAGGGCAACCACTCTTCCATCGCAAACCAAATGGTCTTTCCAAGCTGGGAAAATTATTCAAGGCAGCAGACGAGGCCTCACAACCCTGTCACCAGGCCTACCTATCACATATATATATATCTATCAAGTATGTACTGCTACTTAAAAAGAAACCTTCCTCTGACTCCAGCTGTTCCTACTAATTTGAGATTGCATGTTTCTTTGTACTTTTCATGCAGTAACTAAATGACAGTCACACATGCAAATCCTGGATAAAAGCTGCCTTTCACATCACACTTACTAGTTAACAATCATTGCTGTGAGATTTTCCTTAGCTCGTGATTCATCTTTTCTTGGTGGCAAGCTGATGTCCTACTGAATCAAAGGTGGTTCTAGACCACGTGAATAATTTTAGTCTTCAGCTGTTTTGACTGTAGAGGGTTTTGAAGCAGGTCACAAGAAAATGACTGGCACTTGCTCATTCTTATTTAGTTCAGACTTTCTTCAAACTCTGTAATGGTTAATATGCAACTAATCAAGCTTTCCTTAAAAATAAAATAAAAAAAAAATAGAGGAAAAATGAAACTTCTGGGAAAATCCTGCCTGTGAAGTAAAATGTCAAACCTTTAAGAGTACCTGAAGATTTGAGAGCAGGCCAAATGAGAGTGTCAGAGTACAGCAGATGCTGCAATTACTCCCTGGTCTGCTACAATTCCCTATTAAACATTAAGTTACCTCTGGACATTGGGGCACCTTGCCTATGAGAGCTTTCCACTATGCACAAAGAAAGTCTGCAAGACCATACAATGAAAGGGAAAGCCTCTTTTCTCATCTTTTGGAAGTCTCTAGTATTTTGACAAGATCCTTCCTGTAAAGACTCACATGCTGACTGAAACTACCTAATCCTTGCAGAGGATCCAAGGACAACAGGAGAAGGATGCTTCTCCTCTTTTAATCCATTGAAAACTAAGAATAACCTGGCTCTTGGATGTTGTGATGAACATAGACGAACTTCCTGATTTGTGTTGGGAAGACTCCTTATCCCCTATGCTAATAAACACCAAAATGAAGCAAGAGTGCCAAGATAGGAAAATGGCTTAAAATCTACTGTGTCTTGCTTTGTTTGTTTTAATAGCGATGCAGCTTATAGCTTGCAATAAAGTTACTCCATCATAACCCCATCTTGTAGTTTGCTCCCCTCCTTCTTATATTCATGAACAACACTAATGGCTAAGAGCCACCTCTGACAAGCAAGTCTTTGCTACAGTTTTGATGCTAACCCAAAAGGTCATATTGACTGAAACTAGTAATGGAAGTTCTTGAACCAATGGCCGTGTCAAATTTTCTAACCAGAAGGCCATGAATAGCACTATCATCTGTATTTCTGCTCATTGTTGACACTGTATTTACCTTGTGTTCTGTTGGAGCTTAGCTTCAAGTTTCAAATTTGGAAAAAATCATCACTAAAGCGTCACTAGGAATCTGTGTGATAGTACTTCATATGAGTGGATCATGCCTCACTCCAGTCATCTCTTAGATAATTTTCCATATTTTCTGTTCTTAATATACCAAACATTGCAATGCTGTCAGCATTCCTATCACAAAATGACCTTAATGCTATAATCCCAACATCTCGTCTCATGTGACACCTTCTCACTCGGCTTTCACAGGTGGGAGCAGTAGCACACTGAAGGTAAGTAGCAACCAGCGCTGACACACCAGAGACTGGTCGTGGGGAGGGAGCTCTGAGAGCTGCCAACAGCAGGAGGGGACCCGTGTCCATCCCTCCCTTAGATACATGACTGCAACTGCATTCACCAGTGCGCATTACCGTGTGTTCTGGGTGCCACTTCTAAAAGCCAGCATATATCTATGGTTAATTAAAAAAAAAAGGAAAAAAAAAAAGCTTAAGCATGAGGACAGTTATCTATTTAATAAGTTTAGCAGGACTATAATTCATATCTGGTTTTGCTTCTGGAGTTTTGTTTTGAATCTGACCTTTAGTCTGACTGAATAAAAAACTTTGTTTTCCTTTACTGCTAAGCCAAGTTGGCCCCGTACTTCTGGGGGAGGCAAGGAACCGCAAGCATGGAGTGCAGACACTCCTGACAGCCCTTTCCAGCAGGACACCTTTAGTGGGTCCAGGCATTGGAAAGTGTTTCCCAGAGACTTGTGAAGGGCCCGTTTGAGGTTCAGAGTACTGCCAGCTGCTGAGGCTGGGGAACAGTGCCCTCAGCAGGAATGGCTTTTCCTCTCAAGGAAAAGACAGCTGAAAGACACTTTCATGTCAACCCAGCCATACCTTGTAAGCAGTTCAAATCCAATAATGTCATCTTTCACCTTCGATACATTGTCCGGTCTCTTGACCGAAATGATGAATGGGGCTGTGGATAAAATATATCAAGCTCTCTCCCCTTTCTGGCATCACCAGAAAAGACATGGGATCGCTTCTGTTGGTTAACTTCTTTTGGTGACTGTCCTGGTTTCAGCTGGGATAGAGTTAACTGTCTTCCTAGTAGCTGGTACAGTGCTATGTTTTGAGTTCAGTATGAGAAGAATGTTGATAACACTGATGTTTTCAGTTGTTGCTCAGTAGTGTTTAGACTAGAGTCAAGGATTTTTCAGCTTCTCATGCCCAGCCAGGGCACCTGACCCAAACTGGCCAACAGTGTATTCCATACCATGGGACGTCCCATCTAGTTTAGGAACTGGGAAGTGGGGGGGCAGGGATTCGCTGCTCGGGGACTGGCTGGGTGTTGGTCGGCGGGTGGTGAGCAATTGCCCTGCGCATCATTTGTACATTCCAATCCTTTTATTACTACTGTTGTCATTTTATTAGTGTTATCATTATCATTATTAGTTTCTTCTTTTCTGTTCTATTAAATCGTTCTTATCTCAACCCAGGAGTTTTACTTCTTTTCCTGATTTTCTCCCCCATCCCACTGGATGGGGGGGGAGTGAGTGAGCGGCTGCGTGGTACTTAGTTGCTGGCTGGGGTTAAACCACGACAGTGACACTCACTTCTTCAAAGAACCCCTCAGCTGTTAGCATCATATACAGCTACATTATTGTGGTAGGAGAGCTTTCTAGTTTTCAATGTCTCATACATACCTTTGGGAAATAATGGTAAACAAGGTATTTACCAGGTATGGGTCTCATAACAGCTTTCAGAAAGCGTAGCACTGAATTCACACCTTACTACGCATTGCCATGTTCAGACTGAGGAGCCAAACCAAAGAGGCTCCTTATAACAGAAAGGCTGGCAGGCTTTTAGGGCAATCATTTTCCTTCCTCTGCCTCTCACTCCCTTTTTGTAAGATGAAGATCATGCTGCTATCCTGCTTTGTAGGACTTTTTGAGAGAAAAATGTCACGGGGGTGAGGGGGGGAGGAGGTACATTTCCATTTTAAGTGACCCGCTATGAAATAAGTGCAGTGCTAGAGCAAGCCAGGGAAGGAGCCGGGTTTGTTATCCCTTCTTCCACTCCTTGCTGCTGCCGACCGCAACAAAAACAAGGGGTAGATTAATGCTGAGAAAGAATTTGCACACACTCAGTTTTGGAAAGTGTCCGCTCCTGTCCTCTTCAGCATCAAGCCCCCCGAATAAGTCCTCCCGGCTAGGTATGAAGAAGGTGCCCTGTGGAAACCCCGGGTGCGGTTCTGGTGTGGGGTGTGCTGCTGCCCCGGCGAGGCACCAGGAGTCAACCGCTTTGCATGAAGGCTGGCTTCGGCGGCACAAAAGCAAACACCTGCTGCTGGTATGCCTGCCATCAAACATTGATTCCTCAGCCCCTCTGCCGCCCAAGATACAGATGAATCCAAAAAACCTCCCTTTCCTACAGGGAAATAAAACAGTGGTGTAAAACAGGGGGTGCGAAAAGTCGTGTAAAGACTGAAGGCCTTGCCCTTACCACACTTTTTACGAGACGGAGGACAGATTGCCTGCTCATGTCCTGCCTTACTGGCAGTATTTTTCACAGCACAGAAAACTGTGAAGCACTGTGAAGGGCTGCTTTATTTAATTTTTCTTCATCTTAATGCTCTCTTTACTTTTTGTTGTTGGTGGTTTTTTTTGTTGTATGTGCTCAGGCCAGAAAAGCATCACTGCTGAACACGTACTTCCCTCTGTGCAGTAAAAGAGATCAGTAGCAGCACTCTTGCTATCAGTCCCTGGGGCTTGGCAAGAGGATTTTGTTAACAGGGGCACCTTATCCTTCACACCATGGGAGCACTGGAGGAACTGCCAGTCCCGAATCCTGTCAGCATGTTTGGTGAGGAGGGGGAGCATGCAAACAGCACTGTGCAGGTGACTCATTTTACTGGGTGGTACAAGCAACATGCACTACAACTTACTTTATGTTTGTTCTTGCCACAGTCCGCAGGCATCACGCCTGCCTCTGCTCCCCAGGAGCACATTCAGCGCAGTGTTTTGACTACTTTAAATAACAGGTACACTAGGAACAGGGAGAAAACTACAGCCAGTGGGAGCGGCAGGCAGCTGGGATGGAGAGCCCTGTCACCTTCTGGAGGTAAGAAGGTCACAGTGAAATATTTCACAACCCTGGGTATCTTCTGAATTTGGTTCAGTCCTCGCGGGAGGGGAAGATTCGGGGCGTTCTCCTTTGAAAGCAAATGTTTATCCCTGTTTGCAATGCATAAATTACTTTATGGGTCCAAAACCCTCAAGGGTGCATCTCAGAGTCATATAATGCTTCCATGGTCTTCTCAGATTTACAATAGCTGATAGATGTGTAAAATCCCAAGTAGCCAGAAACTCCCATGTGAATCCAAATGTGCAGATGCTGCAAAGCAAAAATTATCTCTGCTAATGTTACCATTAACTTATACTCAGAATTTTTCCCTTGCAGATTTATCTTTTCTTTTTTTTTTTTTTTTTTTCTTCTTACTGGCTCCCACATGTTTGTGGAGATTACACCTACTTTTAATTAATTCAGGCTGGTTTTGATAACTCTTCTCACATGAATGCAAAGGATGTGAAGTGCCAGGCTTTCTGAAAAACTGAAGAATATCAGTGTGTTCTTAATCCAAATGCCCTGAAAGAGAAAAATAAAACTAAAATTGAAGTGGTCTGTGAGGCTGATACAAAGGAATCGCCTGGTCTAAATTTTGTTATTTCCTTCAGCAAAAATGTTTGAAATCTAAATGAATATTTATGTAGAATTACAATTTGAATAAACTACTCTGAAATAACGAAAATGGTATTACACTACTTCAGTCAGCAAAGCATAAGCTGCAAAGCCAAACTTCTTCCATTATGACAGAAAGACCCATTTCTTGTTGGTCGCATTCTGGTTGATCAAGTTCAGCGAGATAAACACATGCTAATGTGTTGGCAGCTACAAACACAGACCTATGAAGGAAGCTCTTTCCTTAATTATTAAGAAAAAGAGGAACGTGCCCAGAAATCTTGCAAGAACAACGTTACAGCCTAACCATTTTGAAAAGTTGCCTTTTGGTTGACCAGTCCCTGGGTAACGAGGGGCATTTCAAAAAGACATTTTAACCGCAGTTCTTGGGTAGCTGCTGCTTAAGCCCATCGGTCCTGTTGCCAAGTCTTCCCCCTCACATGTCCGCCCAGCCCTGCTCCCCGGCACGGGGGCAGCCCCGTGAACTCCTGGCCACGGGAGCCAAGTCCATCACGGGGGGACTCTCCTGAAGGTCTGTTTTCACAGCATGGAACCCATTTCACACCACCCCTCTCCTTCAGGTTTCCCTCCCTCTGGGCCTAAGTAACACTACTGTGGCACTGGCTTCAATAAGTAACTTTTTATTGTGTCTAATCATGTGCAAATGTGTTAAAATTGGTAGTTTTTAGCAAACAGTTATGGAACATATTACCGTAAGGCATTTGTTCATGGCGTGACAATGATTGGCCCCATGCCACTTAAATGTTTTATTTAATAATGTGGGAATTTCAGTGTGTTTTCCTTTCATTATTTTTAACTTGAAAACAGAAACAGAAAGCCCCTTCTTTAAAGTTAAAACTTTACCGCCTAGAGTCTGTCAAAAGCAATATAAGCATCTGGATTTTAAAAAGGGAGCTTTTGCAGGATGTTAATTTAATATACTGGCATATTTCATGCATACTTTTTATATTTTGTATGCTTGAAGCTATCTCCAGAGTGACCACCCAGGAACAACAGACTTTTCAAAATTCAAAACTTACGAGCAAAAAGTGATGTTCATGTAACGTTGTGCATTTCAGGTAATATCTGCCAATCTTGGAAACCAAATGCTATGCATAACACTTCAGCTGGTCCCTGCAATGCATTTATATAAACCATCAGGTAAAATAAAAGGGTTTACATTACAAACAATCTAACCTTTTGCTCCCAGAGGGTTACACTTCCGAAACAATTCCACTTTTAATAAGGTATGCTATGAATAGAAACATTTTCAATCTTACATTAGTAAGAACTTTGCAAGGTAACATCTCAAGCCCACAATTTTTTGGCCACAATGCCACATCGCATTGTAGGTCATGTGAGAGGAATTAATAACCAAGTATGGATTGCTATTCTAAATGGGGAACTTCATTAGAATAAGGAAAAACACACATATATCTTCCCCTGGTTTCCTGAAAAACTTCTGACATCTTTTGCAGCAGCCCCTCAACTGGAAAAAAGAGCTCTCCATCACTTAATGCTGCGAGGACTGATTGCTGGCTGGCTTATGCATTTCAGGAACAAACAGATTTCTTTAGAAACATAGTCTAAAAACCCAATATGTTCAACATGAAGCAGTTCTGTTTGTGCAAGTGATTTGCTCCTATATTTCCATAAATCAAGTTTGGAAGCAAAAAGGAAAAAACCAACATATTTTATTTTCAGCTGACTCTTTCATTTCAGAAGTTGATCCTTTTTTTTTCTTCTTTTTTTTCCCCCCCCTTTTTTTTACAATTTGCTTGTCTACAGCTATTCTGTGGGCTTTATTTGGGTAACTATGTTGAAGCTCCCATTTCATACAATCAGTATGGCAAACTGTTCTATTGACTGTCCCGTAAGAGGCAGTTGGAGAGAAAAGTGAGAATATGTTGACAAATAAATGCTTCTAAGAATGACCTGCCCTGACTTTTAAGGTGAATTTGAGTGATAAATACACAAGAAAGCCCCAACATCCAAATTGCAAGAAGAGAACAGAACAGAACGAAAACAAAACAGGAGAAAAAACCCCGGATATTTAGCAGATACAGACAGACCTAGAGTAAAATATGCAGGGTTACATTTCATGCTTCATCACTGACACAGAATTTTTTGTTAGTCTTCTTTTGGACCCTACTGTAATGGTCTTACTGTAGTTATCCAGGCATTCACCATCTCTTGTTTACTACATCACATTTTATTTTATTTTTTCCTTACCATCATCCTAACCATTCTCCTCAAAAAAATGACAAGCTGTAACGCAAAATCCCTACTCTTGGAAGAGCAGAGGGAAAAGCAGCATTAGGAAGAAAGACCTGGGGCTGCTGCCACTACTACAGGCTTACCAGCCCTTTTACCTGACAATTAGAAGCTATGCCAGCTCCACCACAACAGTTTCTGGGGTGAAATAAAGTAATTTTCAAGGGTCTTTCAGTTTCAGCCAGGGAAGCATTAGCTGGAGAAACTGGGAGTATTTTGGAAGCTGAAGAATCAGGAAGTGGAAGGGTTACTTGATTTTTACATTTTTGTTTTATGTTTTAAACCCAATTTGAACTCAAGCACTGAGATTCATCCCACTTGAAATAACACAGTTGAAATAATTGCACTTACTTGGAGCCGCTACAGCGCCGATGGCCACATTTTAAACTACCTAATGACTGTGGTGGGCAGATTACCAGGGGGAGGACCACTCACTGCTTGTGCCAGAGTGACTCTTCGACCTTTTGTGGAGCACCTGAAGAGCATTGCATATTTCCTGCTCAATCAGCCAGTAACAGAGGACAAATAGAATAATTTTAAATTAATTACAATCATCATCAGTACATTCATGCATCTGAACAAATTAGAGAAAAAAACCTCCCTGCACTTACTTCAAATTTTAAAGAGTTGGTTCTTGCACCCTAAAGAAAATTATTTAACATATATATTGTTTTGCAAAAACAAGTATGTTATAAAGTAAATATTAGCGGCAAAATGCTAAAGCGGAGGCATCCAGACTCTCTCCAAGCAAAGGCTGCATTAACAAGCTGCCAGGAGCCCAACAGCTGCAACTAATTTTCATAAAAGGGAGCAGATTGCTTCAGCTGCCCCCCGCAAGAAGGTGAGGCCCAGGGTATATCCTAGCAGGCAGGACTGCTGCTGCCCCAGCCATCCCATGCACAAGACAGAGCAATGTTGCACCATGTCCTGCAGTCTACTGAACCTCTCTTGCATGGAGCGGTAATTTGGCATTTTCCTCCTCCCATCCCACTAGCTTAGGAGTGAGTCTATGCCAGAAATAAGGACACTTAGCAGCTTCCTAAACTACCCATACTCCATGGATACAGTAGGATAGGATGCAAAATAATTATTAACTAATGCAAGCCTTTTTTTTTTTTATGCACTTGGAGAAGAACAGCTTCCCTAGGTGCCAACAGGTCTGCTAAGTATCAGTTTCAAAAGTCCACGCAACTCAGGCTGCTCAAGAGGGCAAGTTCAGGCAAGAGGAACTGCAGTGCACATCTTTCAGAGGATTTATTTTTCACCCAAGTCTACAAAAATATTATTTATGATCCCATGACCACTACCAGTTGCTGATGATGTCACACTTGGCTTTTTACATCTTTTCTGCCACCTGAATTCCAACTCCAAGAAACCCTACACTGCAGTGAAAGGCAGGAAGATGTCAAAAAGCATGTGCTATGACTTATCATGCCCCAACCATGCTGAGAACACAGACACTATGTAATGCCTGATAGAGTGCTTTCGCATCGGGACATTAACAGCTTTTCCTTTGTCAGTAGTGCTAAATGAATTGGAAGATTGCTGTGCTACAGCTTCTCAGTCAGGAGAGCTGTCAGCAGCTTTGCGATGGCCATCTGGGGAAAACAAACGCTTGGCCCAAAGCAAGATGACGTAACAGGCGAGGAGCACTGGCAGGGACATGGTGGATTATATTAAAAACCTATCTTATTTGTTAGCTAGCTGTGGATGACAGCATTGGAGTGCACAATAAAATGCTTTTATGATGCTCTGTAAATCCCTGGGGTTCACCACACTTGTGTACATCTTGAGTTCATCTATTGGCTAGGAATGAAACAGAAGTCAGTTATGTTTCATTCAAGATTAAAATTGTTATTTATGTATAACTGAAAAAATAGCTGTTGCATAGTGCAGAATCTGTCAACTAAATTTTGCATTTTTTTGGCACCCGCCTTTTCAACTTGTTTTCCTTGTATATTTGTTTGGTAGGAGTTTTCCTTGCTGTGCTGTGGAAAACTAATGCTCTAAGATAATGTGCAATATGTATTATTTTTGTTCTACACAGAAAAAGAGAAAACCCATCACAGCAATGACAAACGCCAAAACTCAGGCGTCTGCTACTCCAGTTTTAAGAAGTACAGAACATTCTTTGTTCTTGGCAAGATTTAATCACATTAATAACAAATTAGTCTTATTGATTAACAAATAGTATAATAATTCCTACAAAATTATGATCAGTTCATGACTATTTCACAAGCATTCAAAGGTTATTCAGTTGCATGTCTTTTGCTTACACTTTTAGTTCTTGACCCATAGTGGTAGAATGGGTGAGATTTGGATCCCACTTGGTGGATAAAGCTGAATGACTGTGTTTAGTTCAGTGGAATTTCTCCTAATTTACATCAGGTTAATGGAGATCAGAAGCTGACAAAAAACTCCTGAGATTTCTTTTTGGCCAAATCTACAGCACAATGGCAAAACAATATTGATGAGGGTGCAGTGAATCAGCAGACCAAAGTGACTACATCCCTGTTTTAACATGACACTGAGAAGTTTGCATGGTTGTGGCTCAACCAGAGCCCCTCCAAATTAAAAAACCAACCTGCAGAGATGCAAAAGGCAAAGGAGGCAAAACCACTATCCTATTTGTATCTTCAGTATTTAAAGAACACTCAGAAATGCAATACAAGCAATACAGAGAGTATTTACTACATTCGATATTAGCCTACTCTCTGGGATGCGATAGTCTGTGCTGAAGAACCTCAGCTAATAGACTTTCATCCTAGCAGTTTACAATACATGTGCCACTTTAGTAATAAAATCCTGTAAGTTGAAATGTAGCCAGAGAGGAGAGGTACAGAAATCCAGTGTGGGATTTATTTAGAAAAAGATATTTGCCATTGAAGTCTGCATTAGCAATCAAGCTTACATTCACTCAGAAAAAGAAGAAAAGTACCTTGAATGGATTTCAGAGGATCACCTCTGTCAACCAGGACTTCAGCAGAGACCCGGATTTAATTTACAGTTTTCTCAATGGAAAGGTGAACAGCACAGCAAGTTCTGAAAATTAAATTTCAATGATTAAAGATATTATTTATTACACATAAGCTTGCTCCTGGGCAATTACTGAACCTAATTTTGTTTCTTCATACATTTCAGTATGATTCACTGAAAAAGCTTCTGAAAAAAGCACATTTGCATAGCTCTATTTGCTTCGTCTGTTTGTTCACAGTTACCATAGTTTTCAAACACCTTCCTTTAAGAAATGGCAAAGTCCGGGTAATAATTAGGAGCCATAAATTCACAAAAAATAGTGGATGCATGAATTTTCTAAAACAAACAAAACCCAACCAAAAAACAAACCCAAAGCAAGTTGCAAAAGAAGCGGCTCTGGATCCTGGCTTCCAGCAGAATCTCTCTGATTCTGAGAGATTACGTATCAAGACCAGATCATGCACTTCTGTGCAAATTCCTGAAATCAAATTTGGGGGTGGTGGGTTTTTTTGTTTTGTTTTGTAATGGGAAGATAAATTAAAGGTTAGTTTCAATACCACAGGACCGTGATATTGCATGTAGCTGAAACATCCAAGGTCTCAGAGACAAACTGAAAGATACCATCTCCACTGCTTGCAGAGCAGGCAAACAGCAGCAGGAAGAATTATGTCTCTATCCTAACCTCAAATTAGCTTCCATAAAAAAAAGAAGAAAGGACTAAACAAAATCAAACACCACATGCTGCTTCTCAAACAATATAAAAAAGACTGAAAATATTTCATTGCAAAAATTGTGCCATTCTTCAGATATTCTGTTAAATTATTGAAAGGACAATCTGAAGCTATCCACAGATATAATTTCAGCTGTGTTCTCCATCTAGAAATTAATCAGAAAAAAAAGGAAACATTGCCTTTTAACATGAAAACTTCGAGCAGTACTTGACAAACGGACTTACAGGTTCCCATTTGAATGTTCAAATGGTAAGTGATAGGCATGGAAGAATCTCCATTTGTATGTGGGTTGCTGTATAGTGATAATGAGAAGAAGTGAGAGCTGCAAAATTTTGCTCTCTTGGCATAGTATTTCCAACTTTCATATAGCTACATAAAGGAATACTTGAAAGAAATGGTACAAAAGTCATAGTTGAAAAGGGAGAAAGTTTTTTTAAAAGTATGTATTTTGTGGTTGCTCATGTGTTAATTAAAACATTCCCATAGCTCTCAGCAGTAAATAATTCCTTTCTCCCTGCAAAGCTGCATTTTCCCTGTAATTTCAGAGAAGGCAAGAGACTAATGCTCTGGTCTGGGACCCAGGTTAGTGGGGTTCTAGTACCAGTTTGAAGCTGTGACCTTAAACCAGTTATTTCTTCCTCCCTTTACAGGCCCATTCTTTTCCCTTTGCTTGTAAGTTCTTGACCGTTTATGGTGCTTTGTTCATCCATTGAACAGCTGTCAGTTTGCCTGCATTCCTTCTCTCCCGTCATTGGGATGGTTTGAGGTTTTCTTCCTAATCACACCTAATTGGCTGTTTAAAACGCATAATCCTCTTTAGAAGATTACTGTAGCAGAGGCTTTCAGGAAATGCTTGCTCTTGTGTTATCGAAGGTCTTTGGCCTTAACAGCTTGTGGCTTTCCACCCAATCCCCCCCAGCCACATCATTAGAGACATTTGGAAGAATGCACAAGCAGCTTCCAAAAGTCTTCTACAGCATTGCATTTCCTCCAGGAAACATCAGTGGCTGAAGGGGGAGGTATAGGTTTGGACTGATGCTTTGGAGGAGGTGAGGTAATGTAACAAACTGGATTAATTAACAGGCATTTTAAAGTAATGAACTGCATTCTAAGCAGTTCGCAATGTGCGTAGTTTAAATAATTTTATCAAAAATAGAAATAAAATCAACATTTACGAGAAACTGCACATCTACCATCAGTGTTTTTTCCTACCCAAAGACTGAAAGATGTGATACTACAATCTACTGAAGTCCTTAATCAATCAAGAGGAAGAGAAAAGGTGAGGAGAAAAGAGAAAGAGAATTACAGAAGAATTAAGATTCCTAACCTGCTAAAGATCCAATAGCCACTGTTGGAAAAGGGATATCGTCTATAATAACCACATTTATTATGCATTGCTAGTAAAATCCTGACAGGTTTATCAAGTCATTACACAGAAACCCTACCACCAGTGCATGCTCACATACCAAAAGCCCACAATCTAAAATTACATGTTTGGGCATTCATTGGATAAGAATATTTCCAGGGGGGTAGATGGGTGAAAAAAAGAGAAGAGATAAAAAGAAAGAATCTCCTAATAACATGAGAGGAGTCAGACATATCTGCAATTCTTGACAACTACATTATTTCCACCATCATTATCTCGACATTACCCTGTAAGCCCCCTGAAAATACCTTGGAAAAAGGATACCTCAGACTCCACTGATCTTATGAAACTACAAGTTTTAATTGCCTAAACCAATGCCCTCCTCCGCGCTTTTTCTCTTTACAAAAGATCCTAACAGACTTGAAGGGCCCAGGACAGAAAGAGGGCAGTAGTATGGAACACAGCAACTTTAAACACAAGTAGGTTAAAAAATTCATCAAAATACTCCAACTTTTCGAACTGACTTCTGAGGAGCTGGGTGTTCTGATAGACCAGAAACAATATGGATGGAAAGTGAGGTTGGTTTTTTGGAGGAAAGGTTGTGATGACACTTAAGAGTGACACCTGGTTTACCCAAGAATAAGTGCCAATAAATACCTTAAGATGGAGAATTGACCATAGGCCTCCACAATCACGCTGGAGATGTGTGAAATTTATCGTAGGCCTCCCTGTTATTTACCTCGCTAGAAGAAGCACAGTGCTAAAAAGCAAGAACAAACAAACAAACAAACAAACCCAACGGTTCGTGAGGCTGTCAAACAAACTGAAGCAGGAGATGAAGGCGGTGAGACCTCATTCAGCATCATGACACAGTCAGTGTGGTAGACACAGTGGTCCCAGTTCGCAGCTCACATATCCGACTTTATGCCGCCAAGTCAGTGGAGACCTGGGAACATTAGCTCCTGCCTTTTGATGCTTATTTATTTGATTTACAGCAGAACAGCGGAGAACAAAGGCAAAGCAAATTAGGGCTCATGCAGAGTTTATTAATAAAGTGTGGATGGATGCTATTTCCAGGTCACAGAATTCAAGCTAGGTATGTCCGTAATTAATTTCCTTGCTGAATTTGCCCAAAGTCTTCCTTGGCATTGTGCTCACTAGTAGCAGCCCCCACTGCAGCTACAAGTCAGAAATTGCACAGGTATGTTCTAAAAATGGAGTCCTAATGGAGAATTTGAATAAACCCACAACAGATTCACCAATGCCCCTCTCAGGGAGTTTCTAAGCAGTGTCAGAAGCAAGGAGCTTTCTTTTTCATTCTGGCTCTGTTACAAGCGAAAAAAATGTGTAGTGCAGTCAAAAAAATGGACAAGATATCATCTTTAATCTTTGCACCACAAAAGATTAGAAATATAAAAAACCCCAAATGGCCAGGTTTGCTTAGAGACCTGAGAAGCGAAGCAAAGGATATCAGAAACTTGAAAATTTACACAGAGGGATTTGAGCAATGGAAGTACCAGAGGCAGGCACGACTGAAGCAGATTGAAGACAAAATGGGGCTGAACCCACACCGCAATCTCAGGGCACTGGGTAAGGTCTTTCTATCAGGTGCCAGGCTTTAATGCAAAAGCAGCACTGCAAATAGAGATACCAGACTTGTCACTCAAAAACTTCCAACTTCTCTATGTTTCAAAAAAAGTTTAAATTTTCACTGAAGCGTGTCTGGTTTTTCTAGAGTTAGAACCAATCAATAGCTTATCAAGATGCTGTTCGCTCTTTTTGTCTACCCCATCTGAACCAGGAAGGCCAGAGAGCTCTTGAAACAGTCTATCCTTAAAGCATTTCCCTAAAGAAATCTGGACATGTGGAAAACAAATTAAAATAATCCTAAGTTTTTTAAACAACAAAGCGCTTGCTGCATGCTAGGACAGAAATTTTTGACTGTATTGACCAGGGAAAAATGATCCACAAAGAGGGTTTAGACATGGAGCCTTGATAGATGGTCACAATAACTCTAATAAAGCAGCTGTTGTTGGCACTACCAAAGTTTACATATCAATTTATGACAGTGTGATGTTTCAGTATAGTATTGCTTAGTAGCAATTAGTTTTATTTGGAGTGATTAGGTGTTCAGTTACATAGGCCCGTGGTGTTAGGAACCATTCAGAGTTTGTTTGCAAATCTCTGCTTTGAAAAGTCTTTGAGTATTACAGATATTTCTTGCAACCTAAAATCCAGAGAAAAAAATTATGGAAGTAATACTTGCAATAAAAAATGTCAGGGTAGAATGAATGAGATAAGGCCAAGTTATCTAAAAATAAATTACCTAAATGTCAGCGCTGCTACCCGCTTACCGGAGAGGAATCGGTGTCAGCCAGAGTGGCAGCACTGGTGCAGCTCCACCTGAAGAGCGTTTCTGGGACATCTGCAGAGAGCAGGTTAGTGACACGTAGACAAACATAAGGTCACCCCTCTTTTCCTATGCACAGACTCCCTCCATCCTGATCTGTTGGGAGAAAAATCATGTGCTCTTCCAGATGAGGCTCTGTGTGTGCAGACAGACCAAAGCTCTGGGCTTGCAGGGACTGCATGGGTACAACGGGATCTGTGCTAGCGCAGTGGATCCTGACCACCGCTCCAGGTCGGATCCTAGCCAAAAACCCCTTGGCACAACAGCAACAGCACTACAGTAATATTGCCTGTTGTACAAGAGGGTTGCACATTTTCCTGTGGAGAGCTCTAAATCTTATATACAACCTGGTTCCCCCAGACAGGGGATGTTTTAATTGTCCCATTAATAAAACCTTAAATATCAATTGCTCAGATGCCAAGGATGTTAAAAGAAATGTAAATATGAACTGTCAAAATTTTAATATCCCAGTGACCTTAAGATACTTTACCAGTTATACACATGCATTTTGATGGAACTGCACCCGCTTCTGGAGAGGAGTCCCTTCCCTTAGTTAAACAAGGTATGAATTAATAAGATTAACATGGTGCTACTCTAGTAATATTTGCCCTGGTATACCACTTGTGGATAGTATACAGCATGTGATATACTCCAGTCCTCTGCATGTTAATTCCAGGTCACAGTTTAATAATCCCATGCATAATATATTTGAGGGATCTCTATTTGTGATGTGATTGCTTTTGTGTTGGGGGTTTAATTCAAGAATCGTTTCCCATATCTCTGTTCTGGGCAGGGGAAGACCATGCTGGTCCTAGCAAAGACACAGCAGCATTTGGAAATCCTTTGCCAGTGATGGGGTGAGATGAGAATCAGCAGTACCATGATCTTCCACGTTAAATTCCCATCTCCCCAAAGCACTCCTTTAAGAGTCTCAGCCAGTCTGCATTGCATGCCTATGCATAGATACTGATCCCTAGTGATTTTAGCTATTTCTTTTCCAGCATGTAAACCCAAAATTGTTTCCAACACCAATGTCCATCTTTGCACCATAGCTGAAGAGTGGCTGATTACTTTCTTATGAAAGTTAGACCTTGTGTGTTACACAGAAAATTGTAAGCACTGACAGTAAAGCTTTAAAATGTTTTACAGAGAATATTTTCAAGAAGCAATCGTGTGTGGTCTTCTGAAACAAAAAGCTTACAAATGTAAAAATAGTATTTTACTGGTCTCCCTTCTTTAATTTGTATCTTTTGTCTTGTATAAAGACATGGTATCCTGACTCTGTAGTAATTAGGATTAAGATTTCAAATTATTCACATTACTATTATTTGGGTTTAAAAGTCAGAAGTTGCTCATAGTCACAAAATATGAATTAATGACTCATAAACATACATGTAATACTGAAGTTTGTGTCAATGTTTCTAACAATGAAGGAACTACTGACTAAATTAAAGTTATCTAAACAGTATACATTAAGTATAGTCAAAGATACAAAGTATCACACACAAAAAAAAGCTAAAGAGTTTGAGGGCATGATGTCAAAAAGAGAAGTATACCCGTAGAACTATTCAACACCAAATGTTAATCCAATGAATAAAAGCACTAAGGGTTTAAAGGAATTTGGCTAGCACGCACAAATCACTTTGCTACAATAATCACACACTCAGACTAATTGAGCACCTGATTCTAAAATAAACCTCACAGCTTAAAACATTAAGCAGAGGGTTAAGACACTGATGCTGAGGGTGATAAGATACAATTATGTGTTCATTATTTTTTAGATAGGGTTGTTCTAAACATCAATGCTAGCTTGGTCTATGGCAATCCAAGAGTCAGACCGAGCACGTTCATTAGACATACACTCTTTTTTTTCTGATAATACTACAATTTGCACACACAACGTACTGACAGGGTAGCAGGGGAAGAGAGAGACAGAACAATTAATTGATGTCATTTAGGCTCATTTCATTTCTGTAATATCAATTTAAGATAATCCCCACTACTTTTCTGCATTTCTGTGGTCACTAATGGCATTTCTTTCTCAGACTATATTGTCCTTTACATAACCTGTGCTTTGAAAAGGTCCACAGAAAAAAACAAGCCATCTAGATTTCTGAAGATGTCCTGTCCCTCCTTACAATAACAAGTTGCCTCTGAGGATACACTTTAAATCACCTGTCTCCAATTATAAACCATATCTTTGCTTCACTGTTTTCAGATTCTTCTGCACGTCCTTGTTCCAAATGAGTGCCGCCTGTTTCCAATAGTCATATTCCTTATTAGTCAATTGCTATCAATTAACCTTCAGCAACCACACACTGCATTACAAAAGGATTATGAATGTAGATCAGATCACAGTCCATCACAGGGAGGGAATTAGGTGTATACATAATCAAAGTCCATTACACCATATACTGTGTGTAAATTACCACAGCAGGGCAGCATCAGTGTTTTCACTATATCTCAAAAACCCTTGGTGCATACTAATACTTGTGGGAGCTTCTCAGGCGATGAAGGGACCTAGCAGTAGTTAGTAGTCTGACTAAGACGTATGGTACCGGAATTTAACTGAATTTTATTCTCCTGTCTTTCATCCAGAACTAATGTCGGGACACATTATGCTTTTCTTGTGCCCAAAGAGAAATATTCTTCCCCACAAACAAACAAAAAAACCCACAATCTATTAATGAAAATTATTTACATTAACATAAAGAATTATGAACTTGAGATCACAGAAGGAGTTATTTCACTACAGAAATTAATCCTATGTTGTATTACATACTATGCATGAAGAATTCCTAGGTTTCTCCTTAATTCCCATATTTTCTCGGTATTCAGATGTCACATTTTCTTTCTGTTCTTGGGTCTGGCAGATCAACAAATATGACTGAGTTTGCAGTCCATCCTAATTCCAGTGCCATGACGAACCTCCAGCAGCAGTGGTGTCACAGCTGACAATTAAAAACATAACAACTTACTGTTGAGAACTGGCAAGGGATGCACTCAGCGATTCGACACTCCTTCATTTCTAAAATGCTGCCTCGGCTCTTAAGCTGCATGATCCCTGTTAACACCAATACAGATTGGGAAGCTGAACTCAGATGTAATGATTGCAAGCTCTTAGAGATCATAGCCCTGTTACTAGACACCACACTGAATGGACTACAGAAACAAGTGACAGCAAAGATATTATTAACTGTTCCCAGTAGCCAGCTTTGAGATACAGATTCACCCCAATGTTCTCTCTCTCTCTGGTCCTTTGTGATGAAACAACATGCATGAGAAAAATCATCCTTTCCCTCCAGCTGGAGATTTTTGTGTCTGCCATTGTCTTTTCTTGCTCTGTTTCACTCCTGACATTGCCGTGTGTCCTCAGCTATCCGTAGCATTGGCTGATCTAAAGAAAACTGAAAATCAAATGCGGTCCCCTAAGGAGTCATTTTAAAGTAACAGGCTTTCTGTACTAATGAACTTGCTGTTTAAAGGCTAACCCAGGCTCATGGAAGCCAGGGACAAAGGCCACTGAAGCCAACAGGGCCTAGATCTGTCCTACCTTCAGGAAACCTTACTGTATTTTGAGGCAATACCAGCTGCTTAGATGAGAATTGCTCTTTCAAAGAGCCATGACCTGGGGATGTGTCTTAGAGGAACCTCTCTCCATGATTCCCTGTTATGATTTGGGCAACTTAGAGTGGGAATGTGTCTATGTTCTCACATGTACTATCATCTCTTCATCTTCAAAAGCAAAACCAAACTGCATCACTGGACCTGATCCTGGCAGACTTAAGGCTAATATGTTTTTCTATCCCACCACACACTTGTGGCTTCCGCAATCGTAGCTTATATGTATGCACACAAGTGTATGGAGACAAATGAACCACATTATCACACCAACCGCACTGACCTAATCCCAGATGAACACAAGCCAGCAAGAGGAAAAAGCCAGCAAGAGGAAAAGAATACTTTATTTCTTAGGAAAACGCTGCTTCTTAAGGATCAGTTTCATTTTATCAAGACATTTTTGTTTCTGAAGGAAGAAGCAAAAATGCAATTAGAGGAAAAGGCCTAATATATGAATGTCATGTGTATGGTTAAGCGGAGATAATATAGTGTTCTGTATTTAATCCTCTTCCTCCTTGTCTTTCTGGTATAGCGCAAATGAGAAATTGAAACTTTGGTAAAACATTCACAAGTTTCATTAAGTTGTAGCACTGTTTAATTAATAGTAGGGTTCTAAGTTGCATCGTTGTCTGCTCTCTCTTCCTACAAGGTTTGTAATATCTCTCCCTAACAGGAGCTGAAGAAATAAGGTTAAAGAAATGTAATAACAACTCAGACTGTGAATATTGGCTTGTACTTTCAAACCACTTGGGGGCGGGGGGGGAAGTAAAGTACTTTCCACACTTTCTGTTGGTTTGCAGATTGTTCTTTCCCCAGTGCCAACACATACAAAACCTAGTTCTGAAATCCTCTACCTCCAATTCTCGATGCCATTCTTTACCTTGTGCTCTTCTTGTTCCCTCTGCTTCCTCCACACCATGGCCAATCCAACCACTCACTGCCTCTTTCGTCCCCAAACCATTTCACCCTGGGGCCCTCCCTCCATGTCCCGGTCCTTCCCATGAGTGGCTGAATGGAGGCTGGCACTTGAAAGCATCCCGACATGTTACATCCTGGTTGCACAGCACTTTCTCATGACAGTGCTGAACACACCTGTGGCGGTCAGTGTGCTGCACAGTTGCAGAACTAGAAGCAGAACCCAACATGCGTTATAAAGGCTACTGTTTAACAGAGTGTGGTGGGTTGACCCTGGTTGGATGCCAGGTGCCCACCAAAGCCGCTCTATCACTCCCCCTCCTCAGCTGGACGGGGGGGAGAAAATATAACAAAAGGCTCGTGGGTCAAGATAAGGACAGTTTAATAAAGTGATAGCAAAGGTTGCGCGCGCGAAAGCAAAGAAAAAAAACAAATGATGTTATTCTCTACTTCCCATCAGCAGGCGATGTCTAGCCACTTCTCGGGAAGCAGGGCTTCAGTACGCGTAGTGGTTGCTCCGGAAGACAAAATGCCCCCCCGCTTCCGTCTCCCTTTACTTAGCTTTTATATCTGAGCTGACGTCATATGGTATGGAATATCTGTTTGGTTGGTTTAGGTCAGCTGTCCTGGTTATGTCCCCTCCCAAGATCTTGCCCTGCCCCAGCCTGCCATTGGGGGGGGGGGGCAAAAATGTTGGAGAGACAGCCTTGATGCTGTGCCAGCATTGCTCAGCTGTAGCCAAAACACTGGTGTGCTATCAACACCTTTCTAGCTACTGATGCAGAGCACAGTGCTATGAGGGCTGCTATGGGGAGTATTAACTCCATCTCAGCCAGACCCAATACACAGAGGTAGTTGCCACGCCCCAGCTGATGTCCCTGTGAGCCATGACAATGCCCGCCAAGAGCCAACACAGCGATATCCTTGCACTGCTGCTGCTGAAGTCAAACACAAAATGCCCACCTGTCTCCGGGTTGCCAGTTTAAGGCTGGGAATCCAGCGTCTATTTAATTAGATCCCCATTTGCCAGCTGCCTAAACTGGTTTTCCAGATCTTCATGCCCAATTTACAGCACTGTAACTGAAGGAAGAGCTAGGAACTCAGCCACTTGGTTGAAAGCTATCCATGGAGGTTGAAAGACCTACAAAAATAGATGACTAATACTGAAGAATTCGATGTGTGTAAAACCAATTCAAATGTCAGGAAGTGTCATATATGCAATGTACACACAACTAGGCTTCAGCCTGCAAAGAAACTGGGCAGAAAATAACATTTCTCCCAAAGTCCCAGCATGTGAAACACTTCCCATTGTCTTCACATGCAAGTACGTTGATATTTACATCCCAAAGGCATGGATGACAACAGAATATATACAGGAGCCTGTACAATAATCCTGCTAAAAGCTCTGAAGAGAAATCTTACAGATCATGCATGCAATGCTCTAGTGTATTGTTCAGCCTTACAGAAACACATTATAACTTTATTCCAGCATTAAAGCCGCTAACTTACTTTGGACATAACCCTTTCTATAACCTGTCCCCATGAAATTATTTCACTACTACCTTGCTCAGAGCATTCATCTCTCTATTACCCATAATTATTTCAGTGTGCTCCCTTTTGCCCTTTTATTTCCACTAGGACAGCTATAATTATGAAGCTGTTTCTTGTCCTAGACATCCTTGCATCACTAAGAGCAGTAGACCTCCATCAGGTTATGTTGTTAATCTTACACATAATGACAGAACTTGTAATATTCTGGAATCAAATCCGGTTTACAGCTCATTTTACAGCTCCAGGGTTAGTTGTAACAGTGACAGGTCCTGTGAGATGAGATTAATACATCTTTTACAAAATATGTAAAGCATTTGTTCTGATAAGGTTTTCTGGTAGTTTTAATGTACTCCACTGCTCGATTTTTTTTTTTTTTAATAACTACAGTATTCCACACAGCAGTGTAAAAAATGTTAGTTTTCATACTGATGCCTGAAAAAAATGCTTCCCTGCACTGTCTCTTTTTTCTTTTTCTTGGCTTTTTTTTTTTTTTTTTTTTGTAACTACTCAGAGACTTAAAGAGTCATTATGAAGGTTTCAGTTTTAATTCTTTTTAAATCTGGTCTACAAGAAGAGATGCCTTTTATAGATTTCCTGACAGCGTAATGACCTGGACTTTAAAAAATGTTTTTTCTTTATTAGCTATGCTGGAAAGGAAACTAACATCAGCACTGCTTCTAAGGGAGAAACAAAAAAAACCCCCACCTAAATGGGGATTGGACATAAGGAATTTTGTAAGTCTGAATTTAATATTCTTGTTTTCAGTGGCAGGCAGCTTTAGGAACCAATTATACATAACTTAAGTACATTGAAATTGCCGCTGTGACCTACATTTATGGGGTGTGATACGAATAAAAGACCAGCCTGGATTTTGAGCCGACACGTTCTAGGCAGCAGATCTGAATCTCTTTGAACTTTGGGGGAATTACATGCGGGCTGACATTTGTGGCTTTGGTTCGTCTCCACAAAGTTTCACAAAACCAGAATATCAAACCCAATTTCCTCAGAAATTGGAGTTGCTCTGATCTACCTCTGAACTTCATGAAGGCAGTAAGTCAGTGAGGTTCAACAAGTGGTTTACTGAAGTTCATTGAAGGATCTGAAAGTCAGAAAACACCATCCCAAATGTAAAAAAAATGTTTATGGTTACACAAGCAAGAAAGTGTGGTTTGTACAGGGCAGAGTGCATGCAAGCATTACAAGCAGGTGTGAGAAAGCTCATTTTAGATATCACGTGCTTTCTTTTTACAAAAATCCTTCTATGAGATTTTTTTGTGTATCATAATCTGAATTAACAAGATCCCAACACTATTAGCTTTACTGGAACTTTTCGTAGCTGTTGTATTTGAAAACATCAGTGTTAGTGCACTGATGCAAGCAATTCTTTTGACTCTGTTTCCTAGGACTATTCCTTAATCAGCATAATAATATCATCGGACTGGCTATTATTCATCCCAAGAAAATCCTATTGATTTCACTGGGGTAGTATTAGACTGAACATTTACAGATGCTGGATTATACTCCTGGCAAATTCTTATGGATCTCTCCCATCCTCCTCTGGTTTTCAGCCTCCATGGAGCTTTCCTCAGTAGAACCATGTCCTCTATAAGGGCTTCACCCAGAAGTCTTCACCCTACGCATTAGAGCCCAGGGCTCCTTTGGGACGTGAGTCAGGCCAAAAGGCAATCAAAGGTTGTTCTAGTATCTATTACTTGAAATTGTGCCTTGTTATGTTGAAGAGTCAATTAGCTGTCAGATATGCAATTAAATCAACCTATGTTGTGTCTCATTAAATCAGATATGAAGCAAAGAATGATTTTTAAAAAATTTTTTTTAAAGACAAAGATTATCCTGGTCTCAAAAACACCTGAGCAGCTTCCTTGCATAAAATTTATCCTGGAGCTATTTGGGATAAGATTACCAAAATGTTACATGTCCTTTGACTCATTGACTTTAATGAGAGCTGAGTGGCTGAATCTTTATGTACTACCTAGAAATTTGGGATCAAGGGAAACACATGTCTCAAATCCTTAAAAGCATAGTATTGCATGTATTTTAATTGCTCTATTAGCACTTATTCATCAAGACAATGCCAAAACAGAGGAGTAAAAAAGGTAATCCCTCAGAGGAGCGATGGACAATTCCTTGTATGGCTGCAACAAAAGCAGTTCAGAGAAGCAGTCAAAGCTGTTCAACTGTCAGCACATTTGACCAATGGCTGCCAGCGTGGAAACTGATGGAGGAATGAAACATTTATGAAATTCAGAATTTTCACAAATTTCACAGGATCTAATTCAGAGGATCCTCAAGATCTCTCTTTAACAAAATATCTGAAGTCTCACTGAAGACCATACCATACTTCCCAAATACCATTTATTTGAAACAGTTTGTGTATCCAGTGACCTCAGGCTCCAGCAGATGTAAGACCTAGTCAAGAAGCAGGTATCAAGAAACTGGGAATACCATCAGAGGAATGCAGAAGGAAGACAATACTATAAATTATAATTTAATGTAAAAGTAAGAAGAAAAATAGTATTGAAAAGATAGATCTGCACTATTCTTCCCTCTTCATTTTAATTATTTTAAAAAAGGGGAGGTGAGGGGAGACACCTAGAAGTCTCTCTTGCCTGCCAGCTACTTCTAGTGGTTTCTGGTTATAGGCTTAACAAGACCCAGCTGACTGATAAGCACTGAAAATAAATAATACAACTACAGCAAGTACTTAAAAATGGCTAGCTGGGCTTGTTTGGCCACTTGTTTGTTGTAGATGTCTGTTTTTAAACTTTTTTGCTACTTTGGTTGTAAAAACACATATTCTAGAGCCAGGAAATCTGCCAGGGTGACTGACAGGATCCAACTGCTCAAAGAGATCTCCATGTGCCTGTACATTTTTCAAGACGTATTTTAACCCATATCTGTTTCAGTATTGAGTTATCTGCATTTGGCTGTTAATGAAAATCTGCTATAGAAGGCAACTTCTCAGGAAGCAAACATAAACCAAAGACGTGGATCTGGGAGTGAGCTACAGCTCAAGGAGCACCATATCCCTCCAATGGGAGGGAACCAGCCTTCCCAAACCCCCACAAAAATGCCCTGAACCTTACCTTCAGAAGGTTGTAAGGTTGTCATCTAGCCCTTGAGGATTAATTCAGACTAATTTATCTCCCACTGTGCTCAGAGAGGCTCATGGTTGCTTCTGATGTGCTGTCTCTATGCCATGAAACAGCATTTACCTCGCCTGTACCTCTCAGCTCCTCGGCAGTTCCAGGGGAGTCGCAGTGGCGGGATGCAAGTCCCCATTGCTGTGCTGGACTGCTGGCTTCCCACCACAGGATATTCAACAGGCACTCGGGATTGTCTCACCCAACAGAAGAGGCGGATACGTCACTTTCGGAGATTTTTCGCTTCTTTTACAGGAATCCTCAAGCTGACAGTCACGTTAAGAGAGCTGTATATACATGATATAATATGGCATTTTTGTGGGTAATTCAAGCCTCACTACTATTACAAAAGACTTTGTTATCTGCTAGTGGTTAGTGCAAATGCCATGTAAAACAGTGCTCAGGCAGGTCACTCGGATCATCACTTTTTTCCATTTTGGGCTTTAGCCACCCTATCCAGCAAAATGTTTTGAGACAGGCTCTTTGGCAAGTAAAACTGACCAGCTCATGGTAAATCTGTGGAGAATTGCATCTAGGATAAACAGCGCACTTTGGTGAGCTTTTAACAGGAAGGGGTAAGACAAATACGCGGGTCACCTGCAGGAGGTTACCAACACCAGAGATTTCCATCTGAAGCCTGCAGCTTTCTAGCATGCCCAATGCATGTGGTCACAGGAGTTTCCTGGGATCCCTGTTTTGAGGAGCAAGGCAGGAGGTTTGCAGGTCTTGAGGTAAACGCAGCAAAATAAGAAAAATGGGTGGCATTATTTCAAACCATTGGTGCAGTGGTTTGCTAGGTACTGTGCCGATAATCACATGCAGCTGAAGTGGTATCTTTCCAGGCAGAGGCATGGACTGGCAAGCTGTTCAAGTGTAAGGTATTAGCTAAGGGATTGGGCAAACATGGTGATATATAAGTGCTCCCAAATTCCAGGTGCAACTCAAATTGTTTTTTTTATTCTAAATAATAAACATAGTTAACTTTTAAATTTGAAGGACTCCCACTGTTGTTGGAGGTAGACATTGGAGTTGGAATTTAATGAAAGATGATTACAGAAATTACAGGACAAAACTCTCCCTCCCAAACCGAATTGGACTGGTATGAATAAAAAAATTTTAATCTTGTATTTCCTCTCTTGCTTGTAAACAGTGGAAGCTGCTTTTCCCCCTCCAGCCCAAATGCGTGGCTGCCCATTTACACTGGGGTTGGCTGAGGCTCAGAGAAGGGTTAAATCTGTGTGAAACCCTTCAGCATCCCCCCTCAGATCCTTTCCAAAATGTTTTTCACTTCTGTATATTTCTAGTCATACTAAAACAGCTCTTTAGCTCTATTAGAAAGACAAATTCAGTGAGAAACCCAGCTCAGTTTTAAGACTGCAGATTTAGATAGATTCACATCAGACATTCATATGAGCTTAACTCAACTTAAAATGCGTGTAATTTGGCCATCATATTTCTTCCTCTTTTTATCTCATGCTTATATGATGTCACGAAAAATTTACAAGACACATAGGCAGATTCTAATGATGTGTTCCCTCAGTCTGTGGTCTCTGCTAGTATGAAACCTCTCAGAAGCTATTACTCTGTTTAGCACGCACAAGATTTTCTTGTGTACCATTGGTAAGTCACTACGTTATTTCCAACCTTGTACGACTTGGGTTTCTAAATGCAAATGTCTTAGTAAACTATGCAGTTGTCTCCATCTATCCTCAGGGTAATCTTCAGATTAAGAGTGAAATGAAAAATCAGGAAACTGTCCCTCATTTGCTAAAAAGTAAGCCTTTCACTGCTAAGATTGTAACTTTTAATTAGGCAAGAAATAAATATATGAGTTGGGCTGACTATAAAACTGTAATTACCTTTTAAAATTACTGCTAACAAGCAAATTAGCCTCAGCACAGAATAGCAGCAGATCAATAGCAACAGTAAAACTAAAAAGATTTTGCTGATCATGTATTGTCTGTGGATGCAAACTGTAAAAGAGGTCCCCACAGGCCTCACAACAATAACCTACAAAAGAATGAGACACAAAGGGTATTGAGCTCAAAGATGCTTCAATTTCCCTAGGTGGTGAGTGCTCGTCCTATCAAACCACCTATTAGTCACAAACTCATATAACCAAGAACTCCCAGGCCTCTTGAGGTCTCCTGTCATCTTGAAAGAGGTAATACCAATGAGAGGCACTAGTTCCTCTTGAAGCATGTTCAGTTTATTGTTTTTCAATGGCTCAAGCAATTTACAATGGTGATGCTGCCAACACATATAAATAAGTTTGCACATCCGCTCTTCAGCAAAGGTGTGGAGGCTCACTGCAAATTAGTTAACTTGGAGAATTAAAACAATAAGTGCATAGAAGCATTTAAAATTACAAGATTTTGCCACAGAACAACAGCAACAAAAATCTTTTCTTCATCTGCTTTAAAAGTTATTGGCTGATGTATCGTAGCAATGGCGCATTTATAAATGGTTTGTATGGCTGTATAATTCATAAAAATAATTACAACTTTGCTGCATCCAACTTTGCTACAGCACACTTTTAGTTCTTTCTGAAAACCCTGAATGATACAGCTATGTTTTGTAAAAATGCCCATTTTTCCATACTGAGTACTAGCAAGGTTTGTAAGTGAAAGGTGAAATATGTTGCTTTGAGATACCTGAGAGTATCTTTTTTTCTTTTACTTACTATACACTGTATTCCAAATAATGCAGGGAAATAATCTCACTGAAAATACCTGTTTAGGTATCCAATGCAGTTAATACATATTCAAGAGCTATGTTTGTATGTTTGCGTATGTATACTATTTAGGCTTTATCCAAACCATAACAATAGGTTTATTTTAAAATAAGTTAATTACACATAACACAAAATACCCTCTGTCAATGTTTGGTTATCATCAAAGTAATAAATAAGCTTAGGAAATCTTTCAGACAGGATGTTAACTGCAGTTAACAGTGCATTAGTTATATGGTTTACTGTCAGAAACTGCACATAGAGCACCATTGTTTTGGGGGTAAAGATGTGTTGTATGGCAGTGCTTCGCAGTCTTCCTATTATGTAGCCATTGTGTCTGTGAAGGTTGAAAGGAAGGAATAAGGTTGATATTCATAATGATAAATAATGTCTGTTCTACCATTCTAATTATTCGTTTACCGCCATCCTGCTTATTATTATGCTATTAATTAGTCAGAATATGTTTTAAGTGGCTGTTCCATCAGTTGTCTTTCCTTGTACAATTTACAGCAACAGAAATCAATGTATCTTCAATACAAAGCCCAAACAGCATTCAAAAAACTCCTTTTAATTACTTTGAGTTGTATGCTGCATTCCAGAATGCCAGAAATACTAGGTGCTTTCAAGTTCACCGGATACATTCAAACAAAGATGATTCACTGTAAATAGCTTTTAGACAATTCATCCCTCCAGTATTTGAACCCATACATGAAATGGGAATCCTGTAGAAAAAAGTAGTGCATGGTCATATATTTAAAGATATTACTTTCCTGATGGCACAAAAGGAAAACTTAATTCTGCCATTTGCTACGTTTTGAGCACTTGTCTTTGCAAACAAAACAAAGCATACATATATTTTCATGTTTTCTGTGTTTTATAACCACTGAGGAAGCACAGTACGGTACGGTAGCTGCAGGAAAGAGATAGTAGTTTTTAGAAGACACGTACCGTGTAGAAAGCTGCCTACCTGGACATGGCAAGAAATTTCTTCAGTCGACTGATCCCCTCTTTTACTCTGGATAGGGTTTGTACCCTGTACAGAACTGATGTGGACAAGATGGGGATGTGCCTGATGGGACTAACTCTGCCCTCCATGCTGCCAGTCAGGGTGGTGGCGGAGCAGCATCCCCAGCAAGAGATGCTGCAGGACCAGCTATCACGGCAGGCAGGCCGTGAAGCCAAACTTGGGACGCTGCATTGCGGGGACTCCCTGAGTGTCCACAGACCCCGTGGGCTGGAGGAGAGCCCTCAAAGCCTGGTCAGGCATCCCCGAGCCTGTTAAAATTCACAGTGAGGGGATAGGTGGATGAACTAAAAAAGCGCAAATGTCCTATGGATATGAAAAACGCTGACTAGGTCTCAGTCAGTGGGGCAAATAATAATTGTGAATCAGAGGCTGGTATTGCCTCCACTGCATTATTCAAGGTATGCTTCATTTCATTTTTAATATAAATATCTGTGTTACGCTGTGTGCCTGTGGTTTCATATTCCCAAGAGTGAGACTGGGGAAGAAATACCTGTAAAGGTGACTACGGGGCTTAAATTTTAAGTCCCTAAAGCCTGGGAGCTTTAGGTATGGGCTTGAGCCATATGTTTTATTTATTTTAGGAAGGGTCCCCTAGACATATTATTGAACCAGCCTTGGTTACTGTTATTGATATCTGACATAAGGTTATACTTAATCACTAACATTTAGTACCACCGCTATGAGGAATCTGAAAAATCCAGTCTGACCAGCCAATCTACCATTATGGGAAATCCTTTCCAGACCCCAACAGGCAACTGCATAAATAAAGCACACAGCAAAATATCAAACCAATGAATAAGCTGTCATATAAACAAGCCAAACAAGCTAGTAAAAACCACACTAGCATGTAAAGTAGGAGGACAGAGATCTGTGCCATCAGAATGAGACATATGAACCAGGACAGCAAATGCACTTTCTTGCAAGAGATCAGGCAATGGAAGGGCAGGCAGAACAGCTGAATTGGAGGCTGTGACTCCATCACTGTAGCCACACACTAGAAGCAATAAGCAGTACCTTTTTAAAAATAGCAAAGGACCAAATATATGTTTGTCATATAGGACTTAGAAATGTGTGGGAGAACAGACAACCTCCCTTTCTTGCCTATAAAAGTTTGGTGGAGGAAGTTTTTGACTATTTCTGTGTTGGACCTGTGCATGACAAATCAGCAAGCAGGGTTTTTTGTCTTTATAAAATTAAACTGAGAGCAGATTTCAAAAGCTGGCAAATGCTTCCATGGATTTGTAAATACTGAACCTATACCCTCCAGTGCAGTGAAGGACATTTTATGGAAAACCCTCACCCTTCATAGCCAGCTGAGTATTACATTTTACTTTTTCATCCCATTAGTGTACACAACCACACTCTTTATAAAGAGGAACAGAACTGAACAGGTAAGTGATCAGTTCAGCCAGTACTCCAGCTCTCCACCACTTGTGACAATTAAACTCTGTTTATGTTATACTGCATTCACATTTTCAAATTTTAAGAAGCCAAGGAATTTTACATTGCTGGAGAACAACTTATCCTCATCTTAGGTCAGAACTTGAAAGAGAATAATCTGACATAATTAAGTCACTAAGAGTCAGAAGTGTGAAGTCAAGTCCACACTGTTTACAACAGCAAAGTATGTAGGCCAGTAAGTTTAGCCTAGCCCTGTATGTACTCACTCCCACCACGTAGGTTCCAAAACAGCCCTTTTCCAATGTCTGTATTAAATATAATTTATTTCTCTTCCAGCTTCAATGTTGCTGAATCTGCATTCCAGCTGAGACTCAAAAGACATTATATCCAATTTAGCCTTTCTGAGAATATGAGAGAAGTAGAAATCATGCAGATCATGAACACCACAGTTACATTAAAAAAAAAATTAACAGACTAGTAACAGATGCTTTAATCACAGTGTTGCATATAGTAACCATCCCCTTTTCCCACAAGCTAAGTCTGTAAGTACTATGTATTTGCATGGGGGGGGCTCATATCTTAGACATGTGGCTGTACTGACAGTTTTTTGTCTTATTTTTCACCATTAGTGTTGCTACACTTTCATTTTTAAAGTAGAAACAAGAATCCACACAATGTCTAAAAAACACACACTGACGTATCTTCTAAGAAATTAGTGAGCAAATCTATCAATGGAAAGTTATTGTGTGCCACTGAGTGTTGTTTTAAAAATAAAACCATCTCCAAGATTTGTGATATTGCTCATGTGTACTCTACTCCTTCTCCAAAAGGAAGCTAGCTAACCCTTTTTAAGAATAAGTTTCACAAGAGTATTTTTTTTCTTCTCACACAGAAACATGTTTGGTTTGGGAATAGTAAATTAGTTACTTGACATGTTGTGATGGATCAGATGTCTGAGTCACTACACCACACTCATTTCAATTGAATCAAGTCTCTGCAAAAAGGGGAAAATATCTATTTCAATGCACGGCTCCTGAATGATGACCTCATTGCCTTATATGCAGCAGGAGGCAGTGGCAAGAGCTGCACGGCATTGCAGAGAGCCAGAGAACAAAAGTTGTCTCTTTGTAGTTCTGCCATCAAGTTTCATGCTCTTCTTCACTATTCATCTCTAACCCAAATTCCCAATTGCCCGTCTGATTGCCAATTGACAGTTAAGAGCCTAAATAAGCTCCAAAAGTATCTTTTGAACATTTCATTTTCATCCTTACCTCATGTAAAATTCCTAGACTCAGTTCAAGACCAGTATGTGGAAAGACAGGGTGAAAACAGGTTGATGAAATAAGTTGTTGATGAGTCAATTACAGAGAGGAGGAGTTCATGAGGAAATGGATAGAGGTTGTACAGTTAGGAAATGAAAAGGAAAAGATGCGGGGAGGATGCCAAATATAGAGAAAATAATAACCTCTTGCGGCATTTAATTGTTTTGCTTTGGTATTATATTTTCTATTTCAACACTTGGATAAAATAGGGGAGACAGTACTCTATCTACCCATGTCAGGATGAGTTCTTACGGCTTACTGTAGATTACAAGCACCTGTCTCTATTCGACCTCTTTGACAATCCCAATTGGAAGTCATAGGATATTACAATCAGAGAAGTAAGTTGAGAGCATCACAGAGATTTCTAAGTTTGACTGAAACTCATTAGCATAGGTCCCTGCATTATGGACCTTAGCCGCCCGCAACAGCAAGGAGTTTGGTATCACATGTTCACACAACTAGTCTGCTTGTCAATGTATCAGTATCCTTGAAGAGTCATAAACAAAGTCAGGTAAGTGGTTTCCTACACATGTTGTGGAACTTGTGTATTGCAGCTGTCAACATTTCCCAGCCCAGTCTTGGACTCAGATGTCACCAATTGTTCAGCTTTTGACTCAGTTGATCCTCAGCAATTCTTCTGTCCTTCTAGTTTTTGTGGCTCTTCTGCACGTGGTTCTTCTTTTAGCTCTTCACTTTTTCCTTTGACTGCCTTCTTTGGCAGGAGCTTTCTCATCCCTTTTCTCAGTTTTCTGTGGAGAGCCTAGTTAAAGCTATCCTTGAATCTCTTTTCTTTTTATTTTACACCTTATCACTGGCTGATCTCATCCTTCCATTTTAAAAAAAATGATGTAATCTCCCCAGGCTGTTGGCACACCCATCTACATTTCTGCTTCAGAGCTGCCAGCCGAAATGAAATTTAGCTTTGTTGTTTTGGCATTGTCTCTGATATGACAAGCCATCATCTCAATATGACTAAAATAAAGATCCCCCTTTCTATTTTTTCAGTCATCTCCCACCTCTTAGTTTGAGCAGGGTATTTTTTCCTAGATATTTCTTTACATTCAAGTCTTGTGCCTGCTTTCTACAACACATAGGATGCAGACTTCCCCATCTGCCTGTACAGTGAAACTTGGGTATTGACCATATCCCTGGACAAGGCAAATATTTGACCAACAAATATCTGACCAACAAATATCTGCCCAGATGAGTATTGCTGCTAAGATCATTTTCCCATCTCATTGCTTTGCCAATGGCTGCTTTCTCTGTGCATTCACCTTCTCTGCAGTGTCAGACATAAGCCATTTGTCTTCGCTTTCAGAGCTCTTCAGCATCACCCATGTTCATTCACTATCAAATGATTGACTTCTGCCTTGGGTCTTCAGTCTGCTCCCAGCTCCAGCCTCCCTCATATTCCTGTTAGGCATAGAAATATGTATATTCATACGTTCTACCATGCTGCACATAGAGTTACCCATAAATACCTGTGAAATTACTTCCTTAACCTCCTTCCAATCCATCTTTAAAGATCTGCTTGAGAGCAATTACTCTGGGGCTATGCTCTACCACTGCACAGGGTACTGATCCTTGTTTCCCAGTGCTCCCTCCTCTGTCTGCATCTGCCCGTTTTCTCTCTTCTGTTACTTGAGTATTGGAAAACCTGGAGTGCAGGCACTTGTCTTTTGTTCTCTATTGGTACAGCAAGTAGTCAAACAGGTTCCTGGCCCATGACTGGTCTCTGATTCATGATGGTAGTAAAAACATACAACAATAACAATAAGAAACGATAAAAATAATAACAACAAAAACAAGAATAAAAGAACTTAAGAAGGCTTTAGGTATTTAATAGTTAACACACTTCATTGCAGTTTTCTGGAACATGACATTAAAAAACACTAGCAATGGCAAGGAAATATGGGGGGGTGGGGAGGAAACAAAGCCAAGTGAAATAAAAATCATGTCTTAAGATGATACTTTGTACTTTCTTTTCAAACCAGTTCTGGTCACTAAAAAAACCAACCAACCCCAAACCAAAACCCCCACAATCCAAACAAACAAGCAAGAGCTAAGAGCAGGGAGGAAAAGAAACAGTCATAGGAAATGAGAGGGAAAAATGCAGATGACACACAGCATGTCAGACAGAAATAATAATACAAAGCCAGGAAATTGTTGTCCCCTAGTGATGACTTTGACCCACAGTCATGCATAATACTGCTTACCCCACCTTCCAACACAATTTGGATAGTTAACTGTAATGCATGCTATAGAGTTAGTTTTTATATTTATATTTACTCATTTTTTTAATTCCACTTGCAGAGCTTAAGGAAAACATATCTTTCTGCAGTTACTTCTTTAAGGTGGATGCTGTCGCAGCGAGCAGAACTAGCTCACTTTTACTGCCTTTTACCTCCTCACCTCTGACATCAGTGGGAAATAACCATCTGTGTAGCTACCTAAATACATCTGTGAGAAAAAAATCTATGCCAGAAAATAATATTACACTCCTGACCAACATCCCCTTAAGCAAGGAAGTTTGGTGACGCAGACGTCTCTGTCCCTCCTCTCTGCGCCCACACAAGAGGGTCAGAGAGAGATGAGAACCTGGCTTTGAATACTTGACTTGCACGAGGCTCCTTTGGCTTTGCTGGCACCTTTGTCTCTGGTGCTTACCTTGCAGCTTGTCGTGTCCCTTCTATCTGTCTCTCGGAGCAGATGCTACAAGATATTTAATGATAAAGTTTTGTGGAATTTGTACTCATTTTTGAATGCATGAATTTTGAAGTTTGGGGGTTTGTCCTTCTGTTGAGTTTTTGTATACTTGGCTACTGTAAAAAAAAGCTAGGAAAAGATGAAAATAACAAATAAATAAAAAAAAGTCAGGCTCACTAACAGATTTCTGGAATAATGTATCGCCTTTAGGATTAAAACTGGAATGTTTCACAGTAGCATTAATATGACAACCAAAAGCAAATCCAAACAATTCAAAGGACATTAACAGTTGATGTACAAACACACATTTAAGAAGCAGCAGGAATTTTGGACTAAATAAAAGCAGAAGTAAGGAGACACAGCTGGGAGAGGGGAACAAGAAGGCTTGAAACTTTGTGCCAACAAATGATAAAGTACAGTTTTTACAAGCCTACTTTCTTTATTCTCTATTCAAATAAAAAAAACCATTTTGCTACTGTCAGTAACATTTATGCACTGACTAAATCTAAAAACACACAGGCTGTGTGAAGTATAGTTTTTTCTTCAGCACAGCATGTGTGAAATACATGCAAAAAAACCCCAGTGCATTGTGCTCAAGCTTAAGTTTCTTTTTTAAAAAAATGTAAGATGCTAACCTTGCAACCTTTCTGCACATGAGTAGTCACTTCAGGTCAGTAATAACTATCCAGGTATTTCAAAGCACTGCACACACATTCATTTATCAACAGGAAAATTTAGGCATGTAAAGACAAGTCCAGCAAATAAGGATTTACAGGATCGGGTCTTAATTTTTATCTGTCATATTTAAACTGATTTAAAACTAAATACCTTCAAAAGCCTGAGGTAAAATACAGTACATATACTTATGAGTTAAACAGGCTGTAGAAAGGACAGAAGATAAACCTAAGAAGGCAAGAACAGTAAGTTCAGTGTCTGTTTATAAGCTTTGGGTTCAGCATCCCTATGTTTTACAACTGCCAAACCTTTTTCAGCTTTCTCTTGCTCCAAAACACACTTTAAAAGAAAGCACCAACATAGCTGTATGTGTAAAAATACATGTGTGTCTACTATATTATAAAAAAAGAATATTTCTGTACAGGGTGGAGAAATTGATATAATTTTGTTGAAATCACAAGTCAACATGAAAGGTTCAGAAAGACACATTTTAAACGTAGTTTTTCTGGCCACAGACAATGATGACAGTCTTGCTTAGAGCACCTCTGTACTAAGGAAAGTGTATTTCTTTCTTCAGGTCTTCTTGTGCCAACAGTTTTTGAGGAGAATTTGAAATCAATGATTTGCTCTGCCTAAAAAATCGATGGCTTTTGTATTACATACTAAAGAGAGGTCCAAGACACACACATGGAGCTGCATCTAAAAGAGTCATCACAGTAGTCCAGAACAATTCCATGATTTTATTTCCATGAATTACACCCCTGCTTTTTTGTCGTTCCCAATTGTCCAGATCTCTGTAGAAAACCATTCCTCTTTTGAAATGGAGTGGCACACACAAAGAAACCTTTTCCTGGTCCAAATATGTGCATTTGTAAGCTTTTAGTGCAAGCACCATGAATCTTGGGTGCTTTGGCTGGAGCACTAGAAAAGGTAAGTTTGTACCAGTGAAAAAAAAAATCCTCCAGCGAGCCAAAGGCTGAAGCCGCATGCGTTATGGAGCCAAGCTGGCAAACGAATAAGTGGAGATGGATCTTACGTGGGGGCTGTCAACGCAGTAACAAGGAGAACATTCCAACAGTAAATTAAATCATGTTGAAGCTGTATTGCAAAAGGCATTTCAAAAGCATGGAGGAAAGAAAAAACAGTCACTATTGGTGCAAGATGGTAAGCAGCACCAATAATGACAAGTATGTCACAAAAAATTGGGTCTATTATTAGCACAGGATTTTCTTATACTTGCACTCTAAATCAACACTGGCAGCTGAACATGTGAGCAATATGAGCCTAAGTTTTGTCCCAGCTAGTAAACAGAACCAGTACAGACCAAAACAAATTTCTCATGTTGGGAATGAATGCTGTTCATCAAAAAGCATCTTGATGAGCAGCTACAGGGAGACAGCCCTACAATAATCAATCATCAATCAGTCATAGAAAGTGCTTATTCTGCCATTATACAAGGATCTTCATTACTATATGTGCACTGTTCTCAAGAGAGAAGAGATAAAGGTTTCTTTCAATGATTAAAGCAATTGTTTCCATACAGTAGAACGCATTTAATTCTAGGAAAATACAAAACAAAACACACCCAAAACGGGAGAAGAATACCAAACGACGTAGACTGAAGCAGTAGTATTAGTGAAGGATCCCTATTCTTCTATTCCTTACTTCATTTTACAAATGCAAAATTATAACTTTTCCAGTCTAGGAAAGGGGAAAGGATATTATAATCCACGGCAAAATATTCTTGAAGAATTTAGAACTTAATATTCCCTTTCAATATGACAGGGAATACTGCACTGGTCCAAATCTTGACAGTGGAAACTGACCCAGTGAAATGTGTGCCCTTTCAAAGTAAGCAGAGGGCTATTTTAAGCTCCATGGAAAAAATATTGAATTATATTAGAAGGTTGATAATAATATTAGTTTAAGGTAAAGGTTAAGTATCTAAATAAAATGTGTACAATCCTCAGTATAAATGCAAAATCAGAGTGCAAAAATGGTTTGAATCTGCAGAAGTTTTTTATATTATAATTCATAAGTCTTGAGATCTGCAGATAATAATATTAAATCCCCGGGAAAAGGGGGGTGGAAGGAGAAAAAACATTTCTGCTGTTTATTTTTGAAACATAGGCATTTGCTTTCCCTTAAGTGAGGCTACAACCACCCTGGCACCTATTCTGCACCACTAAATAACAACTGGATGCTCACGCTTGGAAAGCTGGGTGAGGGAAGTAATTTAAAATTTATTTTCATAGTGGAAAATAGGTTTTGCCAAAATAGTTTCAGTTTATGAAAGGAGAGAACAGCTGTATTTGGTTTATAATAAATCTTTCACAAATCAGTAAAAGCAAATAGACAGCACAACTGTAACCCATAAAAGTGGAAAATATTAAACAACAGACAGTGAAGTTGTTAAACTTTCCCACAGATGCTGTTAGTAAAAAGCCTCTGCAGAATATGTACATGAAATGTGCATGAAAAGTGAACCTGAAGGCAAGGGGCATCGGAATGAGACAGAATTACTTATTAGAGGAATATCCTATTAAGGTGGCTATTCTGGGTACGGAGGAAGGTGTCTCCAGCAGTTTCCTACTCCCATTACTGAATGTTAGTGCAGAATAATTACTTGCTTGCCAAAAATGAGAGGACGTTGACCCTGCAGACTTATTGAATTCGTACTGCTTGCCTCCAGGCCATGTCGGGGGTTATTCAATTTTGCCTGAGGAGGACAATCTATTATGAGAGATGAGTCAAGAAGGCATCTTCCCTGATTGCCCACCAAAACCATTATCGCAGTGTGGAGGGGGCATGAGCAGTGAGTGGACGGACAAGGCAGAGCTGATCCCGATTACCGGGGGACCAGATACAATTTGCATTACGAGCAGCAGTGGAGCTCAGGGCAATCAGCCGGGGACAGGGCCGCCTGCCGCGTGAGCACCGCACAGCTAATTGCTTGTGCTTGGCCTGGCAACCTTCACCCTCGTGAGGAGGAGGCTGATTGGCTTGATCTGCAACTGGGTGAATATTTTTACATTGACAAAACCCCACAAGTCATCCCCAAAGGGAAAACCGAATGTTTAAGGTGCAGTACATTTTTACACCTCTGACACCGCCTCGTTACAGCATAATTGTTTGACGTTGACGTTTTTCAGCCACTTAATGAGACAGAGTCAAGTCACAGCTTCATCTTAAATGAACACACCAACAAACCCAGCAATGTTTCCGTGGAGTTAAAAAAACAAACAACAACCCCCCTCCCCGAGGATTCATTTTTGTTGAAAGATAAATATGTGATCCTTTGCAACAAGCTTGCCCCAATATCAGTGGGAATCTTTCCAGTGGCTTTTAATCACTTTAAATCAGGCCCCCTTTTTCAAATGAAGGTCTTGTTCTTACAAGCTTTTTAGAGGTTCCTCAGCTTTGAAAGGGGCAGTGGTGTATTACATACCTGAACACAGTTGCTTAATTTATGGAACTAATTGGACATGTAAAATAAATCAATGTTTTCCAGTTCTCAAAGGATACACTCTTCCCAATGTTGCCTGGTGCTAGTGAAATTGATCTGAAACCTGACTCAAAGGAAAATGAAATGGCTGGAAATGCTATGTGGCTCATTTAAATGTGTTAGGTTTTATGTGAACCACATTAAACTCTTTGCTTGTGAGAAAACAGAAAATTAGTGCAGGAATTCATGTGAAAACATAGGTATCAGCATAGAAAATGCGATTGTTTCCTCAGTTCTGTTACTAGAAAAGTGGGGAATCATCCTCCTGGCCTTGCACCCTATTTTCCAGTACTTTGGGTAGTCTGGAAGTATAAACTATGATAGGAAGCTGTTATCTCAACAAAACAACTTAACAAATCCTAACATCAAAGAAGGCCTGAAATATCTTTGTCTAGGTTTGGAAGTTAGTTAAAACCTTCAGATAGTAAGCTTACAAAATTAAAGTCAAATATGCATTTTAACACATAACATAAAAAACCCACTTTACATTGTTTTGCTGTCCATGTTAGCATAAATTATCACCTTTAAAAAGAGAACAGAAAATTCTAATATTATCCATGGATCACCATAACCAAGAGCAAGGTAAAGTGGGTATAAACAGAAACTAATTTATTCTGCCATGGTGACCAGTCTGTCAGTAGTTAGTGGGGACGGTTTGATGGGTAGAGTGTGTATGTATCTACAAGTTACCAAGCTGATTCCTCTTGAAACCACAGCTTGGATTACAGTGAGGGCAAACAAAGGTAAAGGAAGACATTATGTCAATCTTATTTGCAGTGAATAAGAGCAGCCCATATTTAAGGGCTTGGTTTAAGACCTCTAGGTGTATTCAGACCGATAAAGTCAGTCCTTTCCTCATGAAAACTCAATCCCATAATTAACAGCTCTCCTTAAAAAGAACAAAAATTAAATTGTTCATAGCAACATTTTCCATTCACATATTCCTTTCATGAAGTGGAACACTAATCAACAGAGTAACAACGAGATGCATAAACAGAGATATTGAGTGTCACTTGGGCTACCTGGGACATCCCTTTTGTCCTGTTGTTGCAGAGGGGCTCAGAGCTCTCATCTGTCCTGGGTCATCTCTACCAGCCTCACATCGATCTGTCCAGTTGGGTCATCTAGAATGATATAATGTGGCTCTGTTCAGGCACTTGATTCACATCACACAGAACTATTACAGAACTATTATAAAGCATTATATAATATTAAACAATCACCAAAAAGCATTCAAACCTTGCTCTGAAGAAAGCTTTCTTGATTTTCTCCCATTTTTTTTTCTGCAGTGAGCATTCCTGTAACATCAGAGAGCTTCAAAGCACTGGTACAACTTCTGCCTGAAGTGAACCAAGGGACCTCTGGCCAAGATCTTCCTTGTCACATTTTCCGTGTGTCCCAAAGCACAGTATATCCCACTCATTGCATGATGAAAACTTCTTGAGCAACATATTACTATAATGAGATAAAGATAATAATAACATTTTGCATTCTCAATTGGTGTTTATTCAGTTGAAAGCTAAGTCCCAGGTTACATGCATGAAAGAGCTGTATTACAGAAGACTCCATTTTAATATTTACTAACTTCTTAGTGCCTGACTTGGCAACCACCATAACATTTTTTCAACCATAGGGGTTTTTGAAGGCTTTGTGCTCTTTGAGCGGGATTGGGGAAAGCTCTGGATGGATTTCCTTTGGTTTACGTTCAGGCATGCTAATGAAAGAAATTGCTCTGTGGAGCCTTATACAGACATCCAAAGGCTTCCTCAGCCATGCTGAGTTTTGAGGTACCCTGTCCACACCGGGAAGAAACGTGCAGGTGAGGGCAGGGGATAGACTTGACTCTTTTTCCCCAAATCATGTGTAGAAAGGAAAAAAGCAATCAGCTGGCTATTGCATTTTGCAAATAATTGCTAACAGCAGTGGAACAGTGACAGCTGAGAATCTTCCTTGTCAGCAGGGGAGAGCGGCACAAAAAGGCAACTTTTCTGCCATCCTGGTCTTCCTTGTTTGGTCTCTTTTGGTCTGCTGGGAAGGCAGGACGTGATACCTGAGGACTGGTACAGTGCTAAAATGGCTCTGTGTTTTGCCAACATAAAGATTACCTTCCTAGCATATCTAGCACAATCTGCTAGTGTTAAATAGTAAACCCCATCTATTTTGTGTAGTCTACACAAACGCCATCTACCCACCCTTTCCACAGAGACCACACAAATTCGCATCTCAAAATCACATTGATATCTCTGATCTTTACAGATACCTGAAGATTATTCTGCAGATGAAATACATTTTTAATGATTCATTCTCCATTGCAAGCCTGCCCTACCCTAGAAAGAGATCAAAATGCTTCAGCTAAATCTGGTTTTAGTTCCATTAGAAAATATGACTACTGGCCTTCCAAACTTCTTCTAAGGAAAGATATTTAAATGCAGCTTTTCTTGCAAAAGTGCTAAGAGATAGTTACTATAGCAGAACCACAGCATTTCTGTGGCCCCAGTGGTTTCACTGCAGATGCAAGTATTTTTCAGGTGATATTCACAGTCCATGGTCCCCGGGGAATGTACTCTAGCACAAGATAGATCTGCACAACCCACAGAAAAGAAAAACTGCAGGATGATCACGTACCTTCCAAAGGGCTGTTTACTAGCAATATATGGCTGTTTATGGCCAGAAAGATACAGCTTTAATGAATCAGGAAGAAGTGTTCCCTCTTGTTAAATCCCTGACATGGATATTTTAGAACTGGTGTACCAAATAGATTTCTCTTCTTCTCCTGGGATTTTTTGCTTTCTTTCCTACTAGGAGACCAGCCTTACTAATATCCCCTTCTGTAATGTTTCCCTTATAAGAGAGTCAGATTAACCAGAAATGACAGGACAGAAAACAGAGACACATTGCTCAACTTTGCCCTTTACTCACAATTCTCTCATGAAACCGTCAACAATTTTATATGACTAAAGGCAGGAAGATTTGGCTGAGGAGGTGATGATGCTGAGCTCCACCCCGCACTGCGAAGAAACACCCAGTCATCCACATTCTGCCATCGCAGAAACTGGCTCTTTTAGCATTT